>NC_072408.2:115905000-116235000 GCF_028858775.2 Pan troglodytes | reverse complement strand
TTTTCTCAGACATTGTCCCTGGTTCAGTGCAGCTGCTTCAGAATAAACTGGCTCTTTAAGAAATGATCCCAGGCCAGGAATGGTGGGGCTCAGGCTTGTAATCCCAGTACTTGGGGAGGCCAAGGCAGGAAGATGGCTTGAGCCCAAGAGTTTGAGACCAGCCTGGGCAACATGGCAAAACCTCATCTTTACAAAGAAGTTAGCCAGGTGTTGTGGTGTGCACCCATGGTCCCAGTTACTCAGGAGGCTGAGGTAGGAGGATCACTTGAGCCCACGAAGTCGAGGCTGCAGTGAACTCTGATTGCACCACTGCACTCCAGCCTGAGTGACAGACTGAGAACCTGTCTCAAAAAGAAAAAAAAGAATGATCTCCAAGATAATGGTGTTAAGTGAAAAAAGCAAGACGCAAAACCACACATACAGTGTGCTATTATTGTGCAAAGAGAAATAAAAAGAAAGAAAGAGATACACATACACACATCCTGTGTGATCCCTGGAAGGACACACAATACAAAGGTGAGAGCAGTTGGCTCTCGGGTGACAGACTTGCTGACATGGGACCCAGGGCACTAGCTTTTGGACTGTTTGACTTTCGCCCCTGTGCGTGTATTTTTTAAATAATCTATATCACCAAAAGTCCTTAATTTTTTAAAATATTTAATTCTTTACCAGAAAAATATTTTCCCTACATAGGTAACATGGAATATTATTCCATCTTCAAAAGCATGATTCTGACATATTCCACAACACGAGTAAACCCATGCTAAGTGAAATAAGTATTATGCTCACTATGCTAAGTGGAATAAGCTAAGTGAAATAAGCCAGTTGCAAAAAGAAAAACACTGTCTGATTCCACTCATATAAGGTCCCTAGAGGAGTGAAGTTCATAGAAAGTAGACAGTATTTCCAGTGGCTGCTGGGAGGGGGAACAGAGAGCAGTTGTTTAGTGGAGACTGAGTTTCAGTTCTGCAAGATGAAAAGAGTTCAGGAGATCAACTGCACAACAATGTAAATCTACTCAACACTATTGAATTGTACACTTTAAAATGATTAAAATGTGGCCGAGCATGGTCGCTCACGCCTGTAATCCCAGCACATTGGGAGACCAAGGCGGATGGATCACCTGAGGCCAGGAGTTCAAGACCAGCCTGACCAACAAGGTGAAACACCGTCTTTACTAAAAATACAAAAAAAAATTAGCCTGGTGTGGTGGCATATGCCTGTAATCCCAGCTACTCGGGAGGCTGAGGCAGGAGAATTGCTTGAACCCCAGAGGCAGAGGTTGCAGTGAGTTGAGATCATGCCACTGTACTCTAGCCTGGGTGACAGAGTGAGACTCTGTCTCAAAAATAATAAATAAATAAAATGATTAAAATGCTAAATTTTGTTACGTATGTTTACCACATCTCAAAAAAAATTTTTTTTTTCTTTTTTTTCAAGACAGGGTCTCACTCTGTCATCCAGGCTGGAGTGCAATGAATGACACGGTCACAGCTCACTGCAACCTCTACCTCCTGGGCTCAAGCAATCCCCCTACCTCAGCCTCGCAAGTAGCTAGAACCACAGGGGTGTGCCACCACACCCAGCTAATTTTTTAATCTAATTTTATTTTTTTTGGTAAGGATGGGGTTTCACCATGTTGTCCAGGCTGGGTTCAAGCTCCTGGGCTCAAGCGATCCGCCCACCTCGGACTTTCAAAGTGCTGGGATTACAGGCATGAGCCACTGTGCCTGGCCCCCCAATTTTTTTAATTGAAATTTTTTTTGTTGTTTAATCCATTGCAGTTCTAAACCTACAGTGATATGGAAGAGTAATCTGCCAATAGTACAGAAACAAATGAGAAGTGTTCCGTCCTGAAGTCAAAAAGTTCAGGGAGCTTCAGCCCTGGTGGGTGAAGGGAGAGATTTGGAGACTTCTTTGCTATGTGATGTCCTCTCCGTGGATTGGTTTGTGAAGCTGACGGCCATGACCCCAGAGGGGAAGCTGTTAGAGAAACGCTGTCGCCCATTTGTTAACCAGACACGTCCACTCCCGTGTTCTCCACAGCTACTCCATGAGGCGGACAGCAGCAGCCCCACTTCGCTGACGGGAAACCTGCCACACGGTCCCCAGCAAGGAAGGGGCTGGGCTGGGACTCAGACCCAGAGAGCGACTGTCTGGTGGAGCCAAAGTTAGGAGTTGCTCGTCTACCTTGAGTCCAAAAAGGTTGAGACAAGCAGTCCCAGAAGTGGCAGAGAAAGTTTGGGAAGGCAGAAAAAACTCTCCTGAGGTGACTGTTCACCTGCTCACTCCGAAAATGTTACCTTTAGGGTTAAGCTTTTAATAAACCAAGCTAATAAAATCTAATTTTGCACAAACAGTTAACTATTTTAATACAAAATAAGGGCCTTAAAAACTCAAGGTTTTAGGCATGGCGCAGTGGCTCATGCCTGCAATCCCAGCTTTGGGAGAGTGAGGTGGGAGGATCACTTGAGGCCAGGAGTTCGAGACCAGCCTAGGCGTCATAGCAAGATCCTGTCTCTACAAACAAAAAAATTAGTTGGGTGTGGTGGTGTGTGTCTGAAGTCCTAGCTACTCAGACTGAGGCAGGAGGATCACTTGAGCCCAGGAGGTTGAGGCTGCAGTGGGCAATGATGACGTCACTGCACTCCAGCCTGGGTGACAGAGCGAGACCCTGTCTCAAAAACAACAGCAGCAGCAGCAGCAGCAACACTTCTCAGATTGATGAGATATATGGAAAGGCAAAGAGATTGGGAATTTCGTCGGCAACCCTGGGGGCGAATACCATCTCCAGCCCCCACCTCATGATGTGGCCTTGTGCAAGCTGTGACCTGTCTGGGTCTCAGCTTCCTCGTCCTCAGATCATGTCACCCCAGTATATTCTCATAACACCAGAATGAAATCTCTACTTCCCCTGTGGACCTGCCCCTGCTAAGCTCTCAGCCGCCTCTCCTAACGTTTCCCCTTGTCCAGACCACAGGACCTTTGCACATGCTGGTCTCGCTACCTGGAATAACTTCTGATCCTTCTATGGCCCAAATCATTCTCATTCAGGTTTTAGTTCAAAGTCACCTCCAAGGGGTGTTTTCTCTAATCACCTAAATTAAAAATGTCCCCTTCAATCACAGTTCCTTGTTTATTCTCTTCGCAGCACTTCTCACTAATGGATAACTTATTTGTGTATATATTTATTATCTGCTTCCCCAACTCCTGACCGTAAGCCCCACAAGAACAAGAGCTCCATCTTGTTCACTGATGACCTCCAGAGCTGGTGCCCAGGGGGGCATCATACACATTTGAATGGTTTGTTGAGTGAAGTGTCCACACAGATGATCCTGAATGTCTGTTCTGGCCATGACATGCTGGAGTTCTAATACGATGCATGGAAAAAAAAAATCCAGAAGGCGAATTCTACCAAAATCACTATCATGGGTAATATTTCAAAATAATCAGAAACACATACAGTTAAGTGTCAGACTTACTTCTTTCAGATGTCTGTAAAGAAGATCATTGTTTTTTTCCAAGAATCCTGTAAAACATTGAATAAAAAATTTTTGAATCAATATCTCTGCCTAAAAATACAATTCCATCCCAACTCATTGCAAAGGGAAATTCTGAAAAAGAATTTCTTAGGATTAGCTCATAGTTTCTCAACCTTGGCACTATGGGTATTTGGGGCTGGGTCGTTCTTTGTGGTGGGGGCTGTCCCATGCATTGTGGGATGTTGAGAAGCATCTCTGGCCTCTATTCACACTAGATCCCAGTAACACTCTCCCCAGTTGTGACAACCAAATATATTTCTAGATTATATGGTTTGGGTCTGTGCCCTCGCCCAAATCTCAAGTCAAATTGCAATCCCCAATGTTGGAAGAGGGGCCTGGTTGGGGGTGATTGGATCATGGGGACAGATGTCCCCCTCGCTGTTCTCATGATAGTTCTCAGGAGATCTGGTTGTTTAAAAGTTTGTAGCACTTCCCCCTTCACTCTATTCCTCCTCCTCCGGGCATGTTAGACATGCCTGCTTCCCCTTCACCTTCCACCATGATTGTAAGTTTCCTGAGGCCACCCCAGCCATGCTTCCTGCACAGCCTGATGAACTTTGAGTTAATTAAACCTCTTTTCTTTATAAATTACCCAATCTCAGGTAGTTCTTCATGGCAATGTGAGAATGGACGAATATGCTAGACATTGCCACATATCCCTGCGGGGGGCGGGTAACATGTCCCTCATTGAGAACCAGGTCCTCAGAACTGAACTCATGGCACAAATGCTATACTCAATTCTGATGAGCTGTCGTATAAATATGCATAGTCTTTACACTAAGTATTGCACACTTGCCCTAGTCCAATAGCAAAGAAACACACATACACTGAATATGCAGAAACAGAGGGGACACTGAACCTCAAGGACAGCCAGCTGGGACTCTAAATAGATGAGAAAATTCCCCATGACTGAGAAAAAACAAACTCAAGCACCATGGCTGGTGGTACCCAACAGCATCTTCAGGCAAAGACAGACATGTCATCTCCAGGTTTAAAACTTGGCTTATCTGTCTACCTAAAACTTAATCAGTTAATAATTACATTAGAAAGTAAATGGCATTATAAAGGCAAAACCAGATTTTTTTTTTTTTTAAGTTGGGGGAGCAGCCAAGTATGTTGTCTCATGCCTGTAATCCCAGCTTGGAAGGCTGAGGTGGGAGGATCTCTCGAGCCTAGGAGTTTGAGACTAGCCTGGGCAACATAGTGAGTCTGAGACTAGCCTGTCTCTACACAAATATTTTTAAAAACTTAGCTGCATGTGGTGGTGCATGCCTGTAGTCCCAGCTACTTGGGGAGCTGAGGTAGGAGGATTGCTTGAGCCCAGGAAGTCAAGACTGCAGTGAGCCACGATTGCGCACTGTACTCCAGTCTAGGCAACAAAGTGAAACCCTGTTTCCAGAAAAACGATTAAATAAAAATTTTAAAAAGGCATGAATCAAAAGTGTTTAAGAAAAAAAATGATGGCATAGAAGCAAGCTGGCTTCACTCCCCCCACAGAAAGCCAAAATCAAATAATATACCATGAGATTATTACCAGAAATATCCCAGAACCCAAATATGAGGATGACATAATTCCTGGTGCTACAGAGAAGTAGAAAAACTCAGAGCAGATGGTAAGAGAATCAGATTTCCATATCCACGATGCCCCCGCCCCACCACATCTGCCTAGCACCCAGCACATGGAAAACTCCCCACCAACACATGGAAAAAAGTGAGATCAAGGTAGAGTGAATGAGTGTGTGTGTATCCTCACATAGGTATATGCAGAAAACATTTCTATTTTCCTGGAAGTAGTTACAAGAAACTGTTTATTCTTGTGGTCCCCCCTGAAGGAGACACTGAGAGTAAAAGGCATTTGAGTTTTCCTTTTGTTCCTTTCTGTGCTGTCAGCAGTTTATAGCTCTACATGTGTATTATCTTTATTCTTTAAACAAAAATAAAGGGATTATCTGCACAAAGAGACTCATCCTTTTTAAAAATTTTTTCTTTTTGTCACTTTGCATTGAAAGAAAAAAAAAAACCCTAATCGTGTTATTACTTTTTAAAAGATTCTTAGAAATATACTCTTATTTAAAAGTAAAAATAATGCTGGGTGCGGTGGCTCACGCCTGTAATCCCAGCACTTTGAGAGGCTGAGGCGGGTGGATCACGAGGTCAGGAGATCGAGACCATCCTGGCCAACATGGTGAAACCCCGTCTCTACTAAAAAATACAAAAAACTAGCCGGGCGTGGTGGTGGGTGCCTGTAGTCCCAGCTACTAGGGAGGCTGAGGCAGGAGAATGGCGCAAACCCAGGAGGCGGAGCTTGCAGTGAGCCGAGATCTTGCCACTGCACTCCAGCCTGGGCCACAGGCGAGACTCCGTGTAAAAAACAAAACAAAACAAAACAAAACCCTGTCTCTACTAAAAATACAAAAATTAGTTGGGCGTGGTGGCGGACATCTATAATCCCAGCTACTCGGGAGGCTGAGGCAGGAGAATCACTTGAACCCCGGGAGGCAGAGGTTGCAGTGGGTCAAGATCACGCCACTGCACTTTAGCCTGGGTAACAAAGCAAGACCTTGTCTCAAAAGAAAGAAAGAAAAAAAAAAAGTAAAACTAATTTCAAACCAAAAGTAAAAGTGACTAAAGAAAATGAAGAACAATTAGACTTCATCAAAACTAAAAACTTCTGTGCTTCAAAGGACACCATCACAAAAATGAAAAGACAACTCATAGAATTGGAGAAAATATTTGCAAATTGTATATCTGATCAGGATCTAGTATCTAGGATATATAAACAATTCTTACAACTCAATAATGAAAAACAACCCAATCTTAGGCCGGGCACGGTGGCTCACACCTGTAATCCCAGCACTTTGGGAGGCCGAGGTGGGTGGATCATGAGGTCAGGAGATCGAGACCATTCTGGCTAACAAGGTGAAACCCCGTCTCTACTACAAAATAGAAAAAATTAGCCGGGCGTGGTGGCGGGTGCCTGTAGTCCCAGCTACTCGGGAGGCTGAGGCAGGAGAATGGCATGAATCCAGGAGGCGGAGCTTGCAGTGAGCCGAGATCGTGCCACCAGACTGCAGTCTGGGCGACAGAGCGAGACTCCGTCTCAAAAAACAAAACAAAACAAAACAAAACAAAACAAAAAAACCCAATCTTAAAACATGGGCAAAAGATCTGCGTAGACATTTCTCCAAGGAAGAGAAACAGCCAATAAGCACGTGAAAACATGTTTAATATCATAGGTCATTAGAGAAATGCAAATCAAAAGCACAATGAGATACCACTTCACACCCACTAATACGGTTGGAAGAACATCACATATAGGCGGGGCATGGTGGCTCATGCCTGTAATCCCAGCACTTTGGGAGGCCAAGGTGGGTGCATCACGAGGTCGGTAGATCGAGACCATCCTGGCTAACACGGTGAAACCCCGTCTCTACTAAAAATGCAAAAAATTATCCAGGTGTGGTGGCGGGTGCCTGTAGTTGCAGCTACTTGGGAGGCTGAGGCAGGAGAATGGCGTGAACCCAGGAGGCGGAGCTTGCAGTGAGCCGAGATCATGCCACTGCACTCCAGCCTGGGAGACAGAGCAGAACATCACATATAGAACATAACAGATATATAGAATGATATAACGCAAGTGTGGGTGAGGCTGTGGAGATATTGGAACCCCTCATATACTGCTGGTGGAAATGTAAAATGGTGCAGCTGCTTTGGAAAATGACCTGGCAATTCCTCAAAAGGTTAAGCATAGAGTTAACATATATATTTTTTATTTTGAGATGAAGTCTTGCTCTGTCACCCAGGCTGGAATGCAGCAGCACAATCTCAGCTCACTGCAACCTCTGCCTCCCGGGTTCAAGCAATTCTCCTGCCTCGGCCTCCCAAGTAGCTGGGACTACAGGCGTCCACCACCACGCCCGGCTAAATTTTTTTTTTTGAGATGGAGTTTTGCTCTTGTTGCCCAGGCTGGAGTGCAATGGTGCGATCTCAACTCACCGCAACCTCTGCCTCCCAGGTTCAAGCGATTCTCCTGCCTCACCCTCCCTAGTAGCTGGGATTACAGGCATGTGCCACCACGCCCGGCTAATTTTGTATTTTTAACATAATTTTTGTATTTTTAGTAGAGATGGGCCTTCACTATCTTGGCCAGGCTGGTCTCAAACTCCTGACCTCAGGTGATCTGCTCCCCTTGGCTTCCCAAAGTGTTGGATTACAGGCGTGAGCCATCACACCCGGCTGAGTTACCATATCTAATCTAATAATTCCATTCCTAGGTATATATATAAGAAAAATGAAAACTTATGCCCATACTAAAACTCATACCGACATATTCATGGTAGCTTTATAATAGTTAGAAGGTATAAACAACCCAAGTGCCTACCATGAGTTATTGATGAATGCATGAACAAAATGTGGCATATCCACATCATGGGATATTATTTGGCAATAAAAAGGAATGAAAGCATGGATGAACCCTGACAAAATTAAGTGAAAGAAACCAGACACAAAAGGTCACACGTTGCATGATTCCAGTTATAAAAAATGTCAAAAAACAACAACAACAACAACAACAGTCAAATCTATAGAGAGGGAAGGTAGATCAGCTAGTTGCCTTGAGCTATAGGGGAAGGGGTGGGGTTAGAGGGAAACAGAGAGTGCCTGCTAATGGGTACAGGATTTGGGGGTGATAAAATGTTCTAAAATGAATGGTGGTAGCCAGGCATGGTGGCTCACACCTGTAATCCCAGCACTTTGGGAGGCTGAGGTGGGCCTCAGGAGTTCCAGACCAGCCTGGCCAACATGGCAAAAACGAACAAACAAAAAAGTTAGCTGGTCGTGGTGGTGGGCACCTGTAATCCCAGTTACTTGGGAGGCTGAGGCAGGAGAATGGCTTGAACCTGGGAGGCAGAGGTTGCAGTGAGCTGAGATTGAGCCACTGCACTCCAGCCTGGGCAACAGAGCGAGACTCTCTCTCAAAAGAAAAAAAATAAAATAAAATAAAATAAAATGAATGGTGGTAATGTTTTCACAACTCTGAATATATTAATACTAAAAACTACTGAATTGTACATTTTAAAATGGGGTAAATGGATGATATGTGAATTGCATCTCAATAAAGTGGTTATTTACAAAAATAATAAATACAATACAATTAGAAAGACTTTTTCAAATGGCTTGAATGCGAGGTTAGGGAACGTTTGGGATGGCTGTGCACCATTTCCTGCATGGACTCGGAGCTTATTGTAAGACACCAGGCTGGGCACATACATGGCTGTCACCTGTACCCCACGGCCACTCACCCTTGGTGCAGTATGTGACCTCTCCTGCATAGTGGAGAAGTCGGAACTCCATCCAGCCAATCCTCTTTCGGCCCTTTGGACCAGCCAGCTTACGGCTACGAGACAGAAATAGACACGAGTTGAACTTTCTTTTCTTTTCTGAGATGGCGTCTTGCTCTGTTGCCCAAGCTGGAGTGCAGTGGCACAATCTTGGCTCACCGCAACCTCCGACCCCCTGGGTTTAAGCGATTCTCCTGCCTCAGCCTCTGGAGTAGCTGAGATTACAGGCAGGTGCCACCACACCCGGCTAATTTTTGTATTTTTAGTAGAGATGGGGTTTCACCATGTTGGTCAGGCTGGTCTCGAACTCCTGACCTCGTGATCTGCCTGCCTCAGCCTACCAAAGTGCTGGGATTACAGGCCTAAGCCACCGTGCCTGGCCCATGAGTTGAACTTTCTACTTCACTGAGACAAAATGGCACCAATAACTGAAGCAAAGAGAGAGAGAGACGTCTTCAATCAGTTAGGTCCACATTGAAAGCCACCACACAGGGAGGCTCCCAGGAAGTTTTGTTACTTATTTTCTGGCCATAGACCAAGATTTCTTTAAAATTAGATCCTTTGGCCGGGCATGGTGGCTCACACCTATAATCCTAGCACTTTGGGAGGCTGAGGCGGGAGGATCGTTTAAGGCCAGGAGTTTGAGATTAGTCTGGGCAACACAGCAAGACCCTGTCTTTAAAAAAAAATACAAAAAATTAGCTGGGAGTGGTAGCACGCGCCTTGTAGTCCCAGCTACTCAGGAGGCTGAGGTGGGAGGATTGCTTGAGCCCAGGAATTTGAGGCTGCAGTGAGTTATAATTATACCACTAGACTCCAGCCTGTGCAACAGAGTGAGACCTTATCTCAAAAAATAAAAAAATAAAATTAGATCCTTTCTTCCCATAAATGCTGAGAAATAAAAGTATAGAACTGAGCCACAGAAACACATGTATTTGCATAATAAATTAACTTTTGTTTTTCTAGGTGATGTAACAAAGAACAATTTTATATTTTACATTTTTATGATGTTGAGAGACTAAAATACTCATAAAACATCAGTTTTCAGTTTCTACAGATTCTTGATTTTTTTTTTTCTTTCTTTTTTTTTTTTTTTTTTTTTGAGATGGAGTCTCACTCTGTCTCCCAGGCGGGAGTGCAGTGGTGTGATCTCGGCTCACTGCAACCTCCACCTCCTGAGTTCAAACGATTCTCCTGCCTCAGCCTCCCGAGTAGCTGGGATTACAGGCGTAAGCCACCACGCCTGGCTAATTTTTTGGATTTTTAGTGGAGATGGGGTTTCACCATGTTGGCCAGGCTGGTCTTGAACTCCTGACCTCAGATTATCCACCCGTCTTGGTCTCCCAAAGAGCTGGGATTACAGGTGTGAGCCACTGTGCCTGGCCAGATTCTTGATTTTTTTAAATGACTTTTACTTAAATCTGTCATATATATTGACAGCACACATATATTCTAAGTGTACGGCTCAATGAATTTTTGAAAACAATATGCCTGTGCAACCAGCACCCAGATTAAGAAGCAGAGCATTCATTACCAGTCCCTGAGAACCCCCACTTTGAGCCCTTTCCAGTCGCAACCAGACATGTAGCAGCATAAGTGAATTTTTACCCAGTTGTATGCATTGCATTGCAATGGAATTATATAGAATGTAGTCCTTTTTTTCCTCTTTGAGATGGAGTCTTGCTCTGTTGCCCAGGCTGGAGTGCAGTGGCGCAATCTCGGCTCACTGCAACCTCTACCTCCCAGGTTCAAGCGATTCTCCTGCCTCAGCCTCCCGAGTAGCTGGAACTACAGGTGTGTACCACCATACCTGGCTAATTTTTGTATTTTTAGTAGAGACAGGGTTTCACCATGTTGGTCAGGCAGGTCTTGAACTCTTGACCTCAGGTGATCCACCTGCCTCGGCCTCTCAAAGTGCTGGGATTATAGGCATGAACCAGCACGCTCGGCCACAGTATGTATACTCTTTTGTGTCTGACACAGTATGTACTCATTTGTGTAATTTACTTACATCATTGCATGCAGTTATAGATTATTCATTGCACAGTGATATATTATTCCATTTGTGAATGTACCCCAATTTATTTTTCCATTCTTGATTCACTATGCAATTTCATGTACTTATCCTTTGCAATTTCATTTAATTATCCTTTCAGTATTCTACAGCAGGTCTGAGAAAGCCACCACCATTTACTAAGTCTTTACCATGGCCAGAGATTGCACTAGGCAATTTATGGCATCATTTACAAAATTGGATGGTAGGTATGTTAATAACCCCATCTTGTAGCAGGGAAAACACAAATGCAGGAGCATTCATTTGGTCTTGGGGCCAGGCACAGTGGCTCATTTTTGTAATCCCAGCACTTTGGGAGACTGAGGTGGGCAGATCACTTGAGGTCAGGAGTTCGAGACCACCCTGGCTAACATGGTGAAACCCCATCTCTACTAAAAATACAAAAAAATAGCCAGGCGTGATGGCGCACACCTGTAGTCCCAGCTACTTGTGAGGCTGAAGCAGAATCACTTGAACCCGGGAGGTGGAGGTTGCAGTGAGCCGAGATCGCCCTACTACACTCAGCCTGGGCAACAGAGCAAGACTCTGCCTCAAATAATAATAACAACAACAACAACAACAAATTAGCCGGGCGTGGTGGCAAGTGCTTGTAATCCCAGCTACTTGGGAGGCTGAGGCAGGAGAATCGTTTGAACCTAGGAGGCGGAGGTTGTAGTGAGCAGAGATTGCACAACTGCACTCCAGCCTGGGCAACAGAGTGAGACTCCATCTCAAACAAAACAAAACAAAACAAAAAAACAAAAAAGAAACAAGCAAACAAACCAGGTCTTAATGACTCCAGCATATGCTCTTAAATTCTCTCCTCCTTACCTCAAACACTAAGTTAAATGTCTAGTTGATCTTGTGGGATGTGGTACTCTATATCTGATCCCCATGGTGGTTACACAGGCACATACAAATACAAAAATTTATCAGGTTGTACATTTCAGATCTACACATATCACTGTATTTTATACCTGAATTTTTGAAAAGATTATTTCATGTACATAGACGTGTCCAAAATATATTGATCACTGAATAAAGGAAGATATAAAATCTTTTTAAAAAATCATACTTGTGTCTGGGCGCGATGGCTCACAGCAGTAATCCCAGCACTTTGGGAGGCCAAGATGGGTAGATCGCTTGAAGCCAGGAGTTCCAGACCAGCCTGGGCAACAGGGTGAAACCCTGTCTTTACAAAAAATATAAAAATTAGCCAGGCATTGTGGTGTATGTTTGTAGTCCTGGCTTCTTGGGAGGCTGAGGTTGGAGGATCACTTGAGCCTGGGAGGTTGAGGCTGCAGTGAGCTGTGATCACGCTACTGCACTCCAGCCTAGGTGACAGACTGAGACCATGTCTCAAAAAAAAAAATTATAATTCATTTAGGTTTAATTTCTACTAACAAAGGGCTGGCACATCTATGAGTGGTATACATAAAGATATTTTTATGTATGAAGTAGTTGTTCTCTTGAAGAACATTATCCAAATACTAAAGAAAATGGAGACACAATCATCTTCCCCCATGCAAAATCTGGTCAAATCAAGTATGTACGTTTCGAAGTGTGCATGTTTGCCCACTTTCTCTTCCAATTTCTCCAGGAAACTCAAGTCTGTAGCAGGACCAGGCCGAATGCATTCTTCATCCTTCAAAAGAAAAAGAGAAGCCTCAATCCACAGCACCACACTCCATCAATGCCAAGTTTAAATGCTTTCACCAGCTGGAACAGAAAGTACTGGACTAAAAGACTGTCAATTCATGTAAGTGCAGGTGAACATTCTGGGGGAAGAAAGGGGCTTAATCCATGTGTTTGGCTTCTAAGATTTGATAAGGGGACCATGAAACCAGAGGGCCTGAATATCCCATGAAAAGGCAACACTCCGACCATCTGACTCAAAGTCTTCCCAAGGATACTCCACAGCTACTATGACCAGCTTAATGCCAACCTCGTTTTCTCTAAACCAGTCATCACTGACCATGATTACCATGTGTACAGACTCTTGTTGTAGAAGAAAAGCCCTCATGGAAAGAAAGGTATAAAACCAGTTAAGTCGAAGCTTTTATATTTCTTAAGTTCATTTTTCTATTTCCTATTTTTCGTCCTCAAGAATGATACCATTTAGTTGGCATCTTAAAAATTACAGGTGTGGTTGGGTGAAGTGGTTCACACCTATAATCCTGGCATTTTGATAGGCCAAGGTGGGAGGATGTCTTGAGCCCAGGAGTTCGAGACCAGCACAGGCACATGGTGAAACCCTGTCTCTACAAAAATTTTAAAATTTAGCCAGGTGTGGTGGTATACCTCTGTAGTCCCAGCTACTCAGGAGGCTGATGTGGGAGGACTGCTTGAGCCCAGGAGTTAGAGACCACCCTGGCTCAACCCTTTTTTTATTTTTATTTTTATTTTTTGAGATGGAGTCTCCCTCTGTCGCCCAGGCTGGAGCGCAGTGGTGTGATCTCAGCTCACTGCAACCTCTGCCTCCGGGGTTCAAGCAATTCTCCTGTTTCAGCCTCCCAAGTAGCTGGGACTACAGGCACATGCCATCATGCCCAGCTAATTTTTGTATTTTTAGTAGAGACAGGGTTACACCATATTGTTCAGGCTGCTTTCTAACTCCTGACCTCAGGTGATCCACCCACCTCGGCCTCCCAAAGTGTTGGGATTACAGGCGTGAGCCACCGTGCCTGGCCTGGCTCAACCCTTTTTAAGCCTGGGAAAAAGTTCTTCCAAGAGTTGTAAGTGCCGGGTGAATAGCTCTAATGCAACATTCATTTTTCTCACCAGAATGGATATGATTCCTTTATGTCTCTCTTCTACCAAATCACAGATGATCTTGTTGTTGAAATATTTAATTGGCTCCCACTAAAATGACAAAGAGGAATGAATTCTCCAAGAAATATTTAGATGAGCATCAAAGTTGGTTTTAAATTGGTTTTCTAAAACATCTTTTTTCAAAATCTAGTTTTTATATTCAACCTTAAACAAATTATATTTTCTGAATATCAAAATAATTTCCCAGGAAATAAGCAGAGAAGGCCTAAAAATTATTCCTCAGTACTAATCAGGAAAATCTCCAATGAAATAATACTTCAGTTAAATGTCTTTAGTGGTTGGGCACAGTGGCTCACACCTGTAATCCCAGTACTTTGGGAGGTTGAGGCAGGAAGATCACTTGAGTCCAGGAGTTCGAGACCAGCCTGGGCAACATAGAGAGACCCTGTCTCTACAAAAAATAAAACAATTAGCCAGGCATGGTGGCATGTGCCTGTGATCCCAGCTACTTAGGAGGCTGAGGCAGGAGGATCACTCGAGCCCAGGAGGTGGAGGTTGCAACCAGCCATGATTGTGCCACTGCACTCCAGCCTGGGCGACAGAGTGAGATCTTGTCTCAAAAAAAAAAAAATTAATTAAATTAAAAAAAGAAATCTTTAGCTAGATTAAGAAATCAGATGAGAAGAAAACATCAAAATGTTTACCTCTATGCCTTCCATTTCATATTCTGCCTGTTCTGCTTTTAGAGTCCTCTCAATTAACAGTTGCTGGAGTTTCTCATTGCAGTAATTTATACAGAACTGTTCAAAACTAGAGATACAAAAGATTTAAGTAACTAAAGTTATATGAAGAGAACAATTTTTTTAAACAAATTATATTCTTTTTAGGGATGCTTTTTAATAAAGAAAAAGCAAAGTCCTCATTAATAAAATAATTTACTAAACAGATCATAAGAGTCAAGTGAAAATATATTTGCATTTTTATGGTTAGTCCACATCTAGGATGGTCTGTGAGTTAGAAACTATGTAAATCTAGAGACTTTCTGGGGACAGGGAAATCAATCTAGTAACATTAGCGAAAGATTTAAATCTCGACTGAAATCTTAAAAAAGGGCAAAAGACAGGTAGGTAGGTAATGACAAAACATACCCATTCTTGTCAAAGACTTCAAACCCATAGATGTCCAGTAATCCAATTACAGTTTTCCCGGTGAAATCCTGGTCAAAATAACACACCCCATTCATAGTTAGGTCTTTTCCTTTGTGCTACTCAGAACTGTTGCTGCTCCCCTAAACTGGGACTTGGCGCTAAAGCTCATATGTCCTCTGTCTCCAACAATGCGGAAAATCTTTGGGTGGAAGTAATTTCCCCAGCCTGCTGCTCCTGCCTGCTCAGATCCCACTGCAGCTTCCATAGCCATCACCTGTGTAGTCAGACCTTCCCCTTCGGATTCACTTCTTTGCTTCAGGTGTCCTCAGCCTCCCAAGCCCGTGTACAATCAAAAAAAAAAAAAAAAAACAAAAAAAAAGAAGAAGAAGAAGAAAAAGAAGAAGGAGAAGAAGGAGGAGAAGGAGAAAAGGACCTATAGACAGACAAGAAGATGCCTATCCAAGTAAGAGGACCAGGTACCCTCAGGCCAGGGTGGGTATTTAAAGATGATGTATTTATTTCAGGCCAGGTGTGGTGGCTCACACCTGCAATCCCAGCACTTTGGGAGGCTGAAGCTGGCGGATCACTTGTGGCCAGGAGTTTGAGACCAGCCTGGCCAACATGGCGAAACCCCATTTCTACTAAAAAATTACAAAAATTAGCCAGGCATGGTGGCATGCACCTGTAATCCCACTACTTGGGAGGTTGAGGCACAAGAATCGCTTGAACCCCAGAGGTGGAGGCTGCAGTGAGCCAAGATTGTGCCACTGCACTTCAGCCTGAACGACAAAGTGGGACTCCATCTCAAAAAAAAAAAAAAAAAAAGAGATAATTTATTTATTTAGTTTTAAAGGGACACAATTAAATACTCTGTATGAGTGTCCTAAGTCACTGCCTCCAAAATCATCTTTTGTGTCCTACCTCCATGAATTTTGTCACATCCACATATCCCCTCCCCATCCATGTATCATTTCTTAATTTTTAGCTTGGATTATTAAATCCCTTTTTTATTTAAATAATTCCACTTGAAAAGGAAACGTGACTGAAGCATGAGTTTCAAGGGCTATATTTTTTCTTAAATATGTTAAAATATGCTTCTGTTGAAATTTTTAAAATGTCAGGTGAATATATTACTGTTGAAATTTAAAGATTTGTGGTGGTTCATGCCTGTAATCCCAGCACTTAGGAAGGCAGCAGTGGGAAGATGGCTTGAGCCTGGGAGTTTGAGACCAGCCTGGACAACATAGCAAGACCTCATCTCTACAAAATTTTTTTTTTAAATTAGCAGGGCATGGTGGTATGCAACTGTAGTTCCAGCTATTTGGGAGGCTGAGGTAGGAGAATTGCTTAAGCCCAGAAGCTGGAAGTTGCAAGTTATGATTGCACCACTGCACTCCAGCCTGAGTGACAGAGCAAGATCTTGTCTCTAAAAATAAAAATAAAAAATAAAAAGTTTCTGTGTACACTTGAAGCTATCTGGCATACCACAAGCACTATGCACAGCATGCTTTGGGACACATTGTATAAGTCATTCGGCATGCATTCATACTGTATGCTAGACACGGGAAATGTGAATAGGGAAAGACACCATCTCTGCCCATGAGGCGCCCACAGTTCATTCTCCCTCCCAAATTCTTTAAAGAAACGATGATGATTATAAAACATCACCATGTGAGCGAGAGCAAGGGATCCAAAATGCGTTGACCAACCTTGTTAACTAAGGAGGAATTGATTTTGTTGACCAGCCAAGTAAACGTTCGTCCATAAACAGCCTTTGCCATTGCATCTCTAGCGTAGACAGAGAGTTCTAGTGTCAACGGGCAGATCACCTGAAAAGAATGACAAGGTGCATCATTATAGGTGGAAAAAAGAAGCCCCCAGAGTGTTCAAAGAAGTCTTTTTTTCTTAAAAAAAATAAAATAATGAGACAGGGTCTCGCTCTGCTGCCCAGCCTGGAATGCAGTAGCTGGGACTACAGGTGCCCACCACCATGCCTCGCTTTTTTTTTTTTTTTTTTTTTTTTTGTAGAAATGTGGTCTAGCCATGTTGCCCAGGCTGGTCTTGAACTCCTGGGCTCAAGCAATCCTCCCACTGCAGCCTCCTAAAGTGAATACAGGTATAAGCCACCACACACAGTCTTGAACTAGTGTTTAATGATGACTGGCAAAGGATACATGCTGGGAAGATGCTACTCTTGTCTTTGGTTCATATGATGGCTCTTTCTTGAGTGCCCATGTGTGCCAGGCACTGTGCTGGGCTGCCGAGATACAGCTGTAACCCAGACACACAGTCCTGACCTTCATGGGCACACAGTTCATTTGAGGGTAGGGAGGGATGGAGAGACATTCAAAGAATCACAGTCATGTTGAAAGGGCTACAAGGAGATACATATGGTGCTTTGAGGTAGAGGTGGGAGGATCAGAGAAGGCTCCTTGAGGAAGTGACCCCCAGGAAATGAAGGATGAAGAGGAGTTAACTAGATAAAGCATCGGGAACAGTGTTCCAGCAGAAGGAATAGCATGTGCAAAGACTCCTGTGGAGGGAGGACATAGACAGTATGAGGCGTGGATTGCTAGCATTGGTGTGGTGGTGGTGATGGTGATGGGGGAAGATGAGGCAGGACACCCCACAGGAGCTGGACCACGCAGGGCCTGGTGAGCTACGATCAAAGGTTTGGCCTCCCCTGAGGCCACCACCCTGCTGTTATCGAGGGAGGCAGCAGCAGCAGGGAGGGCTGGCACATTTCCACCTAGAGCCATTTTTACCTCCTCAGTTTTGGCTTCAATTTTTCTGTGGGTGAGAGCTTCCAGAAGGACTGATGGGTGGACCCCCAGGAGCTGCATGTAAAAGAAATCCAAAATGCTATTCAGTGACGCAGTTTTACTTGCTTTTTATTATTTTTTGAGAGACAAGGTATGGCTCTGTTGCCCAGGTGGGAATGTGGTGGCACAATCATAGCTCATTGTAACTTTTTTTCAGACAAGGTCTCACTCTGTCACCCAGGCTGGAGTGCAGTGGCACGATCTCAGCTCACTGCAACCTCCACCTCCCGGGCTGAAGTGATCCTCCCACCTTAGCCTCCTGAGTAGCTGGGACTACAGGTGTGTGCCACCATTCATAGCTAATTTTTTTTTTTTTTTTTTTTAGAGATAGGGTCTCACTACATTGCCCAGGCTGGAGTGCAGTGGCATGATCATGGCTCACTGCAGCCTTGAATTTCTGGCCTCAAGCGATCCTCCTACCTTGGCCTCCCAAAGCACTGGGATCACAGGCATGAGCCATTGCGCCCGGCCTACTCACTAACTTATAAAGAGTTCATAGAGTATCCAGGCCCAGGGTTATCTGCCCAGACTGATCATTGTGCGTTATTACAAAACAGGCCACAATAGCTCCCTCAACCAACTGGCTTTTACTCCCGCCCTCTCCTTCAAACCCCCACTCTTTAAACCTCCTAACCAGTATCAGCCAAAACAGCATGGCACCAGATATTTGGGCCTAACTGTGGGCACCCAGCTGCCTCACTCTTCTCTCCCACCCCTCCCCCTCCTTCTGTCCTCTCCAAAAGAGGAACATCACCTTGGCTATCCACTTGATCTCGTGGGTGTCTGGGATAGTGGCACAGCCTTGGTCGTCTTCTTCAAAACCAATGTTCCCCAGGTGTAAGACGCTGGCAATAATTCCAAAGAGATTCTGGGAACATGGGAAGTGTTCAGAGACAGGAGATCAGGACAGGGAAACAGAACGGTGACTGCCTAATTGATACATGTCATTAGTGGAGACACCTGAAGGAAAAATGCCCCATCCCAATTCCACACCTGAGCTCACAGAAACAAGCCCTCCTCCTTCCTCAGAAATCAGCCCTGTTATTCACTTCAGGTGCTAAGGGAAGAGGGAAACAGCCTCACTCAGTGTCCAGCACGAAACACTTTATTTTCATATAACAACAACAAATACATAAATGGATTTTTCATAAAATAAACCACTTTTATAAAATATTTTATGGCCGGGCGCAGTGGCTCACGCCTGTAATCCCAGCACTTTGGGAGGCCAAGGTGGGCGGATCACCTGAAGTCAAGAGATCGAGACCATCTGGCCAACATGGTGAAACCCTATCTCTACTAAAAACACAAAAATTAGCTGGGCGTGGTGGCATGTGCCTGTAGTCCCAGCTGCTTGGGAGACTGAGGCAGTAGAATTGCTTGAACCCGGGAGGCGGAGGTTGCAGTGAGCCAAGATAGCGCCATTGCACTCCTGCCTGGCGACAGAGCAAGACTGTCTCAAAAGAGGAAAAAAAAAATTTATAAAATACTTTCTAAAATAAACCTCACTAATGAACCCACTTAATTTTCAAATACCATTATCTATCTATCTATCCATCCATCTATCCTTTTTTTTTAAGAGACAGGGTCTTGCTCTGTCACCCAGGCTGGAATGCAATGGTGCCATCATAGCTCACTACAGCCTCAACCTCCTGGGCTCAAGCGATCCTCCCACGTCAGCCTCCTGAGTGGCTGGGACTACAGGCATGCACCACCATGCCTAGCTAATTTTTAAAATTTTTTCGTAGAGGCAGGGTCTCACTATGTTCCCCAGGCTAGTCTCAAACTGCTAGTCTCAAGTGATTTCTCCACCTCAGCCTCCCAAAGCATCAGGATTACAGGTGTGAGCCACTGCACCTGGCTTCAAATATAGATGTTTTTAAATTACATTCTGGCCCTTGAAAGACTGATAGTTTAACAATCAAAATGAAAAAAAAAAGACAAAAAGATGTAAAAACGAAGTGTTTATAAATTCTACAATTTGTTCTAGTTCGTACCAAAACAGAAGCCTCAATAAATGAGAATCTTGTAATTCTATGGCATGTAAATTGTTGAGACTGGACTTACTTTACAGGAGGAAAAAAACTGACTCTTCCTCCTTGCACACAATATTAGGAAAACTTAGAGTTGCCAGATAAAAGAACCCACAGTTAATATTTGAATTTCAAACTTACATTAATTTTTTAGTATAAGTTTGCCCACATGCAATAATTGGAACATGATTATACTAAAAGATTCTTCACTGTTTATCTGAAATTCATATGTAACTGGGCATCCTGTATTTTTGCTTTTGTTTTTGTTTTTTTGAGATGCAGTCTCACTCTGTCACCCAGGCTGGAGTGCAGTGGCACAATCTCGGCTCACTGCAACCTCCGCCTCCCGGATTCAAGCGATTCTCCTGCCTCCGTCTCCGGAGCAGCTGGGATTACAGGTGCCTGCCACCGCGCCTGGTTAATTTTTGTACTTTTTTTTAGTAGAGACAGGGTTTCACCATGTTGGCCAGGCTGGTCTTAAACACCTGACCTCAAGTGATCCGCCCGCCTTGTCCTCCCAAAATGCTGGAATTACAGGTGTGCGCCACCACACCCAGCTGCATCCTGTATTTTTATCTGTTGAATCTGGCCACTGTATTCTGCAAACACCAAAAAATTAGGAATGTTTCCTCAGTCCCAGGGGGAACTATCAGTTCTGCTGCAAAAGCACATACCTCGAGGTCAGCTTCCGTAAAATCAATGACAGAAAAGGCGTTGGAAACAGTTTTCCAGTCATTCTTGTCACTAATGGATGACTCTTTGGCACAATGACCCTGTTGACAAAAAGTTTGAGTCACTTAATGTCATTTTTATAGGGGCAATTAAGCATGTCTATTCCTCTCTGAAGATGCAAAAGCTAGTCCTATATAATGTACTGAATTGTGAATCAAAAATAGGTTTTACTCTAATTGTCTAGCATGTAATGATCTGACAACTGTTGCTTTTTTTCAAATTTATTTGGAATTTTGTTTAAAAATCTCTGTTCTGGGAAAACATTCCAAGTTACATGTAAGTGGTATATCTTTTTGTATGTGTTTTTAAACATAGTTTTCTTATCATTTTTGCTAAATAAATTGAAGCTGTTTGTCTCAAGAAATATCTGCTGAAATATGCAGGAATATTAAAGTGCTTAAAATCAGAAACTCCTGACTCACTTAGAGATTGCCAACAAAAATTTCACTGCAGGACTAGACGAAAGAAGCCTTTCCCGCAAGGAAACAAAAGGTTAGCATTTAGAGAAACAGAGGTTTTGTGAAAATGATCACAAGCAGAGATTTTCCCCATGAACTCCAGAAGTTGTCTTTTAAATAACAGACTGATTTAAAGAGAAAACATTCTAGACAAATGTTTTGTATTATTTTGCTTTTGTGGTACAGGGTGTTCCTAGTTTCCTAATTATCTGAAGATCTGTTTTCTTAAAAGATTTCTTCATTGCATAGGGGAAATCAGATGTGTCATACCATGAAAATATTTCCTAGTGAAGTGACTGATATAAAAATTTTTTTTTACATATGTAACTAACCTGCACGTTGTGCACATGTACCCTAAAACTTAAAGTGGCCGATATAAAATTTGCAGCCTCACAAACCTTCCCGCACAACCAGCAACATCTGCTCCTGCCCCTGAAGGGATGGGTCTATGCAAATCAGTCCCTCTCCAAAACCTGTTGGTTTGAAAGCAGTGCAAATATACTGCAAAGTGAAGCCATAAAGTTTACCAAAGTCATGAGAGATCATGAAATTGGTTTTAAAATAATAGTGGCAAATTGCTAGACCCATTTCCAAAGCCCCTGATGTATAAAGATCTAGTTGAATTAATGTGGCCATAAAAAAATCTACAGGAATAAAGACACGATATATTCTGAAAGAGAAGGATTTATCAAAGGGTTAGAGAAGCCCTTGGGAAAATGGATGAGGCCTCAAATATTTTTACAAATTGACCCTTTCTGGTCATGCTATGGGAATACAATCATGATGCGACCATACAACTTTGTTGGGAAAATTAAGCCCTCCAAAAAGAAAAAAACATCACATTTGATTTATTCTTTGTTCTAGTAATTAGTTGAGTTTGCTTAGTATAAAATTAGATTATGAGATTCTTTTCATTATTTACCTTCATTTTTCTTATTTCTATTTTTAAAATACATTTAGAGATGGGGTCTTGCTACATTGCCCAGGCCGGTCTTAAACTCCTGGACTCAAGCGATCCTCCTGCCTTGGCCTCCCAAAGTGTTGGGATACAGGTGTGAGCCACCGTGCCCCAGCCTGCCTTCATTTTTCAAGGTGAACTTTTATCAAGGCTTCTTTTCTTCCATGATTTCTAGAAAGTGTTGATCCTCGTTTTATGAGATTCATTTTATAAGACCTCATTTTCTCTCTTAAATGATGCCTTCATCTACATTCTACAAGGTGGCCTCCATTCAAAGCCAGGCCAAGTGAGAAGAGAAAAATAAAAAAATGTTGGGACTAAAAAGGTGTTAATGACATCAAATGCTGAGATGTGCCTTACAATCTGGGCATTGTAGGACGCTAGTGCAGGCTGCAGAAAAACAAGTATTGCAGGGTTATATTCTGACAGTCCATTTTATAACACTAGACTCTAGGCTTGTTTATAGGAATAGCTTGAACTATTTCTGTAAGGTGGTGTGTTCATTTGGCAGCAAACATTTGTCAAGGTGGAAGGCAGGAATGCGGGAAAAGATCTTTTCAAAAGTAGTTCACAGTGGCTCGTGCCTGTAAACTCAGCACTTTGGGAGGCTGAGGCAGGCGGATCTCTCGAGCTCAGGAGTTTGAGACCAGCCTGGACAACATGGAGAAACACTGTCTCTACAAAAACTACAAAAATTAGCGAGGCATGGTACCTCACATGCCTGTAGTCCTAGCTACTTGGGAGGCTGAGATGGGAGGATCGCTTGAGCCCAGGAGGTCAAGGCTGCAATGAGCCATTATTATGCTACTGCACTCCAGCCTGGAGGACAGAGTGAGAACCTGTCCCAAAAAAAGAAAAAAAAAAAAAAAGGTAGTTTGAAAGCAGAATGAGATAGCATAGGTTTGGGACATAGTTGGACAGTGAGTTTCTATCACATCCAGATCAGCGCTCCTCACTTTGGCTGTACGCTAAATCACCAGGAGGACATTTAAAATAATTCTGATGCCCAGGTCCTACCCAGACCAATGAAATCTGAATCTCTGGAGGGTATGGCCCAGGCATTTGTGTTTTTAAAGGGCTCTTCAGGTGATTCTAGTTTCAGCCAGGGATGAGAACCACTTACCTAGACATTGGTTACTTTACCAAGGTGATATAGCTGCCAGGCATAAGAGGAGATGGATTAGATTGCTTGTGATATATATATATGGAGAAATCAGCCAATAGGACACATAGCAGGATGGTAATAGAATGTCTCAAATATCCTACAGGAGCACGTAGAAACACCTCTGATCCCCTGCTCCAAAGAGTCACCAAAGCCAGGTGCTGGTCCTTCCCACCTGTGAGAGGTATTTATACAGCTGGGGGTCTCGCTCGAGTCCCAGGTAAGACAGGCGCTCCTCTTCGCCACCTGCCAGCAGCTGGTAGAAGATGTGGAAATTCCGCTCGCCTTCGTTTTGGTAGACAACTCGGGACTTCTCTATCAAGTAACTGATGATATGCCCACCTACGGGAATGCCCTTCAAAACAGAACAAAAATTGCAGCAGTGACAACAATCAAACCACTCTCTTCCTGGCATCTCCTGATGGCCCAAAGTTCTAAGTTTGAATGAAGTCTGATCTGATCAATCTTCTTTCTTTTTTTTGGACATATCAATCTTCTGTCATTAGTATTTCCTGGGTTCTGTTTACAAAAATTTTTGCTTACCCCAAGAAACTATCATGAAGATAGTTTCTATGTCTTTTTCTAGAAGCATGATTGTTTAGGATAATGATCCCTCACTATTTAATTTTTGTATATGCAGAGGGGTAGTGGTCAAAGGTCTTTTTATTCATGTTGATATCCAGTTGATCTGTGCCATTTATTGGAAGATGATCTTTTCTCTACTGAATCATAGTGATGGTTTCGTTGTAAATCAGCTGACTGTACATGTGAACTCTATCCTTTCTGGACTTTATTCTGATCCATTGTCTTCTTTATCTATCCTTGTGTCAATATCACACTGTCTTAATTAATATTTTCAATAATATATCCAATAAAGGATTTTTATTCCAGTATATATAAAGATTCTTGCAAATCAATAGGAAAGAATTGACAACCCAATTAAAAACGGGCAAAAGACTTGAATGAAAAAGAAAGCCTTTAAGTGGCCAAGAAGCAAAATGTCATTAATCACCAGGGAGATACAAACTTAAATCACAGTGAAAAACCACTATATCCCACCAGAATTTCTCAAAAGGATGAACAATATAAATGTTGGCAAGGGTATGGAGCAACCGGAACCATCATTAATTATCCTAACACTGCTTTGCTGGTAAGAACCCCACAATTCCACTTCTTTAATCCAATGTAAATCTACTAAAGGGCATGTGCAAGGATGTTCAAAGTGCTATATGTCACGGTCCTAAATTGCAAACAGCCCAAATGTCCATCAAAAGTAGAACAGATAAGTTGTGACATAGTCATATAATCAAAAAGTGAACAACTGCTACATGCAAGGACATGGATGAATCTGACAGATACGTTGATTGAAAGAAGCCAGGCACAAAATAGAACATACTGTGTAATTTCATTCATATGCACTTCAATGACCAGTGAAATGAACCTGTGATCACAGAGGTCAGAACAGTGGGCAGTGGGAAGGGGGAGTGTGTTGGGGAAGGGCAGGAAAAGCTTTTGGATGTTAGAATTTTTAAGAGATAGGGTCTTGCTCTGTTGCCCAGGCTGGAGTGCTGTGGCCTGATCATGGCTCACTATAACCTCAAATGCCTGGGCTCAAGCAATTCTCCCACCTCAGCCTCCCAAGTAACTGGGACTATAGGCATGCACCACTGTGCCTTACTATTTTGTTTTTGTTTTTTGTAAAGACGGGGGTCTCACTATGTTGCCCAGGCTGGTCTTGAACTCCTAGACTCAAGCAATCCTCCCACCTCGACCTCCCAAAGTGCTGGGATTACAGGTGTGAGTCACCATGCCTGGCCTTCAGATGCTAGCATTTTTTTTTTTTTTTTTTTTTGAGACAGAGTCTCACTCTCTTGCTCAGGCTGGAGTGCAGTGGCACAATCTGGGCTCACTGCAACCTCTGCCTCCCAAGTTCAAGTGTTTCTCATGCCTCAGCCTCCTGAGTAGCTGGGACTACAGGTGTGCGCCACCACACTCGGCTAATTTTCATATTTTTATTAGAGACAGGGTTTCACCATGTTGGCCAGGCTGGTCTCGAACTCCTGACCTCGGGTGATCTGCCCACCTCGGCCTCCCAAAGGGCTGGGATTACAGGTGCGAGCCACCAGGCCTGGCCTGGATGCTAGAAATTTTTATGTCTTGATCTGGGTGGTGGTTACAGAGGTGGACACATACATAAAAATTCACTGGGCTATCCTCATGTTTTACGGCCTTTTCAGTATATGTGTTGAAGTTTCAAAAAAATTTTCAAATATGCATAGCTATTAAATTTCTTTCCAAATCCACTCCACCAGAGGCCCACATCCCAGCCTCTGGGAAATCCTTGAGCCAGTTTGTCCTCAACATTGAGCTCCGTGCTCATACAGCTGCTGCTCCCCCATGTGTCATTTTACCACTTGGAATTATGAGCCCTTGAGAATTCTGCCTTCCTTTCCTGCTTGCCTTAGCCCCACTTCTGTGTCTAACACAGCTACGCTCATTCACCTACACATTGTCCATGGCTGCTTTCATGCTACAAGAGTGGACTTGGGTCATTGCGACTGTATGGCTGAATGGCTCACAAAGCCTAAAATACTTACTATCTGGCTGTATCCGAAAAAGAGTGCTGGCCCCTGCCAGGTAAGCAGGCATGCCTAAACAATATATTGTTTACTTGTGTCTTTTTTTTTTTTTTTTTTTTTTTGAGAGGAAGTTTCGCTCTTGTTGCCCGGGCTGGAGTGCAGTGGTGCCAACTGCAACCTCCACCTCCCAGGTTCAAGCAATTCTCCTGCCTCAGCCTTCCGAGTAGCTGGGATTACAGGCACACACCACCATGAATGGCTAATTTTTTGTATTTTTTTTTTTAGAGATGGGGTTTCACAATGTTGACCAGGCTGGTCTTGAACTCCTGAGCTCAGGTAATCTACCCACCTTGGCCTCTCAAATTGCTGGGATTACAGGCATGAGCCACTGCATCCGGCCCTTGTGATTTGTTTTTAAGCTTAATGGAAAAAATGATATCATGCTGGCATACAGTATGTTCCCAAGACCCATCCACATGAGGTGTAGCTGTGGTTTGTTTGCTCTCTGCAGTGTAATGCCTGTTGGTGTGAACACACCACAGTGTAGTCATTCTCCTGTCGATGGACATTTCAGTTCTCTCCAGATGTGTTGGTGCTGTTCAGTCCGTTTACTTGCTCATGATGATGAGCAGTGCTCTTATGGACATGCTTACGCATCTGTAGAGATATCTCTGGAAGCGGGATGGTTGCACCTTAGATTATGTTTTTTCAGCTTCTTAAGATAGCATCGTATCTCTGGTACAACCCATTTTCCAATAATTTTCCAATATTTTACACCCCACCAGCAATGTGTAAGAATTCCTTATGATCCATATCTTCATCAACACCTGGTATAGATCAGACTTTTTAGTTTTTGCCCATCCAGATGGTATAAAATGTTATCTCATTGTGGTCTTTATTTGCATTTCCTAAAACAAGCACTAACCCTGGATATTTTTTTAAATAGCTTGAGCCAAAAAATGCCGTTCTCCCCTTAAGGGGCCTTGGCTTGGGTTCCGTCACTGGCAAAATAAGGGGTCCCCATGAACCAGTAGTAGGAGCTTCAGTGTACCTGAAAATCAAATTGTATATCCATGTATTTCCCAAATCTGCTGGAGTTGTCATTCCGGAGCGTTCTGGCATTTCCAAAAGCCTTGGAATACAAAGTGTCATTCACTGTCATTTAAGCTCACCATGCGTGTCAAATTTCTGACCCCAAATAATACACTTATTACAAAAATGGAGGAGAGAGAGCGGAAGGAGCCAGGGAGGAAAGGCATGCTTTATCTTCTAAGAAGGAATCGCTAACTACAGAGAATTTAATGCCAAACACTAGATCTGGACCCGGGGAGAAAAGGGGAACAATATCTTCTTCCTAGAATCCAATTAGGAATATATTGGAAATGGTCTCAGGAGGGGTACATAGAACCCTAGCCCCATGCTGTTCTAGAAGGTACAGTGGACAGCCCCCATCGCCAGACCCCTTTTTATACCACGTTGCTCTGCTCAAAGGGTCCACTGGGAAAATTCCTTCAACTATAAACATCTTCATTTATAGAAAGGGCCACAAAAACACAGGAGAAAATGACTTGTTCAGCAAGTCAGTGAATTGCAATAGTGGAAGTAATCATAACCAAAATAATTTTAACTCAATAATAAGAAAACTATTAATAAATAATACATTATTTTTGGTGCTTCCTAATTCTGCTGTGTGTTTTTTGTGCATCTGTTTCACTTAAGCCTCAAAACTTCTTAGGCTGGGTGTGGTGGCTCACGCCTGTAATTACAGCACTTTGGGAGGCTGATGCAGGGAAGGTCACCTGAGGTCAGGAGTTCCAGATCAGCCTGACCAACATGGCGAAACCCCGTCTCTACTAAAAATGCAAAAATTAGCTGGGAATGATGGTACATGCCTATCATCCCAAGTACGTCCCAAGTACAGCTACTTGGGAAGCTGAAGCAGGAGAATTGCTTAAACTCAGGAGGCGGAGGTTTCTGTGAGCCGAGATTGTGCCACTGTACTCCAGGCCTGGGTGACGGAGAGAGACTCCGTCTCGGAAAAAAAAAAAAAAAAAAAAACGAAAACAAAACAAAAACCAAATGTCTTAAAAGGTAGGTACTATAAGCAGACCCATTCAACAAATGGGGAAATGGGCTTAGTTCCAGGTCACACCCTTAACTGTGACACTATCTGTGTGACCTCTTTTCTTAACAGTGACCTGCCCATTTTGACTGACCTGCCCAGACAGGATTTGTCTCACTTAGTGACCTCCCTGAACTCCCTTCGACTGGTCCCCAGAGATCGCTTACCTCCAGCACTGGGTTGGAGAACAGCAGTCTGTCACGGGCTATTTGTAGTGACTGGGTCATTGGGCAGGTCACTGCAAAATACTCGAGAATTTTCTTGGAGGCCTCTGTTTTCCCTGCCCCACTCTCTCCAGAAATGAGGATGAAATGGTTATTTAGTTCAGCACACATCATTCGGTAAGCGTTGTCGGCTATAGCGTAGCTGGAGGAGGAGTGAGACGGAAACAAATTGGTTTTAATGGTACTTCCCTTGACTCTGACACCCACCAAAGAAGAAAAATGAGGTGCTCCATCTCCAGGAAGCCACATCCAGACTGTGGTACAAGGACAATGAGCTCAAACACATATCAAACCCTTTCCATAGGTGGGGCACAGTGGCTCATGCTTGTAATCCCAGCACTCTGGGAAGCTGAGGCGGGTGGATCACTTGAGGTCAGGAGTTCGAGACTAGCCTGGCCAACATGATGAAACCCCTTCTGTACTAAAAAAAAGATACAAAAATTAGCCAGGTATGGTGGTGCACGCTTGTAATCCCAGCTACTCGGGAGGCTGAGGCAGGAGAATTGCTTGAACCTGGGAGGCAGAAGTTGCAGTGAGCCAAGATTACGCCATTGCACTCCAGGCTGGGCAACAGAGCAAGACTCTGTCTCAAAAACAACAACAACAACAACAACAACAACAACACAAACCAACA
Organism: Pan troglodytes; assembly: GCF_028858775.2. Taxonomy (NCBI): domain Eukaryota; kingdom Metazoa; phylum Chordata; class Mammalia; order Primates; family Hominidae; genus Pan; species Pan troglodytes. The sequence goes on along the minus strand of NC_072408.2, from coordinate 116,206,428 downwards.
AAAAACAAAACCAAAAAACCCAAACCCGAAAAACAAAAAAACAAAAAATCCTCTACCACGACCCACTGACTAATCAGATATAGAGTGTACTAGATATCAAAACTCAAATAGTAGAAGAGCTAAAAGGAAGAATTTGAGTTTTTTTTTTTTTTTTGAGATGGAGTCTCGCTCTGTCGCCCAGGCCAGAGTGCAGTAGCACGATTTGAGCTCATTGCAACCTCTGCCTCCCAAGTTCAAGCGATTCTCATGCCACAGTCTCCCGAGTAGCTGGGATTATAAGTGCGCACTACCACGCCTGGCTAATTTTTTTATTTTTAGTAGAGACGGGGTTTCACCATGTTGATCAGGCTGGTCTCAAACTCCTGACCTCGTGATCCACCTGCCTCAGCCTCCCAAAGTGCTGGGATTACAGGTGTGAGCCACCGCGCCTGGCCTGAAAATATTTTTTAAAGTTCACCAAATTTATGTTTTTAATCCATCAACATGTTTTATAAGAATAAGCCAGCTACTAAGTTACATCTCCAAGAGACGTTCTATTAACTCTAGGTGAAAATAACAATCTTGTCTAAATACTAAATAATTCAATTCAATAAATAGAGTAAGATCTCATGTATTTTTTCCCTCAAAACCTAGAATACTAAAAATGGAGTGGCAGGAAACCAAAGAGATTAACAAACTTCAGTGATATCTTTAGGACAAGAGGTAAAACTATGAGAAGCGTTTTATCTTCAAGATCAGACACCAAAGCATGAAGGTATCCCAGGAATATAACCTGAATACCAGGCAGAGTTCCAAAGCCATTTCGGCTTTTAATACATGGTGGTGGCTGGGCATGGTGGCTCACACCCTGTAATTCCAGCACTTTCGGAGGCTGAGGCAGGCAGATCGCTAGAGCCCCAGGAGTTCGAGACCAGCATGGGCAACACACTGAGACCCTGTCTCTATAAAAATTACAAAAATTAGCCAGGGTGGTGGTGTGTGCCTGTAGTCCTGGCTACTTAGGAGGCTGAGGCTGGAGGATCACCTGAGCTCTGGGAGGTGGAGGCTGCAGTGATCCATTACTGTGTCACTGCTCTCCAGTCTGGGTGACAAAGCGAGACCCTGTCTCAACATATATATGGTGGTGATGCAGAAAGGCTTATAAGTGCCTTAGAAAGTGGAATAGCTGAGTCACCAAGACAACAGAGGCAGAATCTAAATATTAGCCTAGAAGTCAAGAGGGAGAAAAACTAGAAAATTCAGCAAAGCCTGGGCAAGAAAAAATTGCTCAACTTTCCTTTTTTTTTTTTTTTTGGTAGTCATTGTTTTGAATGTTAAATAACTATTAGAACATTTGACCAATCAGGCATAGTGATAAACAAATGGCATTATTTAGCAGAAAATATGGGTTATACGTTATTTTCAAATACAAGGGAAATTATTTAAAATGGTAAGGTTTTAAGGCCTAAAAATGTACTCAAGTTTGTGAAAACTGATATCAAAGTGGTTATATTTTCTAGCTTCTGTGAAATGGCTCTAGAAACTCTGAATTAATGTGTAACTAACCAGTAATCTCTAACTACATGCAAATTTTTATTTCAGTCCCTTTTAATTAACTTCTGAATTAAATGAGAAATCTAAACAGATTGTTTTTACAGAGTCAGTTACATGTTAAGAAGGAAACATGGTGTTTGGAGACAAGAGATCTGAGTTCAGGTGAATAATTCTACCCTGTCAGCTTATAGTGTTACATAAAAACAAATTCTGGCCATACTGCAGGCGAGTATGTATTTTCAAAAACTTGCATAAAACAGAATAAAATGTTGTGTACTAAAAATATAATCACCATCTACAAATTATTATTACCATAGGTTATACATAGGGGAGAGGAATGAAGAAATTTGCACCTCTTAAGCTTCCACAGCCCTGGGAAGTTTCTACCAACGGCAGTCCTCTTAGCCGCTGTGACACTCAGGCACCAGTAGATGGCACTATAGCAACCCTCTTCCCGGAGAAGACATCTCTCCAGCCACACTTAAATTTCTCAGCAGTTACACACAGGTTGCACCTCTTTTCATATTTAAGCTGAGATTCCATAAAGACCCTCTAAAGTTTTCTACTACTTTGGAATACTTACTTCACAAGAAGGCAAGGGCTTAAATGAGGTACAGAACCTAATAAACATGCATCAAGGATTTAGATGGATGGATGGATGGATGTATCGATGGATAGGTAGGTGGATGGATAGGTAAATGGATGGATGGATAGGCGGATGGATGGATATGTGGATGGATGGATAGATAGGTGGATGGATAGGTGGATGAATGGATGGGTGGGCGGATGGATGGATGGATGGATGAATGGATGGACAGATGCGTGGTGAGAAGGAAGGAGAGAGAGGAAGGGGAAAAAGAAAAATCCTCCTAGTGATGATCCTGTGGATGCTACTTACACATGTGGTGGCAGTTCAAAGAAATTGACCCCTTGATAAAGTTCCATCTGGCTCACAGTGTAGATTCCGAGCTCCTGGTATGGATTCACAGACACGAGGAGGGTGCCAATATATGTCTAGAGAAATGGACCAAAGCACAAGTGAGGAATTCTGGGGTGCAAAAGACTGTCACACATGATGATCCCCATGTGTTCATTCCACATGGAGGATTTAAAATGATAAATCAGGCGGGGTCTCTGCTGGGAGCTTACATGGCAGGTGTATGAGGGAGACAGCAGACAAACAGCTGAGGAATGAAGACAGCTGCAGGAAGAGATCAGTGTTAAGAAAGGTGTACATGGCCGGGCACGGTGGATCATGCCTGTAATCCCAGCACTTTGGGAGGCTGAGGCGGGTGGATCACAGGTCAGGAGATCGAGACCATCCTGGCTAACATGGTAAAACCCCATCTCTACTAAAAATACAAAAAATTAGCCAGGTGTGATGGTGCATGCCTGTAGTCCCAGTTACTCGGGAGGCGGAGGCAGGAGAATCTCTTGAACCCAGGAGGCGGAGGTTGCAGTGAGCCGAGATCAGCCACTGCACTCCAGCCTGGGTGACAGAGTGAGACTCCGACTCAAAAAACTAACTAAATAAATAAATAAAAAGAAAGGTATACATAGCATAACGAGGGTACAAACAATAAAAGCAGGCCATATTAGCAGGCATGGGGAAGTCTTCTTCTTCTTCTTTTTTTGAGACAGAGTCTCACTTTGCTGCCCAGGCTGGAGTGCAGTGGCTTGATCTCGGCTCATTGCAACCTCTGCCTCCCAGGTTCAAGTGATTCTCCTCAGCCTCCCATAGCTGGGATTACAGGCATGCGCCACCACCCCCAGCTAATTTTGTATTTTTAGTAGAGATGCAGTTTCACCATGTTGGCCAGGCTGGTCTTGAACTCCTGACCTCAGGCGATCTGCCTGCCTCGGCCTCCCAAAGTGCTGGGATTACAGGTGTGAGCCACCGCGCCTGGCCGGGAAGACTTCTTTAAGGAGGTGACACCTGAGCAGAGCTTGAAGGAGCCAGCTGTAAACAAAGTAGGCAGGAAGGGCATTTCAGGCTGAAGGGATACATGAGGCAGGCTAGGGGCATGAGAGGCCATTGTGGTTAAAGCCCGAGTGAGGGCAGAATGGAGACTAGCAAGAGAGGATGTCGAAGATGGAGCAGGCTCAGATCATACAGGCTCCGTGGGCTCCCATGAGGAATTGGGGTTTTATTCTAAATGCAGTGGATGGCAGAGATACCACACTCCCCTATTGAAATAAAATACCTGCCCTACAAAGATTTCATGATGAAAATGCCAAAAGCAATTGTAACAAAAGCAAAAATTGACAAATGGGATCTAATTAAACTAAAGAGCTTCTGCACAGCCAAAGAAACTATCACCAGAGTGAACAGGCAACCTACAGAAAGGGAGAAAAGTTCTACAAGCTATCCACCTGACAAAGGTCTAATATCCAGTCTACAAGGAATTTAAACAAACTTACAAGAAAAAACAATCCCATTAAAAAGTGGGCAAAGGAAAATAAACAGACACTTCGCAAAAAGAAGACATACATGCAGCCAACAATCATATGAAAAAAAGCTCAACACCACCGATCATTACAGAAATGCAAATCCAAACCACAATGAGATATCATCTCACACCAGTCAGAATGGCGATTATTAAAAAGTAAAAAAATAACAGATGCTGGCAAGGCAGTGGAGAAAAAGGAAGGCTTTTACACTGTTGGTGGGAGTGTAAATTAGTTCAACCATTGTGGAAAACAGTGTGGCGATTCCTCAAAGATCTAGAGGCAGAAATACCATTTGACCCAGCAATCCCAAAGAAATATAAATCATTCTATTATAAAGATACATGTACATGTGTGTTCACTGCGGCACTATTCACAACATCAAAGACATGGAATGAACCCAAATGCCCATCAATGATAGACTGAATAAAGAAAATATAGTGCATATACACTATGGAATACTATGTAGCCATAAAAAGGAACGAGATCATGTCCTTTGCTGGGACATGGAAGTAGCTAGAAGCCATTATCCTCAGCAAACTAATGCAGGAACAGAAAACCAAACACTGCGTGTTCTTGCTAATAAGTGGGAACTAAATGATGAGGACACATGGACACATTTGTGGGGGAGGGGGGAACAACACCCACTGGGGCTTGTTGCGGGGGACAGAGAGCATCAGGAAGAATAGCTAATGCATGCTGGTCTTAATACCTTGGTGATGGGTTGATCTGTGCAGCAAACCACCACAGCACGTTTACCTATGTAACAAACCTGCACATCCTGCACATGTACCCCTGAAGTTAAAAGTTGAAGATACAAAAAAAGAGAAATACCTCCCTAAACTATTACACATGAATGGACAACTTTAAGAGGGGAGCACGTAACCTGATTTATGGTTCTTAAAGGTCTCTCTGGCATTGAGTGAAAGTAGGATGGGTGGGCCGGGCACAGTAATCCCAGGACTCTGGGAGGCTGAGGCAGGTGGATCACCCAAGGTCAGGAGTTTGAGACCAGCCTGGCCAACATGATGAAACCCCATCTCTACTAAAAATACAAAAAAATTAGCCAGGCATGGTGGCGGATGCCTGTAATCCCAGCTACTTGGGAGGCTGAGGCAGGAGAATTGCTTGAACCCGGGTGGCGGAGGTTGCAGTGAGCCAAGATCGGGGCCACTGCACCCCAGCCTGGGCGACAGAGTGAGACTCCATATGAAAAAGAAAAAAACCAAACAAACAAGAAAACAGGATGGGTATACCTACAAACCTCCTAAAATTGGGCAAAACACTCCCGCTACTGGCACTTATATTCCTAGATTTCAACATTAAATTCTACTCATATTCAAGTTTTTCAAGTACTTACTTATATTTATAATATAACCACTAACATAAGGCTTTTGAAATACAATTATGAATAAACAAAGAGCTCCAAGCTCTTATATAGAAAAAAAATTAATATACTCCTTGGAAAATACATCTGGTATTCTCAGATTCTCAGTGTGTAGCTGTTTCAAATACAGGATGCACTAAAGTATATATTAAGGTTATGCTAAAATAGCTGGGTGTGGTGGTGTGTGCCTGTAATCCCAGCTACGTGGGAGGCTGAGGCAGGAGGAGTGCTTGAACCCAGGAGTTCAAGACTAGCCTGGGCAACTTAGCAAGACCCAACTCAAAAAAAAAAAAAAAAGATTACGCTAAAATCGTTCTCCAATCTCCAGGACAAAAATCAAACAGAGAACCAAAGCAGAGAAGTTTCACTAAAACCCCATATTACTTCAATCAGTAGAAATTCAGGGTGGAAGACAGTTTCTGAAATGTATCCGTTCAAATCAGAAACATTTAGCTTAATCGCAATGATCCTGTCATGCCATTTGTACTTCTCTGTACCATGCTATTTTTTCCTTTTCCTGTACATAAAATTAGTTTTTCTATTTCTACAATTAAGGGTGATAATTATGAAAGTTAGGCTCTAGGATATGTACTCTAAGAAACACCTTGTTTACTTCTTCTGGTATCCTTGGTTTCAACATATAGATTAAGTCACGGGCAGCATTACAAACAAAAATAGCTATAAGACAATTATTTTTAAACCACTTCTGTCTAATTTACTCTTGGCAAAAAGCTAATAAAATCTCAAAAAATTAAATAATTTTAATAACACCCACGACATACACAGGGACACTATGAAGTTTACCCTAGAGGAATTTACCTGAAAAACGACCCTCAAATCAGAGTGTGGTGATAAATGGGAATTTAACGAAAACTAGCTTTTGAATAAAAACTAGATGTGACAAGATCAATCTGAGAAGTTTGGTAAGTGCTGCATTCTCGACCCTTGACCATTCGTGGGGTGTGGTGGACAGCTCTTATTTTTGCCTGCTTGGTATCTCTGCCCCTTTCTCCCAACAGAGTCCTTTGGGGAACCCTCTTCCCCAGCTCTCTGCCTATACCGTCCAGGGCTCCAACTCCACCCCTCACCTTCAGGGGCAGGCCTGGTAAGAGCCTGGCCAATCAGAATAGTCTTCATTTCTAGCCATGAGATTGGTTCAGAGACAGGCACATGACCGAAAGTGGGCCAATCAGAGCTGATCAATGTCAACTTGGGCCATTTACTAGAGCTTATCCCCAGAGTATTGGCTCGCTTCTCGGCAGCAACCCTAAGCTGATAAAATGACAGCCTGGATCTGAGGGCAGCCATCTTGCTGCCATGCACTTGAGAAAGAAATGGATGCCTAAGAAAGCAGAGCAGAGATTGAGAAGGAGTCGCCAGACATTGTCTGAAACCCTAGATCTAGTCCCGGGACCTACAGTAACAGACATGGACTGATTCCTTTTAGTGACTTAGGCTGGTGTAAGTTGGGTCTCTGTCACGGGCAGCCATAAACGTCTTAGCACAAAGGATCGAAGTGCATCTAAGAGTGGCGCCTCAGTATCTCCCTTTAATGTCTAACCTAATAGAGTGCTATTATTCGCACTCATCAAAGTCGTGAAGGCAAGAAGGGAACAACCACCCTAGAAAAACAGCTGAGAAGTGGGTCACGTTACGTATATGAGGTTCTTGCTGAAACGCTTGCGGAGGTTGTCGACAAAGGCAGATTCGCTGGTGTACGCGTCCAATAGCACAAAATCCTGAACCCCGACCTTGTCCCGGGCAGTCAGCGCCCCTTCCATGTGCAGACGGATGTGTTTCCTCCTCACGTCTTCTTTCTACGGGAAATAGAACATTCTTCAGCAGCTCATCTATTTGGTAATATCTATTACACGTCTAATGCATGGAAATAACAAGATGCTAAACCCTGGGATAGTAGAGAGCCAGCATTAAATTATGCCGTCTTCACTTAGAGTTTACAATATGGTTGGGGATACAAGATCATAATCATAAAAAATAGGAATAGCAGCAGCTGATAGGAACCAAGTGTTTACTGTTAGGTACTATTCTAAACACTTGACTTATACTGTTTCATTTGATCTTCATTCTGACCCTATGAAATACTATTATGATGCCCATTCTACAGATGAGAAAACTGAGGCATAGGAATGTCATAAGCCACGCCCAAAATCTGCCAAAAGACGCAGCCAGAAAATGAACCTAGACAACATACCCAGACTTGCTTTCCTGACAACCATGTACTCAATAAATGTTTTTTTAAAATTAATGTTTCCTTTATGTTGATTAGTCAAGCTTGAATTTTTTCTTTTTTTTAAATTAATTTTTCTTTATTTCAGTAAGTGTTAATTGTGTAAACTCACTTTGTAATTCTCACATGGGTGGTGAGGAGTTTGGGCCAGAAAGGGAAATTCTTGCTACAGAGGAATATTTAAGGAAGGACAAACTTGGAGTGTTCCTCTCCAAGGATGGGCTTCAGACGTCACTGGAGAAGGTGTGGCTACAGCCCATTGGATGGCAAAGAATCTCACCAGGATACCAGGGCCAGAGCTGGTTCGGTCACTGGGCAGGCACCAGGCATGACCTTCCTGAGCACCCGCGCTGCTGGATGGGAGACCATGGAGGGGGCCAAGGAAATCAACCTTCCAGGGCTCAGGCAAGCTGCGGCCAGAGGGCAGGTGTGTGTTGGGAGAGGGAACAGGAGTAGGTATGAAGCCTGGAGTGTGTAATGTCTGCATCAGGAGGGCTGTGACAAAGTGGTCACCAGGCCCTTGGCCAGAGCTGTGAGGTCACTGAGAGACTATGTGCTCTGGGCACACAGTTAGTGTGTGTCCCCCCCACATACCACGTGCAGCAGAATGTACAGTCTGAAAACAAGAAAAAGCAAAACATAGCAAAGGACATCAGGAAGAGAAGCCGCCTGCCTTTGCAATGTCCCTCCAGTGCCCTCTAGTGACAAAAATGACATTGTGTTCACTTTAAGGAGAAATGCCTAAAGCGTGCAGTTTGTTATTGCTCAGCAGGTAATGAAGGGTGAATTTGGATCTGAGAGGCAATAAATTGACAACTGGTACATATGGATATGCAAAGGTCCTAGCATAGCCAAATTAACCTTGCAAAAGAAAAACAAAGCTAGAATAAGACTGTGTTTAATAAGACTGCGTCTCAATTGATTTTCACTAGAGGTCCCAAAACAATTCAGCACAGAAATGGAAAACATTTCCGTCCAATGGTGCAGGAACAACTAGATATTTATAAAGAAAAAAAATTGCAGTTGTGTGTGGTGGCTCACAGCTGTGATCCCAGCACACTGGGATGCTGAGGCAGGAGGATTGTCTAAAGCCAGGAGTTGGAGACCAGCCTGGGCAACACAGGGAGATTCCCATCTCTACTTAAAAATATATAAATAGAAAAAGAAAGTAAAAATGCATTTCAGTCCCTATATTACATTACACTACACTACACTACACACACACACACACACACACACACACACACGAACTTGAGATGCATCTTAGACCTAAATGCAAATTTAAAATCTATATAAAGCTACTGGAAGTAAACAAGGGGACCATCTTTGTAACCAGGGGAAGGCAAAGTTTTCTTAGATGAGAGCCAGGAAGAAATAATAATAAAAGACACAAAATAAGAAATCAGACTTCACCAAATATAAAGCTTCTCATTAGAAGACACTGTTAAGAAAATAGGCAAGTCACAGAACAGCAGAAAATATTCCTAAATTATACAGACGCAAAGAATTTGTATCCAGAATAAAAGACACCTACAGTCCAATAATAAAAAGACAAACCCAATGAAAATTTGGCAAAAGACTTGAATAGACACTTCACAAGGGAAGATAGACAAATTGGCAATACACACATAGAAAAATGGTCAACATTGTTAGTCATCAGGGAAACACAAATTAAAACCACAATGAGATACCACCACAATAGTTAAAATTAAAAACACTGACAACACCAAATACTGGTGAGGACGCGGAGCAGACAGAATTCTCTCGCACTTCTGGTAGGAATGCAAAGAGAATCACTTTGGGAAAAAGATCTGGCAGTTTCTAATGAAGTTAACCATGCCTCTATTCTTTGATCCAGCGATTCCACTCCTAAGTATTTACACAAGAGAAATGTAAACATATGTCTACAAAAAGACTTGAACATGAAGTTCAACTCATGCTCAACTTTATTCAGAACGGCCCCTAACTGGAAACAATCCAAATCCCCATCAACTGGAGAATGGCTGTGGCCCATCTGTACAATAGAAGGAGGACAGCAATAAAAGAGAAATAACGGGTACACGCAAGAGCATGGATGACTCTCACAGACATTATGCTGAGTGAAAGAGCCCAGACACAAAAGAGTCGTACTGTAGGATTCCATTGATATGGCACACTGGGACAAGCAAAACTAATCCACAGTGAAAAATCAGAACAATTGTTGCCTAGTTGAGGAGTTGTCAGGCAAATGACATTTTTGGAGTGATGAAAACATTCCATATCATGATAGGGCTGTGGGTTACATGAGTATATCTATCGGTCAAGATAAACTGTTAAAATTGTGTGCATTTCACTATATGTAAATTTTATTTTTGAAAAACAACCATAAAAAATAAGTGGGGAAGAGGTAGGGATTGGCTGGAGGTGTGAATATAAACGGAATGGCAGAATGTTAATTGTTAAAGCTAGGTGGTGGGTAGAGGGGGATTTATGACACTATTCTGTTTACTTTGCATAAATTTGAAGTTTTCCATAAAAAAAGTTTTAAAAAACAGAATGGCCACCAGATGTCTCCCTACACTAGCCAAATGGAGCTAGAAGAGCCTTAATCACTAGCAACCTAACATTCAAAACAATGCATTTAGATCAAACAATATTTTAGTGATTTCAGGCTGGGCGTGGTAGCTCGTGTTTGTAATCCTGGCACTTTGGGAGGCCAAGGCAGGCGGATCACTTGAGCCCAGGAGTTTGAAACCAGCCTGAGTAACATGTTGAAACTCTGTCTCTACTAAAAATACGAAAACTAGCTGGGTGTGGCGGTGCGTGCCTGTAGTCCCAGCTGCTCATGAGGCTGAAGTGGGAGGATCGCATGAACCTCAGAAGGCTGAGGCTGCAATGAGCCATGATTGCACTGCTACACTCCAGCCTAGGCAACAGAGTGAGACAGTCTTAAAAAAAAAAAAAAAAAAAAGAAAAGAAAGAAAGAAAGAAACATTTTAGTAATCCCAAATATTTCCATGCTGTACCACATATAGCATAGCATAATGATTAAGACGCTGGAACACGAGCATTTCCAAGTTCAAATCCTATCTCTGTTACTTCCTGGCAGTATAATCTTGGGAGAGTCCCAAGTCTCTTGTTTCATCTCTATAAAACAGAATTATAATTGTACTTACCTCATAGGGTTGTCAGTTTCACCAGAACCATGTAAAGCACATGGAACCCTGCCAGGCACAATTTAAATTCAGTAAGTGCTTGCTTTTGTCATCATTAGTATCAATAATCACGATTATTAGAAATAGAAACACAGTAAAGCAAGTCTGCTGATTAGGAGTCAATGAGCCTCTATTAAATTGGAGGTGGGTTGGTGTCTGAAATAATGTCTGGAGCTGCACCCAGAAATATTACTGCAGTCAGGTTGCTGCAGGTGGAGGATGCAGAGATTAACCAAATTTCTCTCTTAGCCTGGTCCTAAGGATGGGAGGGTGGGGTACTCCTGCAGTCAGCCTAGGAACTGATGTGACTTGAAGCCCAAAGAAATTTGACAAAACCTTGTAGATTAAGGAACATGACAATGATTTTTAACTTGCAAGGGTCAAAGCACACTCCATTCACTTCAGACTAGAGTTTTGTTTATTGCAATATTTCAGTTCTGACACCTCGATTCCTTTGTTGATTTCCAGTTATCTTTTAAAGGGCGTGAGAAAACGAGAGTGTCCCAATAAGAGTGACATGGACCGTCAAAGGGATGAATATTGGGACATAAGGGAGAAGGGTAATCAAGAAGTTGGAGTGATTCAGCCTTGACCAAAAAGATGACTAAGAGACTTATAAAGAGAGCATTAAATCCAGATTAAATAAGAGGGAGGAAATTAAAGAGATCTTCAATTACACCTAAGAAAATTAAATTAAATCAAATTAAGTTACATCTAAGAAAGAACTCCATCTTTGGGGTGATAAAACTGTGGAGGATCCTAACTGTGCATAACCATGGTGCAGGGATCACAGATTCTGACTGTTACAGGGTTCCAGCAGGTACCATGACTGAGTCAAGCTGCCAGGTGATGGGGACTGGGTTAGACTCGGGAATGAATGGCCATCTCTGGTGTGTAGCTACTGTCTGGCTCCAGCTGGTTGACATCAGGCACAAATATAGGGCCTGTGTTGCCAGAACTTCCGATTATTTAAGTCAGAAGTTCGGAATTACACACCCAGTCCTGTCATACAATTTACCCTTGCAGGACATTATTTTGCAGCCTCTGCAGCAAGCCACTCTTTGTCTTGGATGGTTTAGACCTGTTGCTCATCTAAAAGCAAGGGATTCAAGGAAACACTCAAACCAGAACCATCGTTTTGGAAGTATCATGTACTCAGTGATGATCTGATCATCTTCTACATAATCTAATGCTTGACCCAGTATGTGGAGTCGGGGTGGGGAGATGACAGGGAGGCCACAGTATGTGGAAAGGTGGTGAGATGCCATGGTAGAGGCAGAAATGCCTGCCACCTATTCCGTGGACTTCCCCACATTTACAAACTCCCTTGCAGTTAGGTGGAGTTGCTTGACTACTTCCGGCCAACTGGCTGTAAATAGAAGTGACATTTGTGTAAGACCCTTCCAGTGTTATTAGAACTTCTTTGATACTGCAATGACTGAGAATTTCTTTTGCTGAATGGACAAGCCACAAGATCAAAACAGCCTGGATTCCTGAGCCATCACATGGAGGAGAGATGTCTTGAAGAGTCATCCACACCCACAGTAGACTTTGTGTACGTAAGAAATAAACTCCTGTTATGGGAAACTTCTGAGTTTTGGGGCTGTTTGTTATTGTAGCTGAAGACTGCTTATCCTGACTAATACACATGCGGAACAGAACTTTTCCACTGGGAGGACAGCAGTTTGAATGTGAGCCACAGTTCTCGCATGTTAAACTTGGCCAGCTGTTTTGGCTACTACCCTAAAGTTCTGGAGGAAGAGTAAGGGCTATTTTTTAAGGGGAGAAGAGGGTAGATGATAAGCCTTGAAGCTGTCATTTTTGAATTTTATTTGAAATGTCAAAATCCTTTGTTCAAGGGAAATGTTATAAGAAACCTTAATATGTAAAATTGAGGAAAGCAGACCTTTCTGATTGAAGTAGGGGGTGAGAGTTTCACTGGGCTGCCCCACAGAAACATGGGAGAGGTTCTGGGGAAAGCCTAGGGCAGAGGAGAGTTTGCAAACCACTGCATAGCCCCCGAGCCTTTATTGCCCAAGCACCATCATTTGAGCACTTCCTTCTCATGTATTGTCATTGTCTGTGTACTGCCAGTACTATTTTTTACTTCATCTTTTCTTTATATTTATTTTTTATATATTTATATATTTATTTATACATATTATTTTAATTCATATTTTTAAAATATATTTTTCCTGTAAATATATATATATAAAGATATTTTGAAAAGTTCTCATACACAAAACTAACAAAAGTACAACAAACTCAATATACACAGCTTCAACAATGAACGTATGCCTTCCCCTATTCCAGCTGTGTTTCACTACTCCCCCAGCACTGGATTATTTAGAGGTAAATCACAAAACATTATATCGCTTTATGTATAAATATTTTAGTAGGTATCTCTAAAACATAGGAACTCTAAAACTATACATGCACTTATATACCTATATGTAATCACAACACCATTATCATAAAGAATACCATAAGAATTCCTTAATACTAATTATAATACCTAATGTTCAAATTTCTCTAATTATATCTATATTTTACAATCGGTTTGCTCAAATCAGGATCCAGACAAGGTCCACACATTGCATCTAGCCAATGTGTCTCTCAAGCCTCTTTTGTTCTATAGGTTCCCTCCATTTCTTTCTTGCAATTTATTCATAGAGAAAATTGGACAATCTGTCTTGTAGAATTTCTCACATTCTAGGTTTTGTTAATTGCATTCTTAAGGAGTCATTTAACACGTCTGTCTTTCTCCTGCATTTCCTGAAAACTGGCTGTTTGAATTAGAGGTCCAATCAGATACAAGATTGATTGGTTTTGCCAAAAAAAAAGACTTCATAGGCAGCATATTATACTTCCAGAAGGAGACACATGAGGGCTGGCTGTCTTTTCAGGATGTCAGTGTTTTCTGATACACACTACCCAAATCCACATTTTCTTAGGAGTTTGATATTCCAGTTCTATCAAACCTTCTTCATTTATTAGATGAGACTGTTCTATAAAGAGAAATCTCCCTTATTAACTGTTTGGTTGCCCTGTGGTACAGTTTGCAAGGGAAAGGCAGGATAAATGTTTGATTTGCTAGTTTTCAGAATAATGAGTTGGTTCCACTGCATCCTCCCAAGGTGACAATGAGTTTTTAATATCATTACAAATTAAAGGTTTATATGTATTGATTATGTTTCATGCCATGATAGTTAACTTTTTTTTTTTTAAGACAGAGTCTTGCTCTGTTGCCCAGGATGGAGTGCAGTGGTGTGATATTGACTCACTGCAACCTCCGCCTTCTGGGCTAAAGCAATTCTTGTCCCTCAGAGTAGCTGGGATCATAGGCATGAACCAAGTATCTGGGATTATAGGCATGCACCACCACACCCAACTAAGATTTTGTATTTTTAGTAGAGACGGGGTTTCACCATGTTGGCCAGGCTGGTCTCGAACTCCTGACCTCAAGTGATCCACCCACCTTGGCCTCCCAAAGTGCTGGGACTACAGGTATGAGCCACTGCGCCCAGCCAACAGTTAACCTTATTGATGCCCAATTTATCCCAAATTTGGCCAGTGGGAATCTATCAAGTAGGCTCTTGAGTAATTTTTAGTTTAATTAATTTATTATTGTTATTTTGGAGATAGGATTTTTACTCTGTCATCCAGCCTGGACTGCGGTAGTGCAGTTATAGCTGTCATACCTGAGTGATTCGAGTCCTTCTGACATGGCCTTGTCTTTATGAGCTTTCTTGCTTATGAGGATGCTGAGTTGTTTCAAAGCTTATTTATTTTCAACCTAGACCTTGAATCTGTCTTTTCTCCAATGAACTCTGGTTTATTTGAGTGGGTAGATGGTAGCTGCCACGTTCATATCCTAGGAGTGGTCATTGCTGCAGGGTTAATCATTGTTTCTAGACCTTTTCAATAGCAGAAGAAAGCATTTTAAAAATAAAATATATTATGAGTTTATTCTGATTCTATCAATTTAATATAGAATGAAGAGGTTTGAACTTAACCTTAGTTTTCTGAGACAAGAGTCTCGCTCTGTTACCCAGGCTGGAGTGCAATGACGTGATCTCACCTCTCTGCAACCTCTGCCTCCCGGGTTCAAGTGATTCTCCTGCCTCAGCCTCCTGAGTAGTTGGGACTACTGGTGCGGGCCACCATGCCTGGCTAATTTTTGTATTTTTAGTAAAGATGGGGTTTCACCATGTTGGCCAGGCTGGTCTCGAACTCCTGACCTGAAGTGATCTGCCCAACTTGGCCTTCCAAATTCTGGAATTACCAGTGTGAACCATCACACCCAGCCTTAACCTTAGTTTTCTATCTCTTCTCTTTTCTCCCATCCAAAAATTCTAGTTCAATGACATGAGCAGTGTTTCATTGGCTTTATTAACAATATACACACAACAGTCTCAAAATAATAATACCAACACTGTCACCAGTGGGATTACTGAAAACCATCTAAAACTTTTTGAATTCTTTGTCCTCAGGGTAAACTTCACTGGAATTGTAGAGACACATTACTGTGTTTTTTAGGTTCCCTTGAAATAGTCAATCTCTCTTTCTATGCTAGCAACCAGATGTACATTTTTTTTTCATTTTACCATTTATGTCAGGGGATTGATTTTTAAATTTAATTTTGTTTTATAAGTATGTAAAATATTTAATGATGCCAAGGAATAAATTAGGGCATATTCAGAGACCTAGCTCCTGTTCTTACCCTTTCCTCTGCATTCTCATCCTCCTCCTGTAAACAACTATTTTTTAAATGTTAAAATTGGTCTGGGTGCGGTGGCTCTCATGTGTAATCCCAGCACTTTGGGAGGCTGAGGCAGGAGGATCACTCGAGGCCAGGAGTTTGAAACCAGCGTGGGCAACAAAGCGAGACCATATCTCTACAAAAAGTAAAAAATGAAATAAAAATTTTAAAAAGTTAAAATTGCTGGCCGGGCGTGGTGGCTTATGCCTGTAATCCCAGCACTTTGGGAGGCTGAGGTGGGCGGATCACGAGGTTAAGACATCGACACCATGCTGGCCAACATGGTGAAACTCCATCTGTACTGAAAATACAAAAATTAGCTAGGTATGGTGGTGAGTGCCTGTAGTCTCAGCTACTTGGGAGGCTGAGGCAAAAGAATGGCTTGAACCTGGGAAGCGGAGGTTGCAGTGAGCTGAGATTGCTCCACTGCACTCCAGCCTGGCGACAGAGTGAGACTCCATCTCAAAAAAAAAAAAAAAAAAAAAAAAAGTTAAAATTGCTAAAACAGTTTCTTTTTTAAATATAAGCAATTTACATGTAGATTTGTTTTCCTCTTTTCTTAGGCTAATGTTTGCAAACTATATATGCTATTTTTCAATCTTGTCTTTTTTGGAGCTCATTTGGGAGTTGTTTAGAGAGATATTCCTCATTATTTTTTAGAACTGCAAAGTATTTCACTATTTGTGCTTACTATATTGCAGTTTACTAAAACAATCCCATAGTGAGGGATCATAACTAGCCTCTCTCTGATAGAAACTGACAGAAACCAATAGCAAAAAACCCTCAATAGCACATAGAAAATCAAACACCACAATCAACTAACACATGTAGACCGTTGCACCCAACAACTGGAGCATATACATTTTAGTTCAAAAGCACATAGAACTTTTTAAAAATGGACATTATTCCCAGCCATAAAGTAAATCTCAAGTTTCAAAAGATTGAAATCCTACAGAGCTGAATCTGATCTAACCCCTAAGTCAGCGCTGTCAAATAGAATCTTCTGACATGATGAAAATATTTGATAGCTTCACTGTTCAGTACAGCAGCCACTAGCCACATGTGTGGCCTTTTAGCACTTGAAATGTGGTGAGGCTGAGGAACTGAAATTTGTATTTAATTTTGATTTATTTAAATTTACATAGCCATAGGTGACCAGTGCCTAGTACTCAGGGAGCACAGGTTTAGATCTAACTTCCAATTCAAAGGACAGTAAGGAATGGAAGACATTAAACAATGCTGTAGTATACCATCACCTAAATCCAGAGTGGGAGACGCTACAGGAAAATCTAGTTACTTTCTTCAACATTTGTTGAAGGAAAATACAAGGGAACCTATATTTTAAAAGAGAAAAAAGTAGAAAATACAACTCAAAACCACAATGAGATACCACTTCACACCCACCCCTATCCCTCCCTCCCTCTCTCTCTTGCTTCCTCTCACACCATGTAATCTCTCTACGTGCTAGCTTCCTTTTACCTTCCACTACGAGTAGCCTGAGGCCCTCACCAGGGAAAATATCAGATAATAAGTGTTGGCAAGGAAGTAAAAAATTTAGAACCCTCATCCATTGTTGGTGGGAATATAAAACGGTGCAGGTCGGGCACAGTGGCGCATGCCTGCAATCCCAGCCTTTTGGGAGGCCCAGATGGGGGCTTGAGCTCAGGAGTTTGAGACTAGCCTGGGTAGCACAGTGAGACCCCATCTCTACAAAAATGAAAAAAAAAATTAGCTGGGTATGGTGGTGCACACCTGTGGTACCATCTATTTGGGAGGCTGAGGTGGGAGGATTGCTTAAGTCTGGGAGGTCAAGGCTGCAGTAAGCCGTGATCACACCACTGGACTCCAGCCTGGGCAAAAGAGTGAGACCTTATCTCAAAAAAAAAATAAAAAGAAAAAAGAAAAAAAAAAGAAAAAGAAAATGGTGCAGCCACTTTGGAAAACATTCTGGTAGTTCCTCCAAAGATTAAACAGAGCTACCATATGACCCAGCAGTTCCACTCTTAGGTATCTACCCAAGAGAAACGGAAACATGTCCATGGTGTGGTGATGACTGCACAACTCTGCAAATATACTAAAAACAAGTGAACTGTACACTTTAAATAGATTAATTGTATGGCATATGAATTAGATCTCAATAAAGCTGTTATTTTAAAAAAGAGATGAAAAAGAGTTATCAATAGTCACAACGTATGGCATAGTGGTTATGTTTTTAAAAGATTCTGTATCACTTAGAAATAAATACTGAAATACGGAGGAAATGACATTGTGTCTGGAACTGTATCAGAGTAACCTGGCTATGGGAAACAAATGGGGAAGGAGGTAAGACATCACTGGCCATGAGATTATCATTCTGGTGGTGAGAGTTACTAGGAGATTCATTATACTATTCTTTCTACTTTTATACAAAGCTTATCGGTTGCATGACTTATAGAATGTTTATTTTTCATAATACTTATTTAAAACATTTCACAATAAAGTTAAAGATTCTTTAGGAATAAATCTAATAGAAGATATATAAGACTGCTATAGGAGAAAATGATAAGACATTATTGGATAAACAGAACTGATAAAGCCATAGAGGCAGAATGCAGATTGGTGGTTGCCAAATGCTTTGGTTTGGGTATGGTTTGTTCCCACCAAGTCTCATGTTGAAACCTGATCCCCAGTGTTGGAGGTGGGGCCTTCTAGGAGGTGCTTGGGTCATAGGCTCCATCCCATGGATCCCTCATGAATAAATTAATGCCCTCCCTCAGGGTGAGTGAGTTTTCACTCTATTTGTTCCTGAAAGAGCTGGTTATTTAAAAACAGCCCATCAGGTGATACCTCCACCTCCTCTCTCTTGCTTCCTCACTCACCATGTGATCTCTGCACATGCTAGTTTCCCTTTATCTTCCACTATGAGGCCCTCACCACGTGCAGATGCCCAATCTTGAACTTTCCAGCCATCAGAATTATAAGCCAAATAAACCTTTCTTTCTTTATAAACTATTCAGCCTCAAGTATTCCTTTATAGCAACACAAAATGGACTAAGACAGCAAGAGATGGTGGGAGGGAACATGAGTGGAAACTGCTTAATGGGAAGATATTTTACTTTGGAGTGATGGAAATGTTTTGAAACTATAAAGAAGTGGCGGCTGCACAATATTGTGAGTTTACAAAATGCCACTGAATCTGATTACTTTAAAACAGCTAATTTTACATTATGTGAATTTCACCTCAATACATTTTAAAGGAAAACAATTAGAAGAAATTAAAGAACAATAAAAGGGTATACCATATTCATGAATGGAAAGACTGAGTATTCTAAAGATGTTATGTTCTCCCACACTGGTCCTTAGATTCAATACTATCACAATCAAAATCCCAAGAAGTTTAAGTAAAACTTGACAAGCTGTTTCTGAAATTTTTGTGAAATTGCAAAGGACCAAGAATAGCCAAGATAATCTGTATACAGAACAGCTTATTGTTGTCTGATGACTTGCTCTACTAGTTACCAAGCCATACTGTAAAACTACATTAATCCAGATAGTATGATATTGGCATGGGGATACAAAGACACCAGTGTAACAGACTAGAGAGCCCAGGATCAGACCTACAAATAAATGAACACTTTATGTTGACAAAGGTAGCAGAACAAAGCAGTGAGAAAAGGGCAGCCTTTTCCAAATATCATCCTGGGACACTGGGAGGTGTGTGCAAAAAAACTGTATGCCTACCCCATACCACACAGAAAAGTAATTTTCAGTGGATTAAAGACCTATATGTGGCAACAAAAAGAAAGGAGTACTGATACATGTTACAACGTGGATGAACCTTGAAAACATTATGCTAGGTGAAAGAAGCAGTTACAAAAGGACAACTACTATATGACTTCATTTATATGAAATATCCAGAACAGTGAAATATATAGACATGGAAAGTGGATCAGTAGTTACCAAGTGCTAGGCAGTTTGAGGTGACTGCTAAAGGGCATGAGATTTCTTTTCAAGGTGTTGAAATGTTCTAAAATTGATTGTGTTGACGGTTGTGTAACTCTGTGAATAAACTGAAAACCTTGAGGTATCTACTCTAAATTGTATGGTGTATGAATTGTATTTCAGTAAGATGGTTACCAAAAAAAATCTAAATGTGAAAGGCAAAACTATAAAGCTTTAGAAGAGAATATAGAAGATATCTTCATGGCCTTGGGGTAGGAAATAATTTATTTCTTTCCATTGATTGATTGATTGAGACAGGGTCTTGCTCTGTTGCCCACGCCGAAGTGTAGTGGTGCTACTATAGATTACTGTAGCCTCAAACTTCTGGGCTCAAATGATCCTCTTGCCTTAGCTTCCCAAGTAGTTGAGACCACAGGCACTCATCACCACACCCTGCTAATTTTTGTATTTTTTTATAGAGAAAGGGTTTTGCCATATTGCCCAGGCTTGTCTCAAACTCCTAGGCTCAAGTGATCCATCTGCCTTGGCCTTCCAAAGTGCTGGGATTACAGGTGTGAGCCACTATGCCTAGCCAGGATTTCTTCATAATTCACATGAAAAAGCATCAACCATAAAGGGAATGATGTACAATCTTGATTACATTAAAATCAATACATTTTGTTTATTAAAAGATATAAAAAGAGTGAAGCGCAAAGCTATAGAGTTGGGGAAGTTATTTCCAATACATAAAAAGGATCTAGAAATGAATAAGAAAAATCAAACAGTTCATTCTAAAATTAGGATGGTGGCAAACAGGCATTTTATATAAAATTGAATGGCTGGCCGGGTGTGGTGGCTCCCACCTGTAATCTTAACATTTTGGGAGGCCGAGGTGGGCAGATCGCTTGAGGCCATGAGTTTGAGACCAGTGTGGGCAACATGGCAAAACCCCATCTCTACAAAAAATATGAAAATTAGCTGCATGTGGTGGTACATGCCTGTAGCCCCAGCAACTCAGGAGGCTGAGGTGGGAGGGTGGCTTGAGCCTGGGAGGTGGAGGCTGCAGTGAGCCAAGATTGTGCCACTGCACTCCAGCCTGGGCAATAGAGCCAGACCTTGTCAAAAAAAAAAAAAAAATCCGCCGGGCATGGTGGCTTACGCCTGTAATCCCAGCACTTTGGGAGGCCAAGGCAGGTGGATCACCTTAGGTCAGGAGTTTGAGACCAGCCTGGCCAACATGGCGAAACCCTGTCTCTACTAAAAATACAAAAATTCACTGGGCACAGTGGCAGGCACGTGTAATCCCGGCTACTCAGGAGGCTGAGGCAGGAGAATTGCTTGAACCCAGGAGGTGGAGGATGCAGTGAGCCGAGATCATGCCACTACACTCCAGCCTGGGCAACAGAGCCAGACTTCGTCTCGAAAAAAAAAAAAAATCAAATGGCCAATACAAATATGAAATGTGCAAATTAATATGCACCGTAATATAATTTTATACTTACCAAACTGACAAAAATTTTAAAGCCTAACAAGACAAGCTGGGAAGGATGTAGAGCAAGAGAAACTCTTATACTATATGGATGGGAATGTAAATTGGTACAATTACTTTGGAAAACAATTTAGTATAGCCTAGAAAAGTTGAAGACACATATCCTCTGACCAAGCCACTTAATTCCTCTTGTTTATGTGCTGTGGGGGACAAGCATAGGAAGGTACATGGCAGCGTTATTTATAACAACTCCAAAACAAGAAACACACTCAACTTCCACCAATAAAAGAATATGTTACTATTATGATTGCACAGTGGTATAGTCATACCACAAACAATTATATAGAACTTACAGTATGCCAGGCACTGCCCCAAGTGCTTCTTATATATGAATTCATTTGAAACCTTTCAATAACCCTATGAGGTAGTAGGTATTTTAGCTCCCATTTTACAGATGGGGAAACTGAGACACAGAGGGGTTAAATAACTTGCCACATAGCTAGTACATGTCAACTGAGATGGACACTAAACAGCCTGACTCCAGAATCCATATTCTTTTTAACACACTCCAGAAGGACACAAAAGATGACTTATAGAAATGGAAAAACAGGCCAATTCAGGATAGATTCAACAAAAATGTTTAATTCAGTCATGCTGTGTACAACTGTGGAAGTGAATCCATCACATGCTGATCAACGTGGTTCAATCTCAAAGAACAGCATTGTTCAAAGAAAGCCAGTCACATAAGAGTATATGTAGTTTAATTCTATTATAACAAGGGCCCCAAATAAGCAAAATTAAGCAATCTATTGCTTTCTTTGAGACAGAGTCTCACTCTGTCGCCCAGGCTGGAGTGCAGTGGTGTGATCTCAGCTCACTGCAGCCTCCACCTCCCAGGTTCAAGTGATTCTCCTGCCTCAGCCTCCCGAGTAGCTGGGATTACAGGTATGTGCCACCACTCTGGCTAGAGAATACTTTTACAGGTGGTAAAACAACAAAGAAAACCAAGGGTCGGTTTTGTATCTTTCACTGGGTGGAGGCATATGAGTGTTTGTTATTCTTTAAGTTATACATATTTATATATACTCTTCTGTGTGTGATATTTTGTAATAAAAATATAAAAGAAACTAGACCAAGCTCATCTTAGGAATGTCAAAACCAAATTCCTCAATAAGTGATTAGCAAGTTGAATTCAACAAAACATAAAGAAATAGTAAAACATGACCAAATGGGATTTATTCCAGGAATGTTATATCAGAAAATCTAGTAATAAAATAGATTATTCTAAGAATACAATATTAGAAAACCTATTAATAATAGATTTACCAAATCAATAGATCATGTGAAAAATTATACATCTAAGTTTTAAAAAAGCATTCGATCAACTCAATTTTCATTCTTGATAATTATAATTATATTACATTCTTGATAATTACAAAAACAGTAGACACTTATTTAACATTATAAAAATACAGCTATGTCTCAAAAGCTAGCACCATACTTAATAAACATAAAAGCATGCCTCTTAAAGTCAAGAAAAAGATGTAAGTTTTCTTTATCGTCCTAATTCGAAGTACTGGCCAATGCAATTAGATAAGAGGAGGAAATCAAAATAGAAACATTGGAGAAGAAAAGCATCTGCTGATTACTATTTCCAAGGAAAATCCAAACATTATATATGATATGTAAATTCAGGCCATATACAAAGTTAATAAACAAAAATCAATAGCTCTAATGTAACCAAATAATTATTAGTTAGAATATGCAATGGTAGAAATAACTCCCCTTAAGATATTGACTAAAGAGATAAAATATAGAGTAAGTTTATCACCAAATGTGCCAGATTTCTATAAAAATAATTTTAACACACTCTTGAGGAACACACAAAAAATTTAAACAAATGGAAAGATAATTTAAACAATAAAAAATTTAAACAAATGTTCTTGGATAGGGAGATTCAATACCATATAGTTATTAATTTACCTAAGTTCAACTATAAAATAAAGTCCCATTTAAAATACTGCCAAGATTTATTGCATGCTAAACAAATTGAGTCTAAAGCTCATATAGAAAAATAAGTAAGAATATCCAGGAAATTTCTGAAAGAAACAAAAAGATTAATGAGAAGGCACCAGCCTTAGCAGGTATTAAGACATAAATTCAATGTTAAGACATAAATTAAGACATGATGACATATGTCTTTAATTAAGACATAAATTCAATAACATATCCTTGAACATGAATTGCCAAGCAATTCAATATTGCTAAATGGAAAGAATAGAATTTATCCCAAACATGCAGGTGGATTTATTAAATGGTCAAGGTAGTATTTCAAATTCATGGTAAGAAAATGAGTTATTCAATAAATGGCATTATGCAATTGTAAAAACTCAGAGAAATGTCATCTAAAAAGTGTGAATTTTACTGAATGTAACTTATACATTTATCAACCTAATTTTCAAAATTAATGTTGGAAACACTGGATAGTTCTATAAAAGGAAGGCTGGACATCTATGTCATATTTTACACCAAAACAATTCTGGAAGGATCAAAGATTTAAACACTAAAAAATAAAATAATGAAAGGAAAGTACTAGAAGAAAATATGAATGAAGGAAGACATGCCTAAGTATGACTAAAAACAACCAGAATCCACAAAAGAACAGACTGTTCATTCAACTACGTAGAAAATATTTCTCCCTAGAAAAAAACATTATAAGCAGAGTTAAAAGACAAATCAATTCTAGGAAAAATATTTACAATTTATAGCTCAGATAAATCATTAGGTTTCTTAATATATAAAAAGCTTCCATAAATCAATAAAAGTCCAACACCCCACACAAATACACCAAAAATGAAGGATGTAAACAACAATTCACAGAAAATACAACTTTGTCTTTTAAATATATGTAGAAGATACTCCATTTCACGCAAAAGAAAAATGCTATTCAAATATACTGAGATACGATTTTCATTTTTGGCACTCTGATAGCTAAGTTTGAGAACATACTCTCAGTAAGTGTGGAAAGGAATTACTAGCATCTATTACAAGTGAGAAGGTATATATATTATAGAATCTTTATGAAATGTAATTTGAAAGTATATTTCAAAAATTAGGCATATATTCTTTGACACAATAATTTCATTTGTAGATATTTATCCTCTAGATATGCTCTCATGTGAACAAAATAATAAGCAACCTCAATATCCATCAATAGGAAACAGGTAAATTAAATTATGGTTCATGCATCCAATGAAAGACCATAGAGCTATAGAATCTCCTAAATAGAATGCTACCATTTGTAAGAAAAACAAGGCTGGGCATGGTGGCTCACACCTGTAATCCCAGAGCTTTTGAAGGCGTAGGCAGGCAGATTGCTTTAGCTCAGGAGTTTGAGACCAGCCTGGGCAACATGGCCAAACCCCATGTCTACAGAAAAATACAAAAATGAGCCAGGTGCGATGGCACACACCTGAAGTCCCAGCTACTTAGGAGGCCAAGGTAGGAAGATCATCTGAGCCCGGGGAGGTAGAGGCTGCAGTGAGTCATAACTGCACCACTGTACTCCAGCCTGGGTAGCAGAGTGAGACCCTATTTCAAAAAAAAAAAAAAAAGAAAGAAAAAAAAGAAAACCAATGTACGTGTGCATACATAGATGCTTATAAAGTCACAACATCTCCCTAAAAGCATGCCCAAGGAATTGAAAACCGTAGTTGCTTCTGGAAAAGAAGGCTTAAACTTTGTTATATATACCTGTTAGCTCTTTCTAAATTTTGTAACTTGTATTTGAAACATTTATAAAATAAGCAAATTCCTCTATTATTATCTCTTCACCCTATTTCTTTATAGCATTTTGTACAACTTACAGTTATGAAACTGCCATTATCCTAATAACTGCAGCTGACAGTGATTCTAATTACTTGATTCCTTGATCTTAGGCTGAGCCCTTCTAGAAGCCTCTCAGGGGTAAGTCTTTTTCATTGTGTGTCCCCAGCTTCTAGCTCAAGTCTTGCTACATAATTGGTGCTCAGCAGATTTGTCAAATGAGTGAATAAATTCTGTGCCATGTATAGATTTGAAATAATCTAGAGAATTCAAAGAGGAAGCATTCTAACTAAAGCCACTGGTCTGAGAGTGAGCACAGGTTAAAGAAGGAAAATCAACATTGATTTACCCAAATGTACCTCCCTGCCAATAAAATGTAATATTAAAATGGGTAGTAGCCCTTTCTATTTATTGAGTTTTTACTGTGCACAGAGCCCGGTAACTGGGCAGTTTACAAATCTCTGTCTCATGTATTACCCACAACAACTCCATAGCCAGATGGTATTTTCCTCTTTGTGAAAGTATAAACAGGGAAGCTAAGTGATGGGGGAGGCTGTCGAAGGGATCAGAATTTCAGCCTCATCCCACTGCTGGGTAGACATGTGACTTTGACCAATGTCACTGCCTCCTTTGGACCTTGGCATGATAGAGATGTCAGGAACTACCTTCCCAACTACATCCTCTTCCAAGACAATCCTTCCCCCGCTCAGTCCTGTTGAAGGGGTGAGCTGAGCTGGTCGCATGTAGACAAGGGCATGGCACTACCCTGGCTTCAGCCAGGGAGGGGAATAGACCTACATTGGCAAGACAGAAATGGGCCTGGGAATCTGGGTTAGGGAGTGATATGGTTTGGCTGTGTCCCCACCCAAATCTCATCTTGAGTTGTAGCTCCCACAATTCCCATGTGTCATGGGAGGGACATGGTGGGAGGTAATTGAATCACGGGGGTGGGTCTTCCCTGTGCTGTTCTCATGACAGTGAACAAGTCTCACAAGATCTGATAGTTTTATAAAGGGGAGTTTCCCTGTACAAGTTCTCTATTTTCTGCTGCCATGTAAGACGTGCCTTTCGCCTTCTGTCATGATTGTGAGGCCTCCCCAGCCATGTGGAACTGTGAGTCCGTTAAACCTCTTTTTCTTTATAATTATAAATTACCCCAACTGAGGTATGTCTTTATCAGCAGCATGAAAATGGACTAATACAGGGGAGCCTATGAGGCTTAACTCATTTTGTCATGGAGAAGTGAATTACAGGGTTATGACGACCTATGCTGCTGACCATACTGGCCAATGCATAGGCAAAGACATCAATTTGCAATCCCAGAGATAGAAAGACAGACACAGACTCTTACAACCTGGTAACTTCTTGGTTCCCATGATATCTGGCCATATGTCCTGTAACATGGCACACATGTACATGTATGTCTATGGGGGTGTGTGTGTGAGAGAGATTTTTAAATATTATCATTAATACCCATCCAATTTTTAAGCGTCAAACAGTCTGAAAAGCAAAAGCCACTCTCATCTCTTTGAACCTCAGTCTCTCCCCAGAGGTTTACCACTCTTCCTTGTGCATCCTTCCTGAAAATTTATGCCTCGATATCATTTGGTTTTTGTATTTATCCAGACAAAATCACATAAGATGCAGCATGCTGCATTTTGCTTTTTTCTTCCTTAGCAATATATTCTCTTGGATAGAGAAAATTTGGTACATATACACCATGGAATACTGTGCAGCCATGAAAAGAATGAGCCAGGCATCGTGGCTCATTTGGATCACCTGAGGTCAGGAGTTTGAGACTAACCTGGCCAACATGGTGAAACCCTGTCTCTAGTAAAAGTACAAAAATTAGCCAGGTGTGGTGGCACATGCCTGTAATCCCAGCTACTTGGGAGGCTGAGGCAGGAGAATTGCTTGAACCCAGGAGGCAGAATTTGCAGTGAGCCGAGATCACACCACTACACTCCAGCCTGGGTGACAACAGTGAAACTCAGTCTCAAAAAAAAAAAAAAAAAAGAAAGAAAGAAATCATGTCCTTTGCAGCAACATGGATGCAGCTACCGGCCATTACCCTAAGTTAATTAATGCAGGAACAGAAAACCAATTATGGCATGTTCTCACAAGTGGGAGCTAAACGCTGGGTACTCATGGACATGAAGATGGCAACAACAGAAACTGAGGACTGCTGGAGGGGGAAGGAAGAGAGGGGGAAAGGGTTGAAAAACTAACTATTGGGTACTGAGCATCACACAATAAACCCAGGTAATAAACCTGCACGTGTACCCCTGAATCTAAAATAAAAGTTGGAAAAACCCCAATATATCCTTAACATCTTTTCCTATCAGCAAGAACCCTTTTTTTTTTTTTTTTTTTTTTTTTTTAAGATGGAGTCTTGCTTTGTTGCCCAGGCTGATCTCAGCTCACTGCAACCTCCACCTCTCGGGTTCAAGCAATTCTCCTGCCTCAGCCTCCCGAGTAGCTGGGATTAAAGGTGTGTGCCACTGCACCTGGCTAATTTTTATATTTTTAGTAGAGGTTGGGTTTCACCACGTTGCCCAGGATGGTCTCAAACTCCTGACCTCAGGTGATCCGCCTGCCTCGGCCTCCCAAAGTGCTGGGATTACAGGCATGAGCCACCGTGCCCAGCCTATCTTATTCTTTTTAATGACTGTAAGTTGTCCCATTGTTTATTACCTTCAATTATCTGCCAAACATCTATTGAGCTCTTTTTACATCTCAAGCCCTGCTTTAGGCACTTGCTTGGGATATTTCAGTGAACAAGCCAGAAAGATATTCCTGTCCTTGAGGAGCGGACAGTCCTATAAACTAACTTTGATTTTAGTTTTGCATGTCACAAACCATCTTGTAATGGGCATCTTCCTGCTTATAATTTGGCCTCTTCTTTGAGAGAACCAGTAGGAGATACTTGCAGAGGAGGAATTGCTAGGTCAAGACAATTTGGAGAGCTTACTTAGCAAATATTCATCAAAAAGATTGCTGCTGGTCATGAGTGGTGGTGCAACACCTGTAGTCCCAGCAACTCAGGAGGCTGAAGCGGGAGCATCATATGAGCCCAGGAGTTTGAGGTCGCAGTGAGCCATGATTGTGCCACTGCACTCCAGCCTGGGTGACAAAGCAAGACCTTGTCTTTAAAAACTAATTTAAAAATAGGCCAGGCATGGTAGCTCACGCCTGTAATCCCAGCACTTTGGGAGGCGGAGGCGGGCGGATCACGAGGTCAGGAGATCGAGACCATCCTGGCTAACACGGTGAAACCCTGTCTCTACTAAAAATACAAAAAAATTAGCCGGGTGTGGTGGCGGGCGCCTGTAGTCCCAGCTACTCAGGAGGCTGAGGCAGGAGAATGGGGTGAACCTGGGAGGTGGAGCTTGCAGTGAGCCGAGATAGTGTCATTGTACTCCAGCCTGGACGACAGAGCAAGACTCTGTCTCAAAATAAGTAAATAAATAAATAAATAAATAAATACATGAATAATAAATAAATATAAAAGATTGCCGCAACTTCCCCTTCCACAAACTGGGTATGAAAATGCAGTTTTCCCCCAAATCTCTTTAGTACTTGTGTTATGGGTCTTTTAAAAAATTTTCTCCAGCAATGTAGCTGGAGATGGAAGCATTCCCTGAATTGCAAGCGAGAGAGAACATATTTTTGTACAGGTGACGGGCTTTTGTATCTCTTTTTCTATGATCCACCTACTCATATCCTTCCTAAGGGTCTAAGGAGAACTTATTTTTGTCTTTCATTTGTATGGTCTCTTTGTAAAGTTAGGAAATTAGCCTTTTCCTATGCACTGTGAATATTTTTCCCCATTTTCCCATTTTTCTTTTGACTTTGCTTATGAAACTTTTCCTGCAGAGAAATATCTGATGAAAGTAACTATGTAAAAGTGAGTTTTTCCTCCCCTGGAAGTAGCAGATGATAAAATAACAATTGACATACAGGTTGAGTATCCCTTATTTGAACTGCTTGGGACAAGAAATACATGAGATTTTGAACTTTCTTCTGATTTTGGAATATTTGCATTATGCTTGCTGGTTGAGCATCTCACATCTGAAAATCTGAAATCCAAAATTCTCCAATGACCGTTTCCTTTGAGCATCAAGTGGGCACTCATAAAGTTTCGGATTTGCGGGCATTTTGCATTTTTGGATCTGGGAAGTTCAATCTGTAATAATAAGTGACAATGTTTCTACAGCTGGTAAGTGGCAGAGCTGAGATTCAACCCACATCCATCATGCTTCTTGCTCATCCTTCTTGCCTCTACTCAGTTTGACCTTTTATATATCAAATGCAAATGTTCTGTCTACATCTGTTCACTGCTCAATTTTGCACTTTGTTGCTTTGCATTTATAATTAAGTTTTTCTGCATCTGAGGGAGAGTCACTGATTAGTCTGGCACAGGGAGCTTCCCGTTCTTTGGCAAGGAGATTGTTCTGGAAGTTCAGAAAGAGGCACCTGAGTACGGTTTCTTGTCCTCTTAAACCGTGAAACAAACCCCACAGCTATACGGTCTCAAGCCAGTTCCACATTTGTTTCAAGGATTCTTACATGGTTAGCCTTGAGGGGTACTGAGAGGCCCCTGACTTCTCCAAGCCTGCCCCCACCTTGAATAAACTATAGCATTGGCTAACAATTCACCCCTGGATCCCTTTACTTCAGGCACTTAAAGTTGATGGGCCATTGGTACACAGACTGAAGTTGACAGGACTTAGATTGAAGTTAATGGGACATTGGTACACAGATTAAAGTTGATGGAACCCTGGTTTGGGACATTTTGCAAAAAGAAGTGATTGGAAAGAAAAGGCATAAGAAGTTCTGAAGAAGGCACATCTGGGTGGTCTAGGACAGCGGTCAGTGGTCCCCAACCTTTTTGTCGCCAGGGACTGGTTTCGTGGAAGACAATTTTTCCATGGACGGGAGAAGAGGGAGGGAATGGTTTCAGGATGAAACTCCTGCTCCACCTGAGATCACCAGGCGTTAGATCCTCATAAGGAGTGTTCAACCTAGATCCTTCACACGTGCAGTTCACAACAGGCTTCACAATCCTGTGAGAGTCTAATGCTGCCACGGATCTAACAGGAGGCGGAGCGTCGGCAGTGATGCTAGCTCACCCACCACTCATCTCCTGCTGTGCGGCCCGGTTCCTAACAGGCCACTGACCGGTACCAGTCCACTGCCCAGGGGTTGGGTACCCCTGGTCTAAATGGTAGGAGCTCACAGAAGCATCTAGGCCTCCCGTTCCATCATGCAGCCTGCATGTTGGCTCTGGGCCATGGTCTCACATTGGTCATCTCATCATCTTATTTAATCCTCACAACCCCCCTGTGAAATAGGTATTATCATCTTGATTTTTCAAAAGAGCAAACTAAGGCTCAACTATCTAAGACCCACAGATGGTAAGCAAGGAAGGCAGGATTCAAAATCAACAGCTGAACTCCAGATCCTGTGCTCCCAACCAGCCTCCAACCAAGCTCACCACCTCCACTGAGGCTCCAAGTGTCCGAGGGAGGGGAAAAGTACCAGAAGAAAGAGACTGAGAAGAAAGCCCCAAAGCCATAATTCTAAATAGACGCTTGATCTACTTCAGTTTTGCCTAGATACAGCCATCTGCCTGGGAAGTATTTTCAGTTTCATGACGGAACTGGAATTGGCCCATGCTGAGCTCTGTTACTGTTAGTTCAGTTGCTGGTTCCTATTTAAAGATTACCTTGTTTATTTATTTATTTTAAGAGACAGGGTCTTGCTCTGTTGCCCAGGCTGGAGTGTAGTGGCACAATCATAGTTCACTGCAGCCTTGAACTCTGGGATTCAAGTGATCCTCCTGCCTCAGCCTCTCAAGTAGCTGGGACTACAAGTACACACTACCACATCAAGCTAAGTCTTGTTTTTAATTTTTTGTAGAGACAATGTCTTACTATGTTGCCCAGGCTGGACTTGATCTCCTAGCCTCAAGCGATCCTCCCGCCTCGGCCTTCCAAATCACTGGGATTATAGTTGTGAACCACCACGCCCTGCCTGAAGATTGCCTTTTGATGCTCAACATCAGTAATAATTAAATGTATGCAAATTAAATCAGCAGTACCAAGTTATTACCATAAGGTGACAAATAAGGGAAAGAATAATACTTGTGTATTAATTCTGACAAGGTTGAAGTGAAATTATAACCCAAACACACTGGAGGTAGCATTGTAAATTTTGATTATCCCTTTGAAAGGTAACATTATCATATGGAAAAAAAATGTATTGCTATTCCTTAGGACTTTGACTAGGGAAATATTTTAAGCAATTACAAAAATTATCTGTGTTTCTGTGGTGTTATCTAAAATGGTGATTTACATTAAATTTACAACAATAAGACATAATAGTAATGCCTATGAACATTATGTAACCAATATTTTCTGCCTTTTAAAAAAGAACGTGGGAAGCCGAGGCAGGTGGATCGCTTGAGCTCAGGAGCTCAAGCCTAGCCTGGGCAATATGGAGAAACCCCATCTCTACAAAAAATACAAAAATTAGCCTGGCATAGTGGTGCATGCCCAGTAGTCCCAGGTACTGGGGACCTGAGGTGGGAGGATTGAGCCCCCGAGTTTGAGGCTGCAGTGAGCAGTGTTCACGCCACCACACCCCAGGCCTGGGCAAAAAAGTGAGACCCTGCTCAAAAAGAACAGCAGAATACAATGTATATGGACACTATGATTATTAAATATGTATGTATGTGTATGCTTATCCACACAGACTGGACTGGACAGACAGTTACATGAGGCAGGAGGTACAGGTACTGGATTGCCCATGCTCTTCCCACTTCTTTTTTTTTTTTTTTTTTTTTAAGACATGGTCTCTCTCTGTTGCCCAGTCTGGAGTGCAGTGGCATCATCTTGGCTCACTGCAACCTCTGCCTACCAGGTTCAAACAATTCTCCTGCCTCAGACTTCCCGGCTAACATATTTTTTGTATTTTTTGGTAGAGATGGGGTTTCACCATGTTGGTAAAGCTGGTCTCAAACTCCAAACCTCAAGTGATCCACCCACCTCAGCCTCCCAAAGTGCTGGGATTACAGGCTTGAGCCACTGTGCCCAGCCTGACCCACTTCTGATGTCTGTCTGTTCTCCCCACTGACTTGTCAGACACGGGGTCCAAGAGTATTTTATTTCTTTTTCGTCTTGCTATGTTACCCTATGTTTTTCCTCCACCAGCATCTATGCCTCCTCCTCTGACTTCTCCCAGAGGTGCATCTTCTCGCAGGTGGGACTGGCCAGCAAGACGCGCCTTCTTTTTTTTGAGACGGAGTTTCTCTCTTGTTGCCCAGGCTGGACTGCAATGGCGTGATCTCAGCTCTCTGCAACCTCTGCCTCCTGGGTTCAAGCGATTCTCCTGCCTCAGCCTCCCAAGTAGCTGGGATTACAGACATGCACCACCGTACGCGGCTAATTTTGTATTTTTAGTAGAGTTGGGGTTTCACCATGTTGGCCAGGCTGGTCTCAAACTCTTGACCTCAAGTGATCCACTCGTCTCGGCCTCCCAAAGTGCTGGATTACAGGCGTGAGCCACCGCGCCCGGCCGACGCTCCCTCTTATGTAGCCACGAGGAAGGTGGAAGACACAGCTAGACTTCTGGATTCCTCTCTTCAGGAGCCTAGATCTGCATTTCAGGGGCATGGGGAAAGAAGATATCTACCACCGGGACTGGGTAAGTGGGAGAAGCACCCTAGGGAATACTCTCCTTGGTCAGGGGCAACAAACGAAATGTACTCACAACATCTAGGAAAGATACTAAATGTATTATGAAGAAAAAAGAAACAATTTACCATTTAACTAGCATGTAATTTTTTTTGTGCCAAACAAAGCAACATGCTGCATGCCGATATGGGCATATTAAAGGATGCATATCAAATGTGCTGGTGAGGAAGGAAGTGCCTAATTGCGGAGATAACTATGAGGGAGATGAAAGAAGGAAAAGAAATTGGGAGAGAGGCTTTGGAAAGAGCAAAACAGTTGTGTGCTATGAACGAGGGACTCTCCAACTTCACTCCCTGCATCTAAGGCCAAAAGAAAACAACTTATTCTTTCTTGGCATAATTTAGGTTGTTTCTATTGCTTGCAACCAATGAAACTGATGGACTGCAAGATATGCTATGGCAAAATATGGCACATTGGCACTTGAAAGAGGAGCCAAAGCAGGCCACAGAAACTGGGTGACTTTGCCTTAAAAAGTAGGTGATTAAGACCCTCATTCCAGAGGGGTCTTTAGTATACATAGAGGAAAGGAATGTCCTCATCTGTGAAGACACGGAAATACCAAGAAGAATGTGGACAAACAGGCCTTGCTAAGTTTCTCCCGGTTTATTACCGTTAGATCAAACCCATCCTCTTTTGTCCAATCCTACTTCTACATGACTGTCCCCTCTTCATCAAACCCAAGCACAAATATACAGTTTTCTGTGGGTCTTCATTTCTGAAGGCTCCTGTGATGTGTTAAACAAATTCAATAAATTTATATACTTTTCTCTTGTTAATCTGTCTTTTGTAATTGGTTTCTCAGTCATGAACCTGCAAAGTTAAAAAAGATAGTACCTTTTCTCCCCTACAAAACAAAACATAGTGGATGACATAATTTTCAATAATAATATTTAAATGCAGAAGAAAAACAGATTCTCTTTTGGCTCAAACCAGACTTCATATCAAAACTAGAAGGCTGAATACAGAAAGATGTCCTTTCAATACATCTCACAGTCAACGGAGTCCTGCCTTCTCTCAATAAAATAATCAAGGACACACAGCTCATGTTTATGTCACCCAACAATTGTTTGGTGACTTGTGGTTTATAGGGAAGAGCTCTCATTTTTGCTGACAGAATTACTAAGCCTTTGGGTGGCTGAGCAATAAATGATATTGTCTATCTGCTTTCTTTTTCCAAACTTAAACAGAAGGCAATCTGCCCCAATCCAAAGACAATTATTAATGACTCCCATGGCTGCGTGATTCACTTGTGATTTTTGCCCTGTCCAAATCTCATCTTTTCTGTTACTGACTCAATTGTTTTCTTTGCATTGATGCAAGATTAACAACAACAGGGCCTCCCTTCATCTTGTTCTATGTAATAGTGTTGCACAGCAAAGCATTGGGTTTGCTGGTTAGTGGTTCTTCTTCTTTTTTTTTTTTTTTTTTTTTGTGAGACAAGGTCTTGCTCTGTCACCCAGTCTGCTGGAGTGCAGTGGCACAATCACAGCTCACAGCAACCTCGACCTCCTGAGCTCAAGTGATCCTCCTGCCTCAGCCTCCAAGTAGCTGGGACCATGCAGGCACGTCCCACCTCACCTGGCTAATTTTAAAAAAATTTTCATAGAGACAGGGTTTTGCCATGTTGGCCAAGCTGGTCATGAACTCCTGAGCTCAAGTGATCTGCCTGCCTCGGCCTCCCAAAGTGCTGGGATTACAGGCATGAGCCACTGCACCTGGCCTGCTAGTTTTCGTGACACATATTAAGACATAATTGTGCTCATCTCTATGCCAGTTAGAATCATCTAGATGCTTTCACTTTGTGAAACTAGTTTGATTTTTTTAAGTTTTTTTGGGAGGTAAGTCCTCAGCAAATGACTCAAAAACGAGTCACGAAAATCCAAATAGTGGTTATCTTTAGTGGGTATGAAGGGAGTTAAGTGGAGGAGGTATATGAGGGGCTTCTGGGGTGCTAGAACCTTCTATGTCTTTACCTGGATGGTTACTACATGGGTGTACACTTTATAATTTATTAAGTTGCACATTTATTTTATGCACTTTTCAGTGTGTGGGTTATGTCCTACAATAATAAGCCTTTTAAAAACATTGCATGGCAAAATTCTGTTGTATTTTCCTTCCAAGAAAAGAATTGGGACAACAGTTCCAATGGTCAGAGAAAGGCCACACTTTGATTTTTCACTTATTCTTTATAAAATTACAGGTGGGGAAGCCAAGTAGGTGAGAAGCCTTATTTTATCTGGAAAATTAGACTTGTGGAGATAGCAGGGAAATAGCAAAAGGAAAAGAGAACAACTTGACAGACGTGAGTTGTGTTCATAGGTTGGGAAGGAGACTCTATCAGTACTCCGTTATACCTTCAAAAAGTGTAGATTATTGTTTCTATTTCTCCCCTAACATAGAATCCTGTGGTTGTCTCATGTCTAAAATGTAAAAACCAACCAAGATTTTAGGCAGTCTTGTAAACAAGACCTATTTCTGTTAACCTCTCTAATTCACAATTGAGAAATGCTCATTCGTTTTTTTCTTTATGGAGTTCAGTATGATTATTCTCATGGAGAAAGAGCAAGACTATAGATTTTTTTGACTCCAGTTCACACATCTTCCATAAGGACCAAGGAAATATTTTCCATGGAACAAACACACCTACTCTCTACCCTCATGAAGGCAGATGCTTGAGAAGTTAGAAAACTATGTGTTTCTCAAAACATTTAGCCTACAGTCATCAGAAAACAACAGCTATTCTTGTCTTCAGTCCTCAATATTATTAGTGAAGAGAGAGAGAGAGACAGAGACAGAGAAGAGAGATGGGGCAGGCTAGACCCTGGCTATGGTGGTCGCCTAATTGGCAACAAAGCATCGTTGAAACTCTGAAGTTCACATCTCTGCATTGATTCACGAGGCACCAGAAACTCCCATTAATTTTGTCATAAACCGATTAGAGCTGGTACACAAACTCAAGGGTCTCAGTATTTAGAGAGACAATGAATAGCCACCCAAATCCCAATACTTTCCCCAGTAAAACCCACTGGGAAACTCTGAATAAGTTCACAACGAGGTGACATTTGAAATTCCCTGCAGTCTCATATTTATCCACATACATCCAGGAAATAAAAAAAAAAAGAAAGAAGAAAAAGAAAAAAGAAGGGTAGCCAAGACAAAGTGCCAGCTACCCATTCCTGGGACCTCTTGCTTGTTCCTAAGAAATAGGCTCCAAGAATCTTGTAAAGGGCTGACCGTCCGGCCGCCGGAACAGGACAGAGGTCGCGGGGAGTCGCTTCACTTTCCCAAATCAAAAGAGGGGAAAGTAAGTGAGAAAATCTCCCGAGTTCAAACATTCCTTTAAACTCCACAACTTTAAATACTAACTGCGTTTCATGGCTGCCATCTTGAAAAACATTAGTTTGCCAAAGACGCCCTTTGATTCCCATTTGGGATGGAAACGCTTGCAGATAATCCATTGAAACAGGTCCGCACAAAGGCCTTTTCGCAACAATCATGGTGCTTGTGAAGGACAACATTTTTGTGCGCAAAATAAAACATTTTAATGCGCTACAATCCATTACACATATAGCCCTCCATTTCCTTTCAGTAATTATTCATTAGAAAACATTTAACGTCACTGTGGATTTCACACTAGGCAGTCCGGACACAAAGAACAAGAGATGGCCCATTTATAAGGGGCTGGGGCCTTCTTTTCTAATCTGAGAAACTCCAAGGAGGTGGGGCCCGCGGGACACAACAGGCAGGCTAAATTGTGCGGTTAACGGTCAAAGCCCCCCTGCCTACTTTGACACTCATTTAAAGATGACAGGGAACAATAGAGATTTGTTCTGTGCAACCCTTTCTTGTTATGCCGGCGACATCAGCTCCGCACATGAAACTGCCCGATATTTCATTCCACCTGCCACCTCCCTCCCGCCTCGGTCGACTCTCTCCTCTGCTACTTTGCTTGTCCCCACTTTAACACAAAGAGACAGGTAAAGAATATCGTTAAGAAGGGTCCATTCAGCATGTCAGCTTTCATAATACAATTGCCTGTCAGGTTCCCCATGAGCTATGAGGCGCTCAAATGTCTGGGTTTAGGCCAGAAATCCGAACCACGGTTAGGTTAGTGAGCGGGGACAGCTCCCCGGCCACCCCCTGCCCTCCCGTAGCGGAAGGCCATCTCCCGGGCACAGACACCGAAAACCATCTTGGCTAACAAGAGTTTGAAACACTTGGTATACATCAGCGAAGGACCACATGCCAACTCCTGATGGGCTGGGTGTATATTCCTTGAATGCCTGTGTTTAAAAATTTTACTAAAAACTCATACCCAAAGGCCCAAAACCCTATTGGAAAGGTTGGGAAATATTTATCTTAGAGCCTTTTTTTTTTTTTTTTTTAAACACCACAGGATGCTTCCCCCAGAAGTGGTGGAGGAAAAAAAAAAAAAAAAATCTTAAAGCCTCGCCAGATTATCTGATGTAACTAATCATAAAGGAATATGTACAGACCTAAAACGCTCATGGTATCGCTTTTACTCTGCATACTGCAGAGAACACACTATCTCGTGATGCTTGCAGAATGCACTGAGAGGAAACCAGTGAGTCAGAATAGGAACTGGCTTTCATAAAAAGCCTTTCGAAAACATTGCATGGCAAAATTCTGTTGTATTTTCCCTCAAAGAAAAGAATTAGGACAACAGTCCCGGAGACGAAGTCCACACTTTCATTTTCAACTTACTCTTTATAAAATTACAGTTAGGGAAGCTAAGTGGGTGAGAAGCCCTGTTTTATCTGGAAAATTAGTTAGCCTTGTGGAGATAGCAGGGAAATAGCAGAACCAAAAGAGATCAACTTGATTATACCGTCAAAAAGGGTAGATTATTGTTTCTATTTCTCCCCTAAGACGGAATCCTGTGGTTGCCTTATGTCTAAGGCTTAAAAACCAACCAGGACTTCAGGTTTACAGTCTTGTATACCTTTTTACATTTCTAAAAAAATGACTTGTGTCACTGTGTTATTTTTCTTATGACAGCAATCCTGATATTTGCACATTACATTTGCTTCTGGTAATTGTCATGATGCGTTATTGAAAACTGCCTCTGGTCATTGAGCCAAACCTAAGAACATACTAGATATCAGTGGATGCTTAAGTAGAAAGCAATATTCATAATGATGCCAACTGTAGAAACTCAGTGAGTGGTCAAGGAAATTCAAAAAGCAAGAACAGTTTTGCTGCTCTGCATGAAAAATCAGCAAATGATGGCCCATGGCCCCAGTCCAGCCCACTGCCTGTTTTAGAATGACACGAGCTAAGAATGGCTTTTACATTTTTAAATGGTTGGGAGAAAAAAATCAAGAGAATAGTATTTCATGGCATGAGAAATGGTTAAGAGAAAAAAAATCAAGAGAATAGTATTTCATGGCATGAGAAAATTATATGAAATTCAAATTTCAGTATTCATAAATAAAGTTTTATTGGAACACAGACACATTTATGTTTGCCTGTGGCTGCTTTTATGCTACAAAGAGGTGAGCCTAAGATACTTACTATCTGGCCCTTTACAGAAAAAGTTTGCCAACCCTGTTCAATGTCCCGTTTAGCACACATCCTTCTTTCCTTAGGAACCATATTTCTGAATCAATGGTATTTTAAAACTGCACACACCAAGAGAAGCAAAGTGGAATTTCAAATATAACCCTTTTCCAATCAATGTTTAATGGTTTGTAATACATCCCTCAAGTTGGGATACTTCTAAATTAGGACCTTTTTTTATTCCCAGCAGCTCTGTGTTCACAGCACCTAACAGTGTTGAAAAAGAATGCTATTTAAAACCCGAGTTGAGACATCACCTTTCCAAACCCATGATTGCTTCCTGGCTCACTAAACACGAACCAGAAATTAATGCTGCAAAGAGCAGGTAGTAGTTTCCTCATATAACTGAATGCATTTTTGTTCAATGACCAGATGGAGAGGGCTGCTCTCTAGGAAGCCCCTCAGAAGGTGCTGTCCCCAATTTGGAATAATATTCAGTGGCAGCTAAAATGTAAACCAAACACACATCAAGAAAGAAGCACGGTCTGATGCTTTGATTCAAGGGGTCTTAGCTATGGAATTTACAAGGATCAAATCTGAGAATGATAATATTGCAAGTTTTTATGTGTTTGATTTACCCAACACTGACAGCTCTACAGTTGAAATGAAGGATTATCTTTTTATCTAACAACAAGGGGACTGTTGGTGTTTTATTATCCAGCTGCAGCCTCTTAATCACCACTGAATGCGTATAATTATGAATATCAGCAAACAGAATAGTGCTTCTAAATTACCTTAGAGATTAGTCTCCTAGTAAAAATGAGAGCAGTTCATAGTCTTAAATTGGCCCATGGGAGTTAGAGGTGGAGGGGAAAAAAATGCCATTACATGACCATCTTTTTCAGCACAAATAGAGGGTTAAAAAACATTAAATGCAAAGCCTAGTCTTCTTGCACTACTTCCTACTGATAAATGTTAGAAAAAAAAATTGTTGGAAGTTTATAGCAGTTTTAAATAGAGGATATATATTCTGATCACATTTAAGCTTTCCCAGAGCCCATGAGGTTCTTTGAAGTTGTTTACCTAAAAGAATTTGTAGCTGATCTTGTAAAAAAACAAAAAAACAAAAACAAACAGAAAGGGCTTTTCTTGCCTTAAGGAGAATCCTCCTGGTATCCACAGCTATCTTTCTCTGGAACAAAAGATATTTCATGGTCTGGGAGCCTTGCAAACACTCAGTAGAAATTGGATATTGACAATGGATTATGTTAAAACCTGTTTGGACCATCAAATGCAAATTTTTTTCAGGGTTTTGTTTTTTCATCTCAGTCTGAGTCCCTTGGGTTAGTAAGAAAATTAGTAGACTTCACACAGTAGACAGCTTTCAACATGGCTTTTAAATTATTCATCACCCAAAAAGGGGTGTTTAAATAATACTTGGTTAAAAGTGGTTGTGACTTGAGGTACATTTAGAAACCACTTAAAGCTAAGGCTGTGGCCAGGTGTGGTGGCTCACGCCTGTAATCCGAGCACTTTGCGAGGCCAGGACGGGCAGATCACTTGAGGTCAGGAGTTTAAGATCAGCCTGGCCAACATGATGAAACCCTATCTCTACTAAAAATACCAAAAAAAAAAAAAAAAAAAAATTTGCTGGGCGTGGCAGCACACACCTGTAATCCCAGCTACTTGGGAGGCTGAGGCAGGAGTCAGAGGTTGCAGTGAGCCAAGATCAGGCCACTGCACTCCAGCCTGGGTGACAGAGACTTCATCTCCAAAAAAAAAA
Source organism: Pan troglodytes (assembly GCF_028858775.2). Classification (NCBI taxonomy): domain Eukaryota; kingdom Metazoa; phylum Chordata; class Mammalia; order Primates; family Hominidae; genus Pan; species Pan troglodytes. Next base: position 116,166,561 of record NC_072408.2, on the reverse strand, counting down.
AAAAAGAAAAACCAAAAAACAAACAAAGAAAAACCAAACCAAACAAAACAAAACAAAAACAAACCCAAAAAACAAAAACCTAAGGCTGTGGTCCTCAAACCTCAGCATGCAGGAATTTTACATGCAGGATGCAAACTTTAGCATCCTGGTGGATCTAGAAAACCCACAAGAGGAGGGCTCAGGAAGCTGCATGCTCGACAGGTATCGTAGATAATTTCTATAAGGGTATATCCCAGGCCCATAGCTATAAGCCCTTAAATTGTGGTCCATGGATGCAGTTCGAGCATCCACAGAACAAAACCTCAGGTCCTGCTTGAGTCAGAATCTGCATTTTAACAAGTTCCCTGAGGTGATTCAGGTGCACTTTGCTGTTTAAATTACATGGGTGTGAATATGACCCAGTCGTACGTTTCCCCAGTGATCTAGGGAAAATTTAAAGATTAAGTTAAGGAAGATTGCACGTAAGGAGAATTGTTATTCCCCTGAAGTCATGTGAATACAGAAACATTCATATTGAAGACCACCAGAGACAGAAAACTCCACCAAACACTGTGGGGTAGAAAAGGGGGCTCACAGAGGAGGGAGGAAGAAACCAAGACCACCAGGATAGACTTCTGCCAGCTCTGGCTACCAGGAACTCAGGGCCTGTTGACTGTGCGGATGGCAAGGCCAGCTTTTCCTTCTTTTCCCACAACTAGACCTTATTAGAATTTTTCCAACCCCTTTTCCTCCATACCAAATGCAAGTCAGGCTATTTCTCGTTTGTAATACTAAACTTGCCAAGGAGGACAGGCCCCCTATTCTCTTCTCTTCCTTCTGGAGAGTTGGGCCAAAAAGGTCTAATCTCAAATGTGTGAAAGTAAAGGCTAGGCAGACACTGAAACCAAAAAGATACTGCTAGTCCCTAAGATTCCTCTTCTTGAAGAAACATATTTTTTTCTGTCCCAATTTTTAAATAAAAAGCAAAATATACAAGCTCTTTAGCCAGAAACTGGCTATGTTTACTGGAAACATTCATTCCCTAAAGGGCAGACATCTTGGGCACTTATCCTGGGCATGTGGTAACCTGGGAATTGCAGGCTGGGATTTCTTTTCTTTTTTTTTTTTTTTTTTTTTTTTTAGACAGAGTCTCGCTCTGTCACCCAGGCTGGAGTGCAGTGGCGTGATCTCGGCTCACTGCAATCTCCACCTCCTGGGTTAAAGCGATTCTCCTGCCTCAGCCTCCTGAGTAGCTCAGACTACAGGCGCGTGCCACCACACTCGGCTAATCTTTTGTATTTTTTTCTTTTCTTTTTTTTTTTTTTGTAGAGACAAGAGATTTCACTGTATTAGCCAGGATGGTCTCGATCTCCTGACTTCGTGATCTGCCCGCCTCAGCCTCCCAAAGTGCTGGGATTACAGGCTTGAGCCACTGTGCCTGGCTTCAGGCTGGGATTTTTATAGCTTATTATGGCAAGGGAGGAGACGGAGAGTAAAAGAAGAAGAAAGAGCATACACAGTCACCCCTTGTGTGACAAATATGCAAGAAATAAAGATAAATGTGTACAATTCTTACAATTTTACTTTTCTGAATTTTGCTATTGCACTGAATGATTTGTGATAAGACAGATGGGGATGAAAAATATACTTATTAAATAAAGTTATTAAAAGCCCCTAAAACTCTTTAAAATGGGATCTTTTTGTTTGATTACAGAAGAATTACACCTTTATTTTAGACATTCTGGAAAAAATGCAACAAAGAGAATAAAAATCATTCATAATCCCACTGCTCAGAAATTACCACTGCTGGCCAGGCGCGGTGGCTAACGCCTGAATCCCAGCACTTTGGGGGCTGAGGCGGGCAGATCACCTGAGGTCAGGAGTTTTGAGAGACCAGCCTGGCCGACATGGTGAAACCCCGTTTCTACTAAAAATAAAAAAAATTAGCCAAGTGTGGTGGTGGGTGCCTGTAATACCAGCTACTTAGGAGGCTGAGGCAGGAGAAGCACTTGAACCTGGGAGGCGGGGGTTGCAGTGAGCCGAGATCGTGCCACTGCACTCCAGCCTGGGTGACAGAGCAAGACTGCTTATTGTGGAATATTCCTTCTAGTTCTCCCCACCCCTGTGCATGTGTGTGGGTGTATAAATAATACTCGGATAACATTTTATATATGGTTTTAGATCATTTTAAAAATAACGTGATTCATCTTTATAAATTAAGAACGACACACCTAAATATATTTCAAATATCACATCATTTAGATTTGAAACATCTAGAATTACAAGTTTAGGAATCAAAATTCAAGCAACAGTTTATTTCCCGGTAAGTTCTATAACCACAATTTTTTAAAAATTAATTAATTAATTTATTTATTGAGATGGCGTCTTGCTCTGTCGCCCAGGCTGGAGTGCAATGGCGCAATATCGGCTCACTGCAACCTCCGCCTCCCGGGTTCAAGCGATTTTCCTGCCTCAGCCTCCTGAGTAGCTGGGATTACAGGTGTGTACCACCATACCCGGCTAATTTTTGTCTTTAGTAGTGATGGAGTTTCACCGTGTTGGCCAGGCTGGTCTCAAACTCCTGACCTCAGGTGATCCATCCACTTCGGCCTCCCAAAATGCTGGGATTACAGGCATGAGCCACTGTGCCCAGCCTCACAATAATATTGTTTATGAGTATTTGGGGCAAGTACCCTTGATTATAGTATTAATATTAAGGACTAAAATTATTTTCATCAACAAATGTTACCACTTGAAGACTCTACTAAAACTGGTATTATATTGGGTGGGGGCATGAGAACACCTTTTGAGGTAATAGTGGAGCTCTGTGTCTCAATAGGGATTTGGGTCACACAGGTATATACCTTCATCAAAACTTACCAAATGATATATCCAAGGTTAGTGCTTTAGATTGTATATACTATTTACCTCGAAAGAAAAAACACTGAACAAGAGCTAATGGCAGGTGTGCAAAGCATTTAGGGGAAGTATGCTGATGTCTGCAACTTTCTTTGAAATCTATCCCCCCAAAATAAGATACATTAGTGGTTACAGGGATAGATAGATGAAAAATAAGCATAAGTAACAGGTTAATGGTAGAATCTAGGTAGTGGGTGTTTTCTGTACAATTTCTTCTTTTCTGTATGTTTAACACGCTTCATCATACATGTCAGGGAGAAAAATAATCTGTTAGATCTATGCTAAAAGTCTCAAGAAATGTCTATAACGAGACATGCAAGATGTAGCAAAAGTGTATGTAATAAGGATTCTAGTTTTGTAGAATCAACAATGATGAAAATACATTCATGTATGTATGTGGGTAGCTACCCAAATAGCCCCATATGTTTCTATGACCATGGAGACAATTACATAAAGACCCTGGGGGAAGGAGGTGGAGAGTGGGAGGTGAGAGATGAGGGCTGAATATGCTCATGCACACGAAGAAATGCAAGATGCATGGGCCTCAACATGCCGTTGTTAGCCAGGGCTGGCAGAATTTCAGATCATTGTCATTTTCTTACAATTTCCTATACCGTTTAAAAGATCCTTTCTACAATGGTCATTTATCATTTATGTAATTAAAAAGCCATTTTTATGGAAAAAAATAAAAGTGGTATTATGAACAGAGCCAGCCTTATGTGACGACAAGGAATCCATTCCCCCAAAGAGAAAAAAGGCTTCATCTTCTGGACTGTATTGAGAGAAACTTCTTGTCCCACTCACTAGTAAAAGTTACATTCTGAAGCAAAGAGAGCAAAGCATTTCTTATGGAATCCTGAATGTCTAGAAAATAGCGTGGAAGGGAAAATAGAGTTTCCTTTTCTACATATGACAGCGATGAGTAAAAGCATGCAGTAATTTGAAGCAGCATCTCCAACCACCGTGGAATCTTCCACATTAGATGGTGCTTTTACCAAGCAGAGACTAAATGAAATAATTCTGTGGCATCTGCAAAAACTACTATTAGAAACATTTACTCCAGAATCCGTGTTTTCAGCTTAAGAAGCAAATGGTGACACTGGAAATTTGAGTGACTCTAACAGGGACATGAATGTGATTGCAATCATCCTAGCCATGGGGGCTTTCTTCTTATTTTTCAAGTGAACCCAGCAGCTGAACAACCAATCAGCAAATATTTTCTGAGCATCTACTGTGTGCAAGGCATTATAGAAGGTACCTGGTCCCCAGGAATTTACAATCTCTTTAGAAATATAATGCAATTACAGGAGCAGTGAACAAGGCACCAGTTCTGGACACCATGTCTAATCTTTTAGATGGCTTTTAAACAGATACCAATAAAAAGATGGTTAATTAGGAAGTTACTTAAAATATTGTCATAAGTGTCTGCGGTGAAACTGTGTGATTTGGCTTTTCCCCCCCACGGTTTTGATATAAAATGTTTATTTTGTTAGTCAAAAGATAAGGTAAGATAGTAGAGGCTGATGGGAGGAAAGTGTTCATATTTTTACCTGGCATAAGAGTTTTTACAGTAATAATATAAAAACATCCTGGCCAGGTTTAAATTCAAGCTTTGACGTGAAAATCAGTGATAGTAAGATCAGTTGCAAAATTAAAAATAAAGGTCTCTGAAATAAGATCCAGGAAGCAATTTATCTAACCCAGTTATGTGCTGAACCCAACATATTACTTGTACACCACTTCACCCATCTTCTAGTGAACCTGCCTACTAATGGAACATGAGAATGAGTCTATTCAAGGCTTAATGAGCTTAATTAATTAGCACTTATGACACTCAGGGTAAAAATAATTACTGATTGTGGTTGTTCCATAAATCTACAGATGTAACAAAATGGCATGTAACTGTATATGCACATTGTACCAGCATTATTTGTCCTGGTTTAGATATTGTGCTCTAATTATGTAAGATGTAACGATTGAGGGATATTTGAGACCTCTCTGTATTATTTTTGTTACTTCTTGTGAGTCTATCATTATTTTAAAATAAAAATCTTTTTAAAATTATCTATATCACTTTGATTCTTTGATGTGTTATAAAGTCAGGAAAACATATTTGAACCATGGAAAACTGCTCATCTGAAACAGTAGAAGGCACCTTCTATAAACATTGAATGAACATGGATATAAGCCATGAGTCTCTTCCTCATTATCTGACAGGGAGCTTTATTAGTTCGTTTTCACGCTGCTAATAAAGACATACTTGAGACTGAGCAATTTACAAAGGAAAGAGGTTCCATGGACTCACAGTTCCACGTGGCTGGGGAGGCCTTACAACCTCGGTGGAAGGTGAAAGCCATGCCTCACATGGCGGCAGAGAAGAGAATGAGAGCCAAGCGAAGGGGGTTTCCCCTTATAAGACCATCAGATCTCATGAGACTTATTCACTACCACGAGAACAGTATGGGGGAAACTGCCCCCATGATTCAATAATCTCCCACCGGGTCCCTCCCACAACATGAGGGAATTATGGGAGCCACAATTCAAGATGAGATTTGGGTGGGGACACAGCCAAACCATATCAGGAGTTTATGGATTCCCTACAACCCAACTAACTTGGAGAGAAGAGGCAACTGCCCAGATGATTTGCATAAAGTGAGCTTTTGAATGGATCACCTGCGAACTAAATATGCTACCATGTGGACAATGGCAATCAACGGCACGAAGCAAATGCTCGCTAAAATCAGCATTGTTATTCATGGTGCTTCAGTTCTTCATTTTGCTTTGTTCATCAAACTCAGCTCCTTCTGAGGTCATTTCTGAATGGTTCCATCTCTAATATTTAATATAATATAAAATAATATAATAATAACTTTTTTTTTTTTTCAAGACGGAGTCTTGCTCTGTTGCCCAGGCTGGAGTGCAGTGGCGTGATCTCCGCTCACTGCAAGCTCTGCCTCCTGGGTTCACGCCATTCTCCTGCCTCAGCCTCCCGAGTAGCTGGGACTATAGGCACCCCCTACCACGCCCGGCTAATTTTTTTGTATTTTTAGTAGAGACGGGGTTTCACCGTGTTAGCCAGGATGGTCTCGATCTCCTGACCTCGTGATCTGCCTGCCTCGGCCTCCCAAAGTGCTGGGATTACAGGCATGAGCCACCGCACCCGGCCTCTTTTTTTTTTTTTTTTTTTGAGACAGGGTTTCAGACTGTCACCCAGGCTGAGTACATGGCATGATCACAGTTCACTGCAGCCTTGATCACCCTAGCTCAAGCGATCCTCCCACTTTAGCCTCTGGAGTAGCTGGGACCACAGGCATGTGCCACCATATCCAGCTACTTTTTAATTTTTTTGTTGGGGGGAGGGTCACACTATGTTGCTCAGGCTGGTCTCAAGCTCCTAGTCTCAAGGGATCCTCCCACCTTGGCCTTCCAAAGTGCTGGGATTATAGGCACAAGCCACCATGCCCAGCCCAGTTTGTTCTTTTTTAAATCTGGAGTAAACTCTATCCAAATAATGTTTTACCAAAGGAATCTGGGAATTAATTCATAAGAAGGAAGAGCTTCCTCCATTTTTCAAAAAAGGGTAACTATGTATAAGTCAATCTGCATGGTTACTTCTACATGCATTTTGTAAAGCCATGACAATTAAAAAAAAGGCACATGCGACCTTGAGGACAGACCTATCTGTCGTCTTTCACTGCAAGACCTACAGCAAATACTCCTCTCTGTCCATCAACTAAATTATTTTCTCCCAATGAATCATGCTTCCTAGAGTTACCACTTTGAGATATCATGCAAGAATGGCATCTAAAACCAGGACTTTGTTATGGGCATTCAGATACATTTGCGGTCAAGGACAGTGCCATTTTGAGTTACCAGTTGCCAAGGTGACAGTATTCAGTGCTATAGAAATGGGTAATTGACTGAATGGATCAATGACAAGCTGTAGCTAGGGTTTCTTCATGGTGCCTGAGGCTTCTGTGAACAGCTACTAAATTATTCTAACTACATCCATAAATATTTCTGAAAGCTTTTTGGCTGTCTAGGCAAGAAAAGAAACAATCCTTCAGCAGATAATGTTTTCTAAACAGAGAACACATGAGATGATTATGCTATCGAAACCCAGAAAACCTGTCCTTGGAAGCCTTTATGCTTAGAATTAACTCCTGGAAAGAGGCAATAGGTTTGACACTCAAGTTCTGTCTTCCATCTTCCCAGGAGAGCTTTACCATTGTCTACCTGATAATAAAAACAGCTGTTTTAGCTTCTTAAAATGATCATTACCTGGGACAAGTTGGGCTTATCGCATTTAAAAGGAAACACAAGGTATCTAGAGTAACGAAGAAAATGTACCAATAGCCTTACATGTAAGGCCAATTATTACCTACAATTTCCTTCAACATGAGGTCACCATCTATTATTTAAGACCCAACCATGCTAACACAGTAGCCACTAGCCACATGTGGCTATTTAAATTAATGAAAATTCAGTCAAATTTACAATTCAGTTCCCCAGGCACTGGCCACAGTTTAACCATTCAGTAGTCACACATAGCCAATAGCTCTTGCATTAGGCAGTGCTAACAGAGACCATTTCTATCTTTATCGCACAGCACGCTGTTCTAGACCAATGTGAAATGAATCGGTAACTCTCCCATGCTTTGGTTCTAAATCATCATACTTGCCCCCACCAACAGAAGGGAGATATCTACATGATCATCTTAACATAGAATTTTTCATCAAATAAATTCAGAATCTTATTCACATGCCCAGTTCTCTCTCCAGGCCTAGTGGAGGCCCAGCATTATAGTCATTTGGAAAGTTCTTGGTAGAAAAGAGGTCACCAGGTGTAACCACCTTCTAGTGTTCAAGTCACATTACCTTGGATTCCATCACGCACAGAGGATGAGCAGGTTGTTAACAACTATTCCTCTTGAGCCATTCAAAAGTTGCTTCCCACTGACTTATGATGCTGTGATGCCTGACAACCCAGCAACAAGGTATGAGGCGATTCTAGCTTGCGGGGTGGAGCTAAGTTAATAATTTACGGTAGGAGGCAGAAACTGCATCTTATGGCCGTCTACATGTAGGCACACCGGGCTGCTCCAGGGAGATAAGAACTGGAAATCCGACCTCCCTTGAGTTTACGTTACAGACACTGCTGATCTTTGATTAGTTGCTTATGTTCCTGACCAGTCGCTGACTATTGAAATAATGGCAGGACCCTCGGTGAGCTATGCTTAAAAAAAAGAAAAAAAGAAAGAAAAGAAAATTCTCCCAATCTCTTAGCCTAGGATCCAGCTCCAGGGAACTCCTGCTGGAAGTACCTGTTGGCTCTGTTTGAAAAACTTTACATCCTTAAACTTCAGGGAATCAAGTTGATTGGGTAACTTCAAGGTTTCATAATACGGAGACTCAGGACTTTACTTTCATTTTATTATTATTTTCAGATGCTGAAGTGATGCAGGGGCACTATCATCTCATAAAAAATCACAAGGTTGCTGATATTGGAGGCTGTTCAGTTACAGATGGGTTTACCGTGAAGCTCAGAGTTCACCCCTTCCTGGTCTGGGCCTCATCGTATATTTATAAAGTTCTATTCTTGTTCTTTCAGACAACCCCACCCATCACCCACCACATTGTATGCCTCGGGCCCCCAAACTTGAGCCTGCTGCTGCAACAGGATCATGGCTAAGAGTATGGACAGTGGATTCGGTGCGGGGTTAATTCGAACCTAAACAGCACCCCCTGTTGGATGGAGGACTGTGGGGGCCAGCGACTGACCTCAGGATTTGATTTATTAATCCCATTTCATGTATCTCTCTCTCTGTATATATATCCTATTGGAGAACCCCTAACACAAGCCCTGACAAGAGCAAAAATATGCTAATAATTCTTTGGACACTCCAATTTTTGATCAATTGACTTTTTTAAAGAAATGATTCCATTTTTGTAATTGAATAGTAATATAACATATCCTTGATTTGATTACAAAGGGACAACCAGAAATAGTATACTAAAAATGTTTTTTAAAAATATATAATTTTACAGACATATATTTTAATTTTAAAATATAATTTATTTTTTTCTTGAGATGGATCCTTGCTCTGTCGCCCAGGCTGGAGCACAATGGCAGGATCTCAGCTCACTGCAACCTCCGCCTCCCAGGTTCAAGTGATTCTCCTGCCTCAGCCTCCTGAGTAGCTGGGATTACAAGGCACCTGCCACAATGCCCAGCTAACTTTTGTACTTTTAGTAGAGATAAGGTTTCACCACGTTGACCAGGCTGGTCTCAAACTCCTGACTTCAAGTGATCCACTTGCCTCAGCCTCCCAAAGTGCTGGAATTACAGGTGTGGGCCATCGCACCTGGCCTATATGATTCTTTATACATTTTTGCATATCTGAAATATATTTTTAATTGAAATATAAATCACGTATAACATTCACTTATTTATACAATTCATTGTTTTTTAAGTACAGTTGTACCTCAGTATCTGTGGGGGATTGGTTCCAGGACCTTCAAAAATCCATGGATGCTCAATTGCCTGATATAAAATGGCATGGCATAGTATTTGCATATAACCTATGCACATCCTCCTGTACACTTTAAATTGTCAGATTACTTATAATACCTAATAGAATGTAAATGCCATGTAAATAGTTATACTATATTGTCTAGGCAACAATGACAAAAAAGCATCTGTACATCTTCATACAGATGAAAATTTTTCCCTGAATACTTTTGATCCAAGGTTGGTTGAATTCATGGAACTGGAACCCATAAATATGGAGGGACTATTATAGATTCACAATGTTGTGCAATCATCATCACTATTTAATTCAAGAACATTTTCATGACCCCCAAAAGAAATCCTATATCCATTATCTATGATCTCCCTTTTCCCCACCCTAGCACCTGGAAACCACTAATCTGCTGTCTCTATACATTTGGCCTATCATGGACGTTTCATATGAACACAATCATACAATATGTGACCTTTCATGACTGGCTTCTTTCACTTAGCATTGTGTCTTCAAGTTTCATCCATGTTTTAGCATGAACCAGTACACTTCCTTTTTATTGCCACATAATGCCTCTGGTATGGATATACCACATTTTGTTTATCCATCAGTTGACGCACATTTGGGTTTTTTCCACTTTTTGGCTATTGCAAATAATGCTATCAACATTCACGTGCAAATTTTTTTGTGGACTTGTTTTCATTTCTCTTGGGTATATACCTAGGAGTGGAATTGCTGGGTTATGTGTTAACTCTATGTTTAACTTTTTAAGGACCTGCCAAACTGTTTTCTAAACTGGCCACGTCATTTTACATTCCCACCAAGAATGTATGAGGTTTCCATTTTCTCCGAATTCTTGCCAACACCTGTTATTGTTGTTCACCTTTTTTATTCTAGCCAAGCTAGTTGATGTGCAGTGGTATCTCATTGTGGTTTTGATTTACATTTCACTGATGACTAACGATGCTAAGCATCTTTTCATGTGTGTTTGCCATTTCTATACCTTTTCTGGAGAACTGTCTATGCAAATCCTTTGCCCATTTTCAAGATGGGTTGTCTTTTTTGTTGTTGAGTTGTAGAAGCTCCTTATATATTCCGGATACTAGAACTTTATCTGACACTGTATATGATTTGCAAATATTTTCTCATTCTGTAGGTTGTCTTTTCACTTTCTTGATAGTATCCTTTGAAACACAAGAGACTTAAACTTTGATGAAGCCTAATTTATCTATTTTTTCCCTTTGGTTTCTTGTGTTTTCAGTATAATGTCTAAGAAACCATTGCATAATTCAAGGTCACAAAGATGTACACCTGTGTTTTCTTCTAATAGTTTTATAGTTAATTCCTTTTGAGTAAGTTTTTGTGTATTATGTGAAGGAGACATCTAACTTTATAACATTGCATGTGGCATGTTGCTCCAGCATCATTTGTTGAAAAATTATTCTTTCCCCCATTGAATCATCTTGGCTCCCTTGTTGAAAATCAATTGACCATAAACATAGTAGTTTACACCTGAACTTTTAATTCTATTCCATTGATCTACATGTCTGTCTTTATGGCCGTACCACACAGTCTTTGTAGCTTTGTAGTCAGTTTTAAAATCAGGAAATGTAAAACATCCAATTTCATTTCCCTTTTTAAAGATAGTTTTGGCCATTCTGGGTCCCTTGCATTTCCACAAATTTTAGGGTCAGTCTATCAATTTCTGCAAATAAGCCAGATAGTATTTTGATAGGGATGGCATTGAATGTGTAGGTCAATTTGGGGAGCATTGACATCTTAATGATATTAAGTCTTCCAATATGTGAGCATAGGATATCTTTCCATTTATTTAGGTCTTCTTCAATTTCTTTCAATGACACTTTATAGTTTTCAGCATTCAAGTCTTACACTTCTTTTGCTAACTTTATTCCTAAGTATTTTATTCTTCTTGATGTTTTTGTAAGATTTATTTATTTCATTTTCAGATTGTTCATTGCCAGCATACAAAAATATAATTGACTTTTGTGTATTGATCTTGTATCCTGCAACCTTGCTGAAATCATTTATTAGCTGTAACAGTTTTCTTGGTGTCATAATATATTTTTGAGTTTAAAAAGAGGTCAGTTCAACATCAACTGTTATATCATGTGGATAGTATGTGCCCTTAATGTGATGTGATGAAAATAACACCCTGCTTCTGTGGTCTTCCCAATAACCCCTAACACCAATATAATGATGAGAAGAATATCGGACAAATTTAAATATTGGGGCAACCTACAAAATGCCTGCTTTGTACTCCTCAAAATTGTCAAGGTCATCCATAACAAGGAAAGTCTGAGAAACTCTCACAGCCAAGAGAAGCCAAAGGAGACATGATGACTAAATGGAATGTACCTTGTATGGGATCATGGAATAGAAAAAGGACATTAGGTAAAAACTAAAGAAATAGCTTATGCAATACACCTAGTGCAATGCCTTGTACATTGCGCAATGAACAGAAGTCCCCAGAGAGTCAGCTAGGACAGAGACTAGCTCCCATCCCACTCTTGTTTCCCAGACTTCCTCTTGAAAAGTGACCACTTCAATAATGTCTTCTATGTTCTTTCAGTCATTCCATTCATCAATATGTATAAGTACATTTATTGCTTAAAACACATGCAAGTGGGAGCATGTAATATACACACACTCTAGTCCTTGCTTTTGAATTTTTTCCTTACTCTCTCATTGTGATTGTTCGATTCTGTTAAAGTATCTCCAGTGGCATATGGGTTGGGGGTTGGGGATAGCAGGAGTACCTAGGTGTCTGTAGAAAATTTACAAATAATAATAAAACAATTAAGTCAGCCTGCTTTTTATTATCACCAAAAATTAGCAATTCTAAGCAATGTCAGTGATAAAAATATTCCTCCCTAAAAGGAATTTTTTTGTTGACCCAAGTATTAAATGATTGCTGTGGTTTCTGTTGAGTTATAATAATGGACATAGAAAATTCACATGATTTCGTTTTGTTGATTATCCCTTAAATTGCATTCTACACAGAAGTTTATCTGGAGAATTTCTAGTTATGCTAACATCCCCTGGCACATACAAACTTACCTATGTGTGTTCACTTTCTGAGCAAGATCTTATCAAATTCACATTGTTTGAGCTTACTTCAGGCACTATTTGTGTTTCTAGTCCCTGTGATACTACATATTTTTGACTTTATACACTAGACTAGAAATAAATCATGATAGCTAAATGCAATTTTTTTTCTTTTTCAGAGTTAATTTTTGCTTATGTTATTATTATTTTTTAAAGAGATGGGATCTTGCTTTGTGGCTCAGACTGGTCTTGAACTCCTGGCTTCAAGTGATCCTCCCCACCTTGGCCTCCCAAAGTGCTGGGATAACAAGTGTGAGCCATTGTGCCTGGCCCTTATGTGATGTTTTAAATGAGGTTAATCAGTCATAAAAATATTTGGGAAGAGGCAGAATTAGCCTAAACACCAAGCTTTGAAATTATCTCTGGGCCAGGTACACTGGCTCACACCTATAATCTCAGCACTTTCAGAGGCCAAGGTGGGAGGATCACTTGAAGCCAGGAGTTCGAGACCAGCATGGGCAACACAGGGAGGCCCTGTCTCTACAAAAAATTTAAAAATTAGCCAGACACGGTGGTGTGCACCTGTGGTCCCAGATACTTGGAAGGCTGAGGTGGGAGGATCACTTGAACACAGGAGATCAAGGCTGCAGTGAGCCATGTTCACACCACTGCACTCCAGCCTGTGCGACAGAGCATGACGCTGTCTCAAAAAAAAAAAAAGTCTCCTGAAGATGCTCACACAGAAATTGTACAGAAAACCATAAACCACGCAACAGAAAAATAAAAGGAAATGAATATATACATTAAAAAAAAAATCAGGACTGGATGCAGTGGCTCATGCCTGTAATCCCAACACTTCGGGAGGCCAAGGTGGGCAGATCACTTGAGGTCAGGAGTTCGAGACCAGCCTGGACAACATGGTGAAACCCCATCTCTACTAAAAATACAAAAATTAGCTGAGCGCGGTGGCGCATGCCTGTAGTCCTAGCTACTTGGGAGGCTGAGGCAGGAGAACTGCTTGAACCCAGGAGGTGGAGGTTGCAGTGAGCCAAGAGAGTGCCATTGCACTCCAGCCTGGGTTACAGAGTCATCCAGATGGAGATTTTTTGAGACTCTGTCTCAAAAAAAAAAAAAAAAAGAATCAAATTTTAAAGCAGTGTGGCAGAAAAACAACAAAACGTACTGATTTTACTGAAAGAAATGAAATATTTAAATGCTTTGATCATTTCTGAAACATGTTCTGAAACAAAGAACAAAATATTAATGCCATGAAAGACTGAATATACAGATTATCAATGACCAGGCCATATATAAAACCTGAAATCTGACCCACAGCCTGCAGCAACCTACCCAGAAAGCCAGCCTGTTTTCTACAGTAACCAGTCCAGGAAGCCAGCAGACTACACATCACACTTGTAAGAAATCAGACCACTAACTCTAGTAATAACCCAGGGAGTCAAACAATAAGCCTTAGAACAATCAGCCCAAGGTAGCCAGTACTTGATTCATCACTGACAACTTCCTTAAGTTTTATCCCTGCTTTCTACTTAGGACCAACTAGAGTAGCCCAAATATGCACCCCTAACCCATCACAGAGGATGCTCTGCTTCTGGCTAGCCCACCTGCAGCTTTCTCCCTGCAAACAGCCTCCAATCAGGGCACACCTGAAGTCATCCTCCTTTTCCCCAATATGAAACTTTCCTACTCTTCTGCCTGCCATTGAGTCTCTGCCACAAATGCATGTGATGGTGGCTGACTCCCTTGCTATAGCAAACTCTGAATATTTGCTTATTCTCATTTTGTTGGTCTTATTTCCACAATTGCTATCGTTCAGCCATTTTATCTGATTTTTTGCAGAAATTCTTAGCAAATATAATAGAAATGTATGATGAATTCTGTAGTGAAGTGGAAAATTTTCAACAATGGAAGCATGTGAAAACTGCAAGAATTAATCTGAAGAAACAGACATAGACAATATTACCATTTCTGGAATGTGCTGTGAAAAGGATTTTTTTTTTTTTTTTTTTTGAGATGGAACGCTGAAATCTGGCTTTTTTTTTTTTCGAGATGGAGTCTCGCTCTGTCACCCAGGCTAGAGTGCAAGTGGCACAATCTCGGCTCACTGCAACCTCCGCCTCCCAGATTCAAGCAATTCTCCTGCCTCAGCCTCCTGAGTAGCTGGGATTACAGGTGCCCGCCACCACACATGGCTAATTTTTTGTATTTTTGGTAGAGATGGAATTTTGCCATGTTGTCCAGGCTGGTCTCGAACTCCTGACCTCAAGTGATCTGCCCACCTCAGCCTCCCAAAGTGCTGGGATTACTGGCATGAGCCACTGAGCCTGGCCATGAAAAGGAATTTTTATGAATCTCTACCAACCTTATCCTTAAGACTTTCCCCAACCATTTATATATCTCTTGCTTTCTATCTATTGAACATGCATATGCAAAAAGGATCAATACTGATAAAAATCATAGACAGATTTGCCAGAGTTGAAAACAGAAACTAATGACAAATATGTAGATATAACCTTCTAATCTTTTGTCAAAAAATACATGAATATAATTTAAAAAGACTAATCCATTACTACTTCTCCCATTTTGTACTGCAATATTTAATTTTGAATTTGTTTCTTTTACTGTATGATTTTATATATCCAAAGTTCAATGAAATATCTCACTGTCTCTACTTCTTTTCTGGCTATTAGTGTTACTTGTTTCATTTCATGACTATTGCTGAAAATAATTTTGTTGTAGAGAACAGGGGGGTGTTAAAAATGACCTCTTGCTAGGCACCTGGCTCATGCCTGTAAACTCAGCAGTTTGGGAGGCCAAGGCAGGTGGATCACCTAAGGTCAGGAGTTCAAGACCAGCCTGGCCAACATGGTGAAACCCTATCTCTATTAAAAATACAAAAATTAGCCAGGCGCCTGTAATCCCAGCTACTCGGGAGGCTGAGGCAGGAGAATCGCTTGAACTGGGATGGCAGAGGTTGCAGTGAGCTGAGAATCATGCCACTCACTGCACTCCAGCCTGGGCAACAGAGCAAGATTCCATCTAAAATAAATAAATTTAAAAAATGAACTCTTACAGGTGTGTGATACTGTAGGTATGCCACCGTATTGCCTAATGTACTTTTAAATGGATATTGTGTGGATTCTCCATAGAAGATTGAACTAGGTCCCAGAGGTTAGTGTTTAAATTGTTTCAAGTTTTGCTATTAATACTATAAACAATGCTGTAATCTGACTCTAAGACATACATATATGGAAAACAGTAGGATATGGAGTTCCTATAAGTTGAATTACTGAGTCGAGGTTTACATGACATTTATTATTTTGCTAAACACTGTCATAATGCCTTACATCAAAGATGAATGAATTGACATTCCCAGCAGTGCACAAAGATACTTGTCTTCTATACTCTGGCTATCACTTTGTATTATCAAGTTTTGATTGTTGCCTATTTCAGGATTTTCATAATGGTAAGGAAGGCTGATCCTCTTTTCCTATGCTTCAAAGCCATCTGAATTTATCTTTAAGGCTTCCTCTCCCTGCTTTTGTCTTCTCTCTTCTTCCCAACATTTTTGGATTGTTGGTCCTTTTCTAATTTATTTGCAAGAGCTCTATATATCTTAAGGCAATTAGTCGTTTGTCATGTGCTGCAAATAATCATCTCAGTTTGTTTCTTGCCCTTCGACATTATTTAGGATTTTTCAAAATTTGTTTTCAATTTGTACATAAATTTTGTCAGAAGTTTTTTCTTAATGGTTTCTAGGTTAGAATTTTGTTCATCAAGGACTCTGCCACTCCAAATATTCTCTGTAGTCTTTTAAGCATAACAATAGCTTAAAAGTGGAAATGTTAACTTATTTTTATTTTTTTGAGGAGTAGGCTCGCTCTGTTGCCCAGGCTGCAGTGCAGTGCAATGGTGCTATCTTGGCTCATTGCAACCTCCGCCTTCCGCATTCAAGCAATTCTCCTGCCTCAGTCTCCTGCATAGCTGGGATTACAGGTGCCTGCCACCACTTCTGGCTAATTTTTGTAATTTTAGTAGAGACAGTGTTTCACCATGTTGGCCAGGCTGGTCTCCAACTCTTGATCTCAAGTGATCCACCCACTTTGGCCTCCCAAAGTGCTGGGATTACAGGCATGAGCCACTGCACCTGGCCAGAAATGTTAATTTTTTAATGAGAAGCACTTCCTTCCTCCTGAAAATTTACATATGAAGCAATACAGTGTTATGAACAAACTATTCTCTTATGGAAAAATATAAAGATTTTGAAAACCTCCTGTAAGCTTGAGCATCGTAACAGGAACCCTATTGCTTCCCAGCAAAAGGACAAGACTTTATCAATTCACTTCAAGAAATAAGGGCAGGATGTAGGGTCAGAGGCCTAAAAATTCTGGAAACTAACAAGATGGGTGTGAAGCAGAAAATGAAGCAGAAAGCAAGGAAAATGATTTTTTTTTTTTTTTTTTGAGATGGAGTCTTGCTCTGTCACCCAGGCTGGAGTGCAGTGGCACAATCTCAGCTCGCTGCAACCTCCACCTCCGATTCAAGCGATTCTCCTGCTTCAGCCTCCCGAGTAGCTGGGATAAGAGGCGCGTGCCATCACACCTGGCTGATTTTTGTATTTTTAGTAGAAACAAGGTTTCACCATGTTGGCCAGGCTGCTCTCTAACTCCTGACCTCAAGTGATCTGCCCTTCTTGGCCCTCCAAAGTGCTGGGATTACAGGTGTGAGCCACCATGCCTGGCCAGAAAATTAACTTTAGATGTGATCAAAACACCCAAGAGAGGTCAGACTGGAAATGTGACCTTGGAGAGACAGGGGTGGTCAGAAGCCAGCCCTCAGACGTCTGTTTTTGCCCTGTGAGTTGCCATCCATTCAAGCTACACAGTTTTAGTTGAAAGAGAAATACTGGGCCTATGGCTTCTTTTTTCTAGGTTGTTAAAGTACAATGCTTGAAAGTGTCTCGTCTGATGAGGGGTTGGTATTCTAAATGGTTTTAAAGGCTGAGTGCAGTGGCTCACACTTATATTCCCAACACTTTGGGAGGTCAAAGCAGGAGGATCGCTTGAGCTCAGGAGTTCAAGGCTGCAGTGAGCCATAATGGCGCCACCACACTCCAGCCTGGGCAACAGAACAAGACCATCTCAAAAACGAAAAATCCATCAAATAAATGATTTGAAGCATTTGGGAGACATTTCCCCTTTTTTTCTTAGCTTTCCAGTTTCTGATACAGACAACCCCTAAACTAAACCCTTGCTGAAGTCTGGGGAGCTTTTTGTACCTATGTAGAGATACATTCACAAAGATCTCAGAAAATCGTTGCCAAACATCCCAACTGTCTACTGAGTTGGAAAATTCACGGTTTGATCAGCTAGGTTTGTGCATATTGTACTACCCTCAGATTAAAACTTCTGTGATCACAAATGAGTACATAACAGGTTTCACTCCTCCCAAAAGCAGGGTTCCAGAAGTCAAACCCCTATGATATGGTTTGGCTGTGTCCCCACCCAAATCTCATCTTGAATTGTAGCTCCCATAATCCCCACGTGTGATGGGAGGGACCCTGTGGGAGGTAATTGAATCATGGGGGCAGGTCTTTCCCATGCTGTTCTTGTGATAGGGAATAAGTCTCACTAGATCTGATGGTTTTATAAAGCGGAGTTCCCCTGCACATGATCTCTTGCCTGCTGCCATGTATGACGTGTCTTGCTTCCCCTTCAGTTTCCACTCCTATTGTGAGGCCTCCCCAGCCATGTGGAACTGCGAGTCAATTAAACCTCTTTTCTTTATAAATTACCCAGCCTTGCATTATGTCTTTATTAGCAGCATGAGAACAGACTAACACACCCTATCGAGGTGGGATTCACATTTATCACTGATAGTTCTCTGCATGGTTCCCCGGGAGTGGGCATGCCATTACTACAGTTATGGTCTTCCTCATATTTGAATTATAAGAATATATGAAGCTAATATCTTTCAAACGTTTCAATTCTTTGAGAGTAGAAAGGGGAAAAAAACCTCTCTGGAAATCACAGGAAAAAATGCTTTCAGGTTTCTTAACCCCTGGAAGCAAAAATGGACATGAAAAGTTACAATGTATCATAGTCATTGTCATTTATCTCTGTGCTTCCTTCCTTCCCTCAAACGACTGTGTTCCAGCTGGAAGGTGGAAGAGAGGTTCTAGAAGTGTCTTAGTTTTGGGATGGGGTAGTGGGTTCCTGTTTTTTTCTGCCCATCAGCCTCCCTCCTTCTAGTAAGTGTGTTTTCCTTTGCCTTGACTCCAGGCCTCCAACTCCATGTTTGGCCCATGTTAGACAACTCCATGCTTCAAAGAAGCACCATGACCCAGAGCACTCTATCACCCATGACAATGGCAATTGGTTCGGGAATGGGCATGTGACCCAGGCTTGGTCAGAGTTCTGCACCATCTCTGACCATAGTAATTGGTGGGGGACTGGGCATGTGACCCAGGCCCGGCCAATCAGAGTTCTGTATCACCTCTTAACCAGAGTGGATTGTTCAGGAATTAACTAACTAACTAGAGCCTCAAGGCACTCTGACAACAGTTCATTCTGGATTTTTTCTTTTAATATCTGAGAGAGAAAAGTCCTTATTTTTTTCTACTGAAATTGCTAAACTGTTGGTACTTAGCCTATAGTACGTGGAGACCACCTTAAGGAGAGAATCTGCCTAAGAATAACCACCAAGGGAAAAACAGAGCTGAGAGAGAGCACAAGACCAAGTGCTGATGTCAGTATTGAACCCCGTGATCCAGCCAAGTGTTTTCAGAAGTGCAGTCTAATACTCAAGCAGTTTGAGTTGAATTTTTTTCTTTTTCTTCTCTCTCTCCCCTAACATTCTAAATGAATACAGACATGATTGCAGAAGATGTGGTGGTAACAGGGGTTAGAAGGCAATGAAGTTGTCAAGGTGGATTGAAAAGTGAGGAAGAAGGAATGGGCTAAATAGGGAAAGGTCTATGACTGGAGGAGAGTCTTAGGGCTTGGGAAGAACAAGGAGAAGTAGAAATAAGAGACCTGAGAGACAACATCAAGGGACAGCAAAATGGATTCATATAAGAGTCAGGGAACATTGACTGCTGTGTCACTTGAAGGTTTTAAAAATTAAGAGGATTGGGATTGCTTGAGCCCAGGGGTTTGAGGATGCAGTGAGCCATGATTGTGCCACTGCACTTCAGCCTGGGCAACAGAGCAAGACTCTGTCACAAAAAAAAGAAAAAGGAGAGGATTGAAGATGAAAGGATGATGTGCTTAGAAAATCTAATGGAAACCATGCAAAAGTCCCTAGAATTAATGAGAAAACTCAGCAAAGTGGCTGAATATAAGACAAACACATTTTTTAAATTGCCTATTGATTTATTAACAGAAAACGGGAAGAAAATGTCATCTACATAGCCAATAAAATATCTGGCACTAATATTGGAAAGAAATGCATAGGAGCCTTATAAAGAAAACTATAAAACTTTACTAAGAGAGATAAAAGATGGCTTCAGCATTCCTGGTGAAGAGACTGAATATTATAAAAAATGTCAATCATCCCCCAAATAATTTTACATATATTTAATGCAATTCCAATTCACAGGTCAATGCATTTTTGAAAACTGGCAAAATATTAGTTTTTTTTTTTTTTTTACAAAAGAAGAAACAGATTGTAATAGCTAAAAATAAAGAGTATGATTGATGGGGGATAGGGTTTGAACTGGTGTCCCCACCCAAATTTCATGTTGAAATGTAATCCCCAATGCTGGGGGTGGGGCCTGGTGGGAGATGGTTGAATCATGGGAGCAATTTCTTATAGTTTAACAACATCCCCCTTGGTGCTGTCATCACAATAGTTCTCACGAGCTCTAGTTGTTTCAAAGTATATGGCACCCCCCCACACCTGCTCCCTGCTCTGGCCATGTGAAGCGCTAGTTTCCCCTTTGCCTTCTGCCATGATTGTAAGTTCCCTGAGGCCTCCCCAGAAACATCAATATTCACAGCAGCATTATTCATAATAGCCCCAAATCAGAAACCACTCAGATTTTCATCAACTGACAAACGGATAAATAAAATGTGACATATTATTATAATGGACTATTATACAGCCACGAAAAGGAGCGAAGTATCGCTACATGCTACAACATGGATGAACCTTAAAGATATTATGCTAAAGAAGCCACTTATATAAAATTTCCAGAATAAACAAATCCATGGAAACAAAAATCTGTAGAGACAGAATAGATTACTTGGTTGCCAGGGACTGAGGGGAAAAGGGAGAGACTGCTAATGGGTACAGGGTTTCTTTTCGGGGGAAGAGAAATGTTCTCAAATAGTGGTGACAGTTCATAACTTTGTGAATATACTAAAACCTACTACCCTTTTACAACCTATTGTACATTTTAAAAGGGCAAGTTTTATGGTATGTGAATTCTCTCTCAATAAAGCTTTTATTTTAAAAGCAACACAAATAACAAGCCAGAAGAAAAAACTGATCACAGAACTTATAGGAATGCTAAATATAAGAAGAGGGAAAATATCTGTAAGTAAAACAAAGGCTTCGAGATACATAGCCAAGAAAAATACCCTGCTAAAAAGGAGAAGGAAACTTGAGCTTGTGAGAATTGTACTAGCTTTAGCAGGCAATTTCAATGGATCTGGTCCTGGCTTTCCTAGATGCTTAACCTTTTTGAGCCTTATTTTCTCATCTACAACAATGTGGATAATAATATCTATTTCCTTGCTGGGCCTGGTGCCTC
The DNA here is from genome assembly GCF_028858775.2 of Pan troglodytes. Lineage (NCBI taxonomy): Eukaryota > Metazoa > Chordata > Mammalia > Primates > Hominidae > Pan > Pan troglodytes. The sequence continues at coordinate 116,145,304 of NC_072408.2, read as the reverse complement.
ACACCTGTAATCCCAGCTATTTGAGAGGCTGAGGCAGGAGGACTGCATGAGGCCAGGAGTTCAAGACCAGCCTGAGCAACATAGCAAGACCCCTGTCAATCAACCAACCAACATGTAAATAAGTAAACAAATAAGTAGGGCTGGGCATGGTGGCTCATGCCTGTAATGCCAGTCACTTTGGGAGACTGGGGCAGGGAGATCACCTGAGATCAGGAGTTTGAGACCAGCCTGGCCAACACGGCGAAACCCCATCTCTACTTAAAAAATACAAAAATTAGCTGGGCGTGGTAGTGTGTGCCTGTAATCCCAGCTACTCAGGAGGCTGAGGCAGGAGAATCGCTTGAACCCAGGAGGTGGAGGTTGCAGTGGGCCGAGATTGCATCATTGTACTCCGGCCTCGGCGACAAAGTGAGACTCTGTCTCAAAAAAAAAGTAAACAAATAAGTAAATAATGAGTACATAAACAAGTAAATAAGCAAATAAATAATAAGTAAATATATAAGTAATAAATAAAATTTAAAATAAATAAACTAACTAAATAAAATAAATCAATGAAATTTCCCTGGTTGGTAGGAGGGTTCATGAGGTGACTTCTACAGGTGCCCCTTAACAATGGGGTTACATCCTGATAAACCCATCATAACCTGAAAACATTCTAAGTCCAAAGTGCATTTTCCACTTGATATTTTCAATTTAGGATGGATTCATCCAGATGTACCCGCATCATAAATTGAGGAGCATGCTTGAGTGTGTATTGCTTTTGCGTCATTGTAAAGTCAGACGATCCTAAGTTGAAGGATCGCAAGTCAGGAACCATCTGTCTCCAGGCCCTGGCACACACTTTGGACCCCTCCTCATGCTGGCCACAGTCACGTGTTCCTGTGTGCTTCTGGTTGCAGTCTCAGTTCATCTCTTAGAGACAAATAAGGCAGCAGGGACTAGACTGAAAAGGCAAAGATGGAGAGAGAAAGAACCTTAGAGGAGACTGGTGCCTATGGAGAAGGAGAGAAAACCAGCAAATGCACAAACAAGCAAGAGAAGGCAATGGATGATCCATGCACCATGAGTCCTCAGAGAGGACACGATGCAACATAAGCTCCCTCAGGCCTCTAGGTAATATCTGAACTTTTTTTTTTTTTTTTTTTTTTTTTTTTTGAGACAGAGTTTCACTCCTGTCTCCAAGGCTAGAGTGCGATGGTGCGGTCTCAGCTCACTGCAACCTCTGCCTCCCAGGTTCAAGGGATTCTCCTGCCTCAACCTCCCATGTAGCTGGGATTACAGGCACCTGCCACCACGCCTGGCTAATTTTTGTATTTTTAAAAGAAACGGGGTTTCACCATGTTGGCCAGGCTGGTCTCAAACTCCTGACCTCAGGTGATCCACCCACCTCAGCCTCCCAAAGTGCTGGGATTACAGGTGTGAGCCATGGCACCCGGCGTTTTTACATTGTTTTTTAAATGAACAAGTCCAAAGAAAACCTTCATAGAATTGCGGTCATAATACAAATTATGTCGACCTGCATATAAAACCTGGCACCAAATTTGGCCTTTGGGGAACATTTGTGTAGAAAAATGTGCATTAAGATCTGCACCAGGCTGGGCACGGTGGCTCACGCCTGTAATCCTAGCACCTTGGGAAGAAAGGCAGGAGGACTGCTTAAGTCCCAGACTTTGAGACCAGTTTTGGGCAACATAGTGAGACCCCCATCTCTACAATAAAATTTTTAATTATTAGCCAGGTGTGGTGGCATGTGCCTGTAGTCTCAGCTACTCAGGAAGTTGAGGCAAGAGGATCACCTGAGCCCAGGAGTTTGAGGCTGCAGTGTGCTAGGATTGCACCACTGCACACCAGCGTGGGCAACAGAGCGAGACCCTGGCCTCTAAGAAAATAAAAATGAAAATGAAAAGCTGCACCAGGGCACAATGCAGTTGCAGATGGATGACCTTGACAGGAACGGCCACAAGGGCACTTGGTCTGTGGCCACAAGGAGCTCTTGGTCTCCAGCCTTAGGCCTGAGCCCTACATGAGGATGTCTGCCCCGAGGAAGGGCCAGAAGAGCTTGTGTCTGAAGGCAGGCCCCCTTCATCCAAAATGCCACAAGCCCGGGATGAAACAAAACTGGTCCTGGGGAAAAGGGCAGGAGAGAAGGGCTCATCCTCCCATCTCCTGTTTCTGGGCTCTGACCACTATTGGAGGATTCTAGCTGTCTGGCAGACATATCACCTTTAACTTTAGAACTTCTGCAATTTCCAAATACTACATTGTTTTCCAAGTAAGCAGACCAATTCTAACTTAAGCTTGGGAGTTGGCTTAAAATGGACTGAGGTTCATGAAAATCCTACTGCTCTCTGGTAAATAGCAAATCCCAGTACAGCACTTGCTCTCTGCCAGACACTGTGCTGAATATTTTATACATTTTAAATCATTTGCTCCTTACGACACCCCATGAGACAGATTGTGTTATAACATTATTCCCGTGCTCAAATTAAGGAAATGAAAGCATAGAGGAGTTAAATAACTTACCCAAAGGCACACAGCACCAAAATCTGATCTTTGTACTGGAGACAAAAAGAGATTTCAAGAGGATCTCAAACATGAGAGGGTTAGGCTGTATACACACGGCAGAACTGCACTAAATGCAAAAGCATTAGGAACAAATTAGACAAAAGCAGCTTATCTCCAGCTGTCATGCAGGAGCTACATTTTCAAGCTGTTTGCAGGAGGGAGAGTAATTGCACGGGAGAACTGCAGGGATGGACCACTGCCCCATCCATCTTTTCACTTTCCCTGGAATGACTGCCCCAGCCTTTTTCTCTTTCCTGAAAGGTCTAAAAAGTGTCCCTGAGGAAGCAAAGAGTGAAAGCTACCGCTCCCGAAGTCCTCCTTCCAGGGTGGTCTTCTTTTCTTACAAGAAGCTCTTGGCTCCGAGGAGGGCCCAGACTTTGTGTCTGAATGTTTGGCAAAATGTCTCAGGCTCTCAGCACCCCACCCCCGCCCCACCGCACCCCAGTCTGTTCCTACTCTCTCAAGGGATACGGCCCATGCCAAATCTCAGAACTTCTACCTTGAGTGGAAGCAAGTCCCCAAAAGGCCTTGGAAAGCATTCAAGCTTGTTAAAGAAAGGTCAGTGTCTATGTGGTGGGATGAAGAGCATGTTAAAAATTAAAAACAGAATGTGTTGCTGCCTTGGAGTGTTAAAATATTAGGAGAGCTGGGACAACTAAAAACTCTAATCAAGAGTGAGTGAAGACAGACTCTGCTATGGATTTTCTAAAATGAATTTCCTGCGTCAGGTGCTGACTGATTTTAGCAACATCAGGATAATGATGAAAAAACAGGAAAGCATATATATTTGTGAAGGATTGCTTGCTCTATAGTAAATTAGAAAAATGAGCAAAAATGAGTGTCTTTAAGCAAGGGAAATTTATCCGTGGCATAACGCCATGCCCAAAGCAGTATGTAAATGATACTTAAGTGAGCAATCTGTCAAATTGCTGCGTATTATCATATTCATTAATTTTGAAAGAAAAATCTACATGACCACCACCCAGATGCTGAAAACCCCTCCGACATAAACACGCACAGTCCCCATTCAAATATTATTTGTAGTCTGACGACACAAGACGACAACTGTAAAGTTAGCTGGGGGAAAAAAGGGGCAGAAAAATAGTGTGATTTCCTGGAAATCCCACAATGCAATTTCACTTTGAACTTGCAAGCAAATATCCAGGCATGATCTGCATGAAACTGGGTGGTGTTTCGTTCTAGAACTATGGGTCCCAATTAAAAATAATGAGGCCTGTCTCCAGCCGCCAGACCCAATTAGAGATAATGAGGACTGATGGTTCCTGAAATAGATTCATTTTTCTCTGATATACGAATTGGGACAGGGGTCTTGGTAGGGGTCACTGGAATAGACCTGGCAACAAATCGTGGGTCACTCAAGCTTACGAAGTCCTTACGAATCCAGTTATTAAATGAGGAAGTGGGAAGTTCCTTAGCTTCCAAAGCACAGGAGTAACCTTGCGAGACATGTGTCCATCAGGCACATTCAGATATACATCGTTAGCCAAGTGGTATGTCTGTTGCTATTAAAAATTTTATAATAACGACAGTATCATTTAAGTAATTGCTTTAAAAATACTGAAAAAGTATAGCCAGCTTCATGTGTGTATGTATATATGTATGTGTGTGTGTGCATGTTTTCATCCACGTATCTACACACACACACTTTATTTGGAATAATTTTAGACTTACAGAGAGGTTGCAAACACAGTGCAGGCAGTTCCATATACCCTCTCTCAGTTTCCCCTAATGTTAGCATCTCACCTAACCTGGTACACTGGGAACAACTAAGAAATGAAATTAACATTACCATTAACTAGACTCCCGATTTGATTCAGATTTCACCAGTTTTGCCACAAATGTTTGTTTTCTGTCCCAGGTCCCCAGTCCGGTTCACCACCATGCTGCCCGAAATTATCTTGCCATTCACTTGTTTACTTACTCATCATCTGCCTCCTCCCCCATAAATTCCTTGAAAGCAGAGACTACGGCTGTCCTATCCACAGCTGTACCCCCAGTGCTTAGCCTTGATCACAACGTGGAATTCTAGGAACAAATGCATACTATCGTCCAAGTGTGTAGGAGGTTCTATTGTCAAGGCCTCGGCATAATCACTGGCATATAATTGGCACATGATGTATGAGGTTGAGTTGTTTTTAAGGAGCACAGCATCATGGTAAGAACACGCACTGGCAGGTGGTTAATTATTATTAGTTGAATAAGTGAAAGGAAAAGCCATTATTCAGGGAAGGCAGGAACCAAAAGATCTACAGACAGCTCCTGGTTTATGAGCTATTTCAACCACCTGCATTTAAGCCTTCTTTGAATCATTTTCTAGCATAAGAAGTAACAAAAGGCTAGCTCACAATCCCCGAGTAGTCAAAAATTCATCTCAGCACCAATTGAGGATGACTGGTTAATCTGTTCTTTCCAGAGCCTCCCTTGGAAAGATTCTCTCCCTCTCTGTTCACCTTCCTAAGCCCAAGAGAGAGAAAGCAACCCTACCTAAGGCAAGGTTCAGCAGAATTTTTCTGGGAAGAGTTAGACAGGAAATATTTTAGGCTTTCCAGGTCATAAAGGGCTCTGTTACAACTATTCAACTCTCCTCTTGTGGCTGAAAAGCAGCCGTGGACAATATTGTACACTAATGAACACGGCTGTACAATAAAACTTTACTTATAAAAACAAGCAGTGGGCCACAGGCTGTTTTTCAATCTAGGGCATACTCGCCCATATAAACTACACAGATATATACAATAAACACGTGGAACAGAAGATCAGGTACAAAACTGAAAATACCATCCAATTAACAGAGTTTGTGCATATAAAGAAAGGAGGTTCCTAAAAACATAGACAGATTTGCAAAAAAAAAAAAAAAAAGAAGAAAAAAGAAAACTGATTTTATTTTACTGGGAGCTGATGTACCATAACTGTTAGGAACAAAAGTCTCATCACTTTACACAGTTACCACTTTTTATGTGTGCTGAGAACATTTAAGGTCTACTCTCTCAGCGAATTTCAAGAATGTGTTAACTAGCTTGATCATGCTAATCATTCCACAAGATATTTGTATATCAAAACATCACATTGTACACCTTAAATATATACAATTTTATGTGTCAATAATACCTCAAATACAGCTGGAAAAAAGAAAATACTTGTGATACAATATTTAGCGAAAATATAGGTAAAAAGATATGTCTCTGCAAAACAGGAAAAAACGACATTAGAAGAAAATCCATTTTTAGAGATGTTCTTTTTATAATTTCAATGTTATTTTGGATTTATTAAAATGCATGAAATGCAGAAGGGGAAAGGAACAAAAAGTTCAGAGCCAGCATTATCACAGCCTAGCTCTGTGACCTATTCTGTAACTGCACAGTGTCTCAGTTGTCTCATCAGTTTAAAAGGGATACTAAAGCCAGGTGTAAAAGCTCAAACCAGTAATCCCAGCACTTTGGGAGGCTGAGGTGGGAGGACCGCTTGAGCCCAGGAGTTCAAGACCAGTTTGGGCAACATAAGCAAGACCCCCATCTCTTAAAAAATAAGATAAAATAAAAGGAGTACTGATAGCATCTCTCTCATAGGCTTGTTCTAAGGATTAAGAATTAATGCATGTTGCTTGCACAACATCGTGAATGTACCAAATGCCACTGAATTGTTCACTTGGTAATACCTAATTTTACAGTAATGAGAATTTCACCCCAATTTAAAAAAACTAAGGTAAATCACATAGGCATCACACACACACACACACACACGCATATATATATATATGCGTGTGTGTGTGTTATGATCCCCAATGATTATTCTCAGAATTTTACTCAGAGACCAAAACATCTTGACAATAGTGAAGCAGCTACGATGGGACTTTTTAGCTATCACCATCCTTCTTCTGAGTTTTAAATAATTCTAAGTGGTATATCAAACAATGCAATCAGCCTAAAATACTTTTGGAGTCTAAAAAGAGTTGATGCATAGAAAGCATTTGGGACAGGACCCAGCACTGAGCAAACAGTCAATAAATGCTAGTTATTATTATGCTATTGTTAAGTTACAAGTGACCAGAATATTTTTAGGTTGAATTGAATTCTAGAAGAAAGCACTTTGGAGACACCACATCAGGCAGAAGAGGCACTTTTTCTTTTTTTTCTTTCTTTTTTTTTTTTTTTGAGACAGTTTTGCTCTTTCAGGCTGGAATGCAGTGGCACGATCTCTGCTCACTGCAACCTCTGCCTCCTGGGTTCAAGTGATTCTCCTGCTTCAGCCTCCCGAGTAGCTGGGATCACAGGCACTTGCCACCACACCTGGCTAATTTTTATATTTTTAGTAGAGACAGGGTTTTGCCATGTTAGCCAGGTTGGTCTCAAACTCCTGACCTCAGTGATCCACCCTCGGCCTCCCAAAGTGCAGTTATTACAGGCGTGAGCCGTCGCACCCAGCCAGCACTTTTTCTTCCTTTTTAAAATAACTACAGAAGGCCAGGCACGGTGGCTCACGCCTGTAATCCCAGCACTTTGAGTGGCCAAGGCAGGTGGATCACAAGGTCAGGAGTTCAAGACCAGCCTGGCCAAGATGGTAAAACCCCATCTCTACTAAAAATACAAAAAAAATTAGCCAGGCATGGTGGTGGGTGCCCATAATCCCAGCTACTTGGGAGGCTGAGGCAGAGAATTGCTTGAACCGAGGAGGCAGAGGTTGCAGGGAGCTGAGATTGAGCCACTGTACTCCAGCCTGGGTGACAGAGGGAGACTCTGTCTCAAAAAAAAAAAAAAAAAAAAAAAAAAAAAAGAAAAAGAAAAGAAAAATTAAATAACTACAGAAGCTGGGGACACATTCTACTGTAGCATAAAGGAAGAGTTCCCTCCTCCTCCTTGCTCCATGAGCAAAATTTTTAACTCTAATGTAATAACAGTGTTAATATCTAAGAGATGTATTGAAGAGGTGTATTTTGTCCAAGGTATCTTATTCATAGAGTGGGGGGAAAGTTTATAAGTTTGGCAGAATAGATTTTCCAAAGATGGTCACAATAGTGCCTCCCATCCCACTTGCTCTTCTAAACCTTGCCCATTCCCCCATCAAAAGGTAGAGTCTAGGCCGGGTATGGTGGCACATGCCTGTAATCCCAGCACTTTGGGAGGCCGAGGTGGATGAATTGCTTGAAGCCAGGGATTTGAGACCAGCCTGGGCAACGTGGCGAAACCCCATGTCTACTAAAAATACAAAAATTAGCCGGGCACGGTGGCATGCCTGTAATCCCGGCTACTCAGGAGGCTGAGGCAGGAGAATTGCTTGAACCCAGGAGGCGGAGGTTGCAGTGAGCCAAGATTGTGCCACTGCACTTCAGACTGAACAACAGAGTGAGATGCTGTCTCAAAAAATAAAATAAAATAAAATAAAAAATAAAAAAAAGGTAGAGTCTAATTCCCTCCCTTGAATCTAGGTGGCTTGTTACTCACTTGTGACCAACAGAATGTGGGGTAGCATGGATGAAGAATTCCTTCCTCATCCCCCATGTGGAGGAATGGTGTGTTCCCAAGACCCACTAGCCTGGGAATGGGAGAAGAAAGACCGAGAAGGGATGACAGACAGCATGGAAGTAGGGAGAGAGGATGCAGCAGGAAGTGATCTAGAAACAAACAAACTTCTGGGGCCCTGGGCAACTGGACAGTGATGGAATCATTCATCTGGTGGATGAGGAGGATGCCTGGACAGGCACCGGCAGGCCAGCAGGTTGTGCCCGAGAAGTCTGATTCACCTCTTCAGGTAAGCACTGCTGCATACTGACAGGGCCTCAGATAGCAGTCTCCTTGGACCACAGAAAATACTTTCTAGACAGGGCCTTTACCCAATACCGAAGAACTGCTATCAGGGATGGTCTTGTGTAAGCCTTAAAGAATGAGAACTAATTTACACTCCCACCAACAGTGTAAAAGCGTTCCTATTTCTCCACAGCCTTGCCAACATTGGTTGTTTCCTGACTTTTTAATAATCGACATTCTGACTGGCGTGAGATGGTATCTCATTGTGGTTTTGATTTGCATTTCTCTAATGATCAGTGATGATGAGCTATTTTTCATGTTTTCTTGGCCGCATAAATGTCTTCTTTTGAGAAGGGTCTCTTCATATCCTTTGCCCACTTTTTGATGGGTTTTTCTTGTAAATTTGTTTAAATTCCTTGTAGATTCTGGATATTAGCCCTTTGTCAGATGGATAGATTGCAAAATTTTTCTCCCATTGTGTAGGTTGCCTGTTTACTCTGATGCTAGCTTTTTTTGCTGTGCAAAAGCTCTTTAATTAGATCCCATTTGTCAATTTTCCCTTTTGTTGAAATTGCTTTTGGTGTTTTAGTCATGAAGTCTTTGCCTATGCGTATGTCCTGAATGGTATTGCCTAGGTTTTCTTTCAGGGTTTTTATGGTTTTGGGTTTTACACTTAAGTCTTTAATCATCTTAATTTTTGTATAAGATATTTTTAGGAAGGGTTCCAGTTTCAGTTTTCTGCATATGGCTAGCCAGTTTTCCCAGCACCATTTATTAAATAGGGAATCCTTTCCCCATTGCTTGTTCTAGTTCAACCATTGTAGAAGCCAGTGTGGCAATTCCTCAAGGATCTAGAACCAGAAATACCATTTGATCCAGCAATCCCATTACTGGGTATATACCCAAAGGATTATAAATCATTCTACTATAAAGACACATGCACATGTATGTTTATTGCAGCACTATTTACAATAGCAATGACTTGGAACCAACCCAAATGCCCAGCAATGATAGACTAGATAAAGAAAATGTGGTACATATACACCATGGAATACCATGCAGCCATAAAAAGAATGAGATCATGTCCTTTGCAGGGACATGGATGAGGCTGGAAGTCATCATTCTCAGCAAACTAACACAGGAACAGAAAACCAACCACCACTTGTTCTCACTCATAAATGGGAGTTGAACGATAAGAACACAGGGACACAGGGAGGGGAACATTATACACCAGGGCCTGTTGGAGGGGAGGGGAAAAGGACAGGGAGAGCATTAGGCCAAATATCTAATACATGCAGGGCTTAAAACCTAGATGATGGGTTGGATAGTGCAGCAAACCACCATGGCACATGTATACCTATTTAACAAACCTGCACATTCTGCAAACGTATCCTGGAACTTAAAGTAAAATTAAAAAAAAAAAAAAAAAGAAAAGAAAAAGAAAAAGAAATGAGAACTGAGACTTTCTTTCTCAGATAAGGTAACAAATCTAGAAAGAAATCAGTGTTCACCCATTATCTTCACTCTTGGCTCCCTGAGCAGAATTTTAGACCCTAATATCAATTACACAATTTTAATACCTAAGAGACACATTGAAGAGGTGTGGTGTTTTGTCAAAAGCATCTTAATCATGGCAGGGGGAAGCTTATAAAATAAGTTTGGCAGATTAGATTTTCCAAAGACATTCACAACAGTATCTCCCATCCCACTTGTTCTACATCTTGCCACTCCCCTATCAAAAGGTAGAGCGTAACTCTCTCCCTTGAATCTAGGTGGCTTGTGACTCACTTGTAACCAACAGAATGTGGCAGAAGGGACACTGTGTGGCTTCTGGGGCTAGATTAAAGACAGAGCTTCCATTGCAGCATGTGGCCCCCTGAGGCCGCCAAGCTGTAAGAAAGCCCAGCGCATGGAAAGGCCACCTGTAGGCATTCTGGTCAGTTGACCTCATCCTTTAGTGCCCCGAGTCCAGGAGCCAGGCATGAGAGTGAGTCTTAGTATGACTTGAGATCAACTATCAAGTCACTCCCACCCCAGCCTTGGGGTCTTCCTAGCTGAGGTCCCAGACATTGAAGACCAAAGACAAGCCAGCTCTGCTGAACACTTTTTTTTTTTTTTTTTTTTTTTTTCTTGAGTCAGGGTCTCACTATGTTTCCCAGACTAATTTCAAACTCAGGCCCAAGGAATCCTCCCGCCTCAGCTTCCCAAATGTTGGGATTACAAGCATTAGCCACCACATCTGACCAACCATTATACACTTTCTGAATTCCTTGCTCACCAAGTTGGTGAGAATAAAAGGGTGATTTTATGTCACTAAATTTGGGGTGGTTTATTACTCCCCAGGAGTAACTGAAGCAATAAGGAATAGACGTTCTTAACTGACCTCTATGAATCAAACCCCGACTCGTTACTGCTTTCCATACCCTGTTGGACACATTGATGCTACCAGGCATGCTGAACTGTCAAAAACAGCAGACCTTCTAGAACCTTCTTACCTTAGGTCTGGGGCCAGCAGCATCAGTACCCTCTGGGAGCACTTAGAAATGAAAAATCCCAGATCCTCTCCCAGACTTAACTGAATCAGAATCTGCTTTTTAGTAAGATCCTCAAGGGACCTAAGTGAGGCTGGCAAGTTTGAGAAACAGGGCTCTCTAGAACATCCGTGCATTTCTGTTCCCACCAACAAACACAGGTGACTCATAAGAATTCAACTCAGCTGGTGGGAACAGAAATGCAAGGATGTTCTGTTTTTGTGCCCATGACACTTGCTATTTTAATTAATTCATTTCAACATCAGACAAACCAATGGAACCCGAGTGCATAGACATCTTTCAATGTGTATTACAAAGAGAATGTAGCCTGTGGGTTAATTTCCATTAAATTTGGTAAGGGGAGAAAACTGTAAAAGATCTAGGATAAAAACCTAGAAGGTATTCTGTACTCAGATTGCTTTGCACGTGTTAAGTCCCCATTCCACAATAAAGAAACTGACCCTAGGAATTACAGACATTTCATTATGGGTATTGTTTTTTGTTTTTGAGACAGTCTCACTCTGTCGCCCAGGTTGGAGTGCAGTGGCGTGATCTCAGTTCACTGCAACCTCCGCCTCCCGGGTTCAAGCGATTCTCCTGCCTCAGCCTCCCGAGTAGCTGGGACCACAGGCGCACAACACCATGCCCAGCTAATTTTTGTATTTTTAGTAGAGATGGGGTTTCACCATGTTGGCCAGGATGGTCTCGATCTCCTGACCTTGTGATCTGCCTGCCTCGGCCTCCTAAAGTGCTGGGATTACAGGGGTGATTTTTTTTTTTTTTTTGAGACGGAGTCTCCCTCTGCCATCCAGGCTGGAGTACAGTGGCGTGATATTGGCTCACTAGAATCTCCGCCTCCCAAGTTCAAGCAATTCTTCTGCCTCAGCCTCCCAAGTAGCTGGGATTACAGGTGCCTGCCACCACACCCAGCTAATTTTTGTAATTTTAGTAGAGACAGGTTTTCACCATATTGGTCAGGCTGGTCTTGAACTCCTGGACCTCATGATCCACCTGCCTCAGCCTCCCAAAGTACTGGGATTACAGGCGTGAGCCACCATGCCTGGCCTTATAGGTGTAGCTAAAGCAAGAACATTACTTGGCTTTGTCCCACATCCTAAAACAAACAAACAAACAAAAAGCAGTAACTGTGACCCCACTGAAAATATGTATAAATCAATATGCATTAATACGGTTACATTAAAATACTTAATATTTTGAGTATTTTGAAATGCATTGTAGATACTACAGACTGGTGACTCAGAGGCCAGGCAGGGACCCCTTCGTTCTTTGTCTCTGAAAGGCTGGAAATGTAAAGTGTTGGACGTTCGAGGCTCTCTTGGAGCTAGGAGAGGCAACCAGTTTCAGCTCCAGGCAAAGATTAATGGAGGAGTGTTTAGGTGGGGCTTCCAGGAGATCTTTATAAAGAAGACAGATCCAATTTATATGCAAGTGTTTCATATAGCAGTAAACATCTTTATGGTCTTAAAGACCATAAAGAGAGCCAGCTCATATCTGGCTCTCTGCTTGATCCACCTTGCCTAACCCATCCACTTCCCCAAGGATATTTAGGTCAATTCTAACTCATCACTGCCTCAGACAACAGCATGATGAACACCTTCAGATGTGCTCCCTTTGGGACCTGTGTACAATTTCTTGGGGGTATATGGCCAGAGGTGAGAGTGGTCATAAGGGCATTGCATGCGTAATTACATCGTGTTCTGCAAAACTCTTTTCTGGAATGGTTGTAGTCATCAGTCCCTCAAAAGTGCATTACAATTTTCCCTGTATGTCTATTTCTCTGTATCATTGCCATTAGGTGGTATTATCAGGCTGTACAATCTTTGCCAGTTTGATGGGTATAAAGTGGTATTCTGTTGTTTAATTTTGTATTAATCTGATTTTTTGATGAGCTTATAGAAGAGTGATTAACCACAAATGTTTATTAGCCAGTAAGCTTCTCATTCTGGAAATGGTCCAGTCATACGAACACCTGACCTTTTCTACGAGTTTCCTATCTTTTCCATTGATTTGCAGTGTTTCCTTTTTTTTTTGAGAGGGATCTCGCTCTATTGCCCAGGCTGGAGAGCAGTGGCACAATCTCGGCTCACTGCAACCTCCACCTCCTGGGTTTAAGTGATTCTCCTGCCTCAGCCTCCTAAGTAGCTGGGATTACAGGCGCCCGTCACCACACTCGGCTAATTTTTGTGCTTTTAGTAGAGACAAGGGGGTTTCACCATATTGGCCAGGCTGGTCTCGAACTCCTGACCTCAAGTGATCTGCTTGCCTCAGCCTCCCAGTGCTGGATTACAGGCGTGAGCCACCATGCCTGGCCTCAGTATTTCCATTTGTATTCTAGGTCTAGAGCAGAATCCCTGGCTGGTTTAGACATTGCAAAGATCTTTGAGTCTGTCACCTGTCTATTGTGTGTGGTATTCTTAGTTGAACATAAGTCTTTAATTTTTATGCAGGCAGATTTACCCACTTATGCCCTTAATTTGTGTTTTTGAGGGCTTTTAAGATGGAGTATTGCTCTGTCGCCCAGGCTGGAGTGCAGTGGCACGATCTTGGCTCACTGCAACCTCTGCCTCCTGGGTTCAAGCAATTCTCCTGCCTCAGCCTCCCATGTAGCTGGGATTACAGGTACCCGCCGCCATGCCCAGCTAATTTTGTTATTTTTGGTAGAGATGGGGTTTCACCACGTTGGCCAGGATGGTCTTGATCTCTTGACCTCGTGATCCACCCGCCTCGGCCTCTCAAAGTGCTGGGATTACAGGCATGAGCCACCACGCCCGGCCGAGGATCTTCTTTAACAAGTCCTTCCCAATATTCTCCTATATATTGTTTCAGATTGATATTAATCCTTTTACAGTTTGTCTTCTAAACCCTTCTAGCATTTACCTTTGTATATGAGATGAGGCAATAACTCAGCTTACTTTTCTTCACATACAAAAGCAATTCTTTTTTTTTGAGACAGAGTCATGCTCTGTTGCCCAGGCTGGAGTGCAGTGGTGCGATCTCAGCTCACTGCAACCTCTGCCTCCTGGGTTCAAGTGATTCTCCTGCCTCAGCCTCCCAAATAGCTGAGATTACAGGCACATGCCACCACACCTGGCTTTTTTTTTTTTTTTTTTGGTATTTTTAATAGAGATGGGGTTTCATCATGTTGGCCAGGGTAGTCTGGAACTCCTGTCCTCAAGTGATCCCCTCACCTTGGCCTCCCAAAGTGTTGGGATTACAGGTGTGAGCCACCACGTCTGGCCCGTTTTTTTCTTTTGAGACAGGGTCTTGCTCTGTCACCCAGTCTGGAGTGCAGTGGAACAATAATAGCTCTCTGCAGCCTCAGACTCCTGGGCTCAAGTGATCCTCCTACCTCTGCTTCTCAAGCAGCTGGGACTACAGGAACCTCCCACCATGCCCAGCTATTTTTAATTTTTATTTTTTGTAGAGACAATCTCTCAGTTGCCCAGGCTGGTCTCAAACTCCTGGGCTCAAGTGATCTTCCCACCTCAGTCTCCTAAAGCACTGGGATTACAGGCATAAACCACTATGCCTGGCCAATAAATTTTATTTTAAATTTACATAGCCCCCTATGGTTCATGGCTACCATATTAGACAATGAAAGTCTAGCCAATTTAGTAATTCAAAACAAAACAAAACAAAACAAAAACAATCTGTTCTGTTTCCTCTCCAGTCTTCTAAGGCCAGTGGTTCTAAGCTGGGGGCAATTTTGCTCCTGAGCCCCAAGGAACATTTATCATTATCTGGAGGTAGTTTTGCTCGTTATGATGTGGGCAACATCTAACACCTAGTGGCTAGAATCCAGGGAGCCACTAAATATCCTACAACACCCAGAAAGTGCCCCCAAACAAAAAATCATCCAGCCCCAAATGTCTTTAACACCAAGACTGAGAACTTTGCCATAGACCTTTCTCATGGCAAGCAAAGGTTTTCCTAACTTGCATAATTGTTATACTCATTTCCTTGATTTAACTGTGGTAAAAAAATACCACCACCACCACCACCTAACATTGTTTACCAACTAACCCATTCTAAGTGTACAGTTCATTAGTGTTACATTCACCTTGTGCACCAGATCTCCAGAAGTTTTTCCATCTTGAAAATCAGAAACTCTATATCTATTAAACAAGCACTCCCATTTTTTCCCTTCCCCCAACCCCCTGACAACTACCATTCTAATTTGTTTCCGAGTCTGACTACTCTGTGTATCTCATATAAGTAGAATAATGCAGTCTGCCTTTTTTGTGACTAGCTTATTTCCCTTAGTGTAACATCTTCAAAGTTCATCCATGCTCTTGCATGTGCCTGAATTTCCTTGTTAAGACTGAATATTCCATTGCATGGAGAAGCCACGTTGTGTTTATCCATTCATCTGTTGATGGGCAGTTGGGTTGTTGGGTTGCTTCCACCTTTTGGTTATTGTGAATAATGCCGCTATGAACATGAGTATGCAAATATCTCTTTGAGATCCTGCTTTCCATTGTTTTGGGTATACGCTTAGAACATGGATGTATCATTTTCTTGATTAAATACACTTTTTGGTTTTGAATGATTTTAGAATGACAGAAAAGTTGCAAAAACAAAACAAAACAAAAAAAAACGCAGAGAGTTCCCAAATGCCTTGCACCTGATTTCCCCTCCCCTCACTCCCGCCCATCATTTCACATTACCATGGTACATTTCTCACAAGTAAGACATCCACTTTGGCACATTCCTATGTAAACTCAAGACTTGATTTGGACTTTACCACCTTCCCCAGAAATGTTCTCTTCCTGCTGCAGGATCCAACCCAGGGCACCACACTGCATTTCATTGTCATGCCCACCCAGTCGCTTCTGGTCTGGGACAGTGTCTCCTGCTTCCTTGTTTTTCATGACCTTGACAATTTTGGAGTGTGTTGGTCCAGTCTATTGTAGAATGTGCCTCAACTTGGGGTTGTCTGATGTTTTTCCTCATGAGTTGACTGGGGTTATAGATTTTTGGGAAGAATAGCATGGAGGTGAAGCACCTCTGTGCCTTCATCATTTATCGGGGAAGCATGAGAGCCACTGACAGTGCTGCTGACCTTAACTTTTATCGCTTGGTCAAGGTCATGTGTGCCAACCTGCTCCACTGCAAAGCTACTTTTTATTCCTCTCCATACTCTGTTATTTGGAGGCCAATCACCAAGAACAGCCAAACAGTGAAGGGAAGGAGTGAAGGGAAAATTAGCCTCTACCTCCTAGGGGAAGGAGCACCTACATTTATAAGGAATATTCATAAATTCTTTTCTAAGAAATATTTATTTTATAATAAATATAAACTTGTTCTAATGTAGCATAAGAAATATGGTTACATTGGGATTCTAAGAAATATTTGTTACTTCTCCTCCATGTAAATATTTCTTTAATCAGCATTTACTCACAGATACTTGTTTTATACTTTGGGTTATAACCTAAATTTGTTCAGCTTTGACCACTCCTTGCTTTTTTAAGCTATGTACCAACAACTATATGTTTTGTTCGATACTTTAATGTACGTTTTAAACCTGACAGAACAGACTTTTTCCAGGGAATAAATCTTGCTGCATAATGTCATAAATGTCATTGATAACCATGACGACAAAGGCTACCCTGGTCATTCTGAACAAGATGTTATCCAGACCCAGTGCCTGAGAGACACAGTTGAAATGAGGACCAGTTGCACAGCACCTCTAGAATTACCCTGAGAAGCTTACAAGCATCCTCTCAAGACAGAGCTGTAAAGCCCTTCTGGGAGGGTAATTACTTGGTCCAATAGAGAGGACATTGTCATTAATACTCAGCTGGTCCAACGCTGTCCCAAATCCCTGGCTGGGTTCAGGGATAAGCCTTAAAACCAGAGTGGAGGCTGTATCCCTAAAAGGAAACAAAGCTCTGTCTTCAGCCAGACACAGACATTCAGGTGCAACATTGCCTGTACTTTTATTTTGCTGTGAGCCCTACATCAAAAAGGTGGGTGGAAAAATAATACTTGGGATAAACAACAGTTCATTGGAATAAAGGGTTTCTTGAGAAGCCCTGAAAAAGGCCAGGGGAAGTGTATTTTTCTCTGAGAATATATTCTCCTGACTGCAAAGTTATTTCTCATCTTTGCATCTGAAATCAAATAGAGATTAGGAGAACTTACTTGAACTTAAATTACTATCGAAATGGTTACTCTCTGATTTAAATTTTTAGTGAACAATTGGGTAATGAGACACTGTTTCTCTAAAAAATTAAATTATTTAAATAGAAACAGACTTACTACTTGGTTATTTCAGTCTCCAGCACATACTGGCTGGCCACTACTGTAAAGTGATCTGCATTCAAGATTGTGTGTATAAGTGTGCCATTTTCATTCTCAACATCAAGCATGTCATGGAGTTTACAGTGAGTCAGGCAAGTGACAGTTTCAAAATCAGGAGAATTGTATTTCAGAGTCAGTCCTTTTCATCTCAAGGGCAGATTAATTTTTGAGGCAATCAACACATCCCAGCTCATGCAATGCATGACAACTTCCTTCCTGATGATTAGTGAATCTGCAGGTATGGTTTTGATAATGAACTATCGGCAAAGCACATCTACCAAACCCTCACTGCCTCCTCCACTGTGCAGTTGCTCTTTAAACAAATTCAAATGGAATCTAAGCACAAAAGCTAAGCACACTGAAAGAACATTTCTATATATGCACTTGGTAGGTTTCAAAGCTCACAGAACAGACTGCAGAATTTCACATATGCAAGATGATGAAACACATTCTTAGGGACCCGAGGGTCCCAAACAAGTCAGGCGCTAGGACCTCCACCGTATTCTCCAGGCCCAAGTTGTGGGGGTCTTTTTGTCCGTTACACCCATGCATGTAATCAGCGATTGTTCCTATTGTAAATCCTAGATTCACCATCTGTATGCTCCAAAAGGCTGGGGGATTGTTAATACCCCATCCCTATGGGATTAATCTGCAATTTCACACTAAATGATTTTTAAGTATAATTTGTTACAATGATACATTACCATTTCTAAAACAAACAGCCAGGATTGTTATGAGGCAAGTATCTGGGGAGTGCTATATTGGAACAAGTTTATACGCCCTGGTTTCACGTTCACCTCACTTTAGACACAAATGGGAAGAGATGGGAAAGGCCCCATCTAGAATCTTGGGAATGGGCTGTTGGTGAGTGAACACGCCGCTTTTTGTTACTGGGGAGCATGATCCGAACACACAATAGTAGTAAGACTGAAAGAAAGTTCTCTAAGCAGTTCTTTAAAACCACTCACGGTTGCTGGGTGTTTGCAGGATAAAGCTGTTTGCAGTGAAAAGTACAAGTTTGGATTCTCAGTTGAGCAACGAACTATTTAAAAAGGCCCTTTTGTGGACAAAGGAAGAGCTCCCCCCCACCCACCCAAATCAATCTGTGACATAAAAAAGAGGTGGCTTGAAGCATGCAGAGGAATTATGCATTTTCATGTAACACTCTTATTTTTGTCTTAGTTTATTCCATGAAAGATATTATTCTAATCAAGAGTTACCATGAATTTCAAAATATATTACACAGAAGAATATATTTATTTGAAATCAAACCTAAAGAAAGCAAGAGCACCAAACACCCACCTCACAGCATCATCAGGAAGTCAGAACGAGATGTATAGAACTTAGCACCTCGTTGGGCAGAGTAAGCTGTTTGAGAGGATAACTCATTCTTTGTATTAGCTACTGACAATTTTTGAAATTTTGATAGCAACACAGACACAGAAGATATTTTATTTTTGTCTTCACTGTATTATAAGACCAAAGAAAGACATGTTCCAAGAAAAATGGCAAAGGCCCAAGTCTTGGGATTGGGTGATAAGGACTGGTAGGGTCTGGGGCATACTGAAAACCCTGGGACCAGCCCTGTAACAGGAGGCAAGCTGCACTTGGTCCCAGCTGATAGCTATCTTGAGGGATCGTGGGCCTAGTGTGGCCAACTTTTCGATTTTTAAAGAAAAAACCCCAACGTGTAGAATTTAAAAATTCTGGCATCTAATTCAAAATTTTTAAAAGAAAACCTGTGAGCCAAACAAAGCCTGTCTGTGGCTGAATGTGGCCTGTAGATCCCTGGCTCAGGATCCCTGATTTGAAAAAAAAAGAAAATCACATACAAAGAAAATAGAATACAGAATAGAGTAATAGTCCCAGACTAATAATGTAGACCCAGATTAGATATGGAATTATATATAAATGCACCTATAACATAGGTCCAATGGCTAGAGCAATAATCCTGCACGATATGAGAAAATAACACTAAAAGAAATACACAAAGTGGCCAAATTCAATCAGCTATAGAATTCAGAGGCAAGACAGCTTTTCCTTGATTGGTGATTGGTGAATGGAATTTCCTGATGGAAAATGAAGGCAAGATCTTAAATTGGGTGAGGTAATGGATTCAGGGCAGAAGACAAGTGCCCTGAATATTTTTTATTTTATTTTTGAGACAGGGTCTTGGTTTGTAGCCCAGGCTGGAGTGCAGTGGCGCGATCATGGCTCACTGCAGCCTCTGCCTTCCGGGCTCAAGCGATCCTCCTACCTCAGCCTCCTGAGTAGCTGGAGCTACAGACGCACGTCACCACAGCTGGCTAATTTTTGTATTTTTTTTGTAGAGATGGGGTTTTACCATGTGGCCCAAGCTGGTCTCGAATTCCTGGGCTCAAGTGATCTGCTGACCTCAGTCTCCCAAAGTGCTGGGATTACAGGTGTGAGCCCAGCCAACTTGATTATTCTTTACTTTTTCTGGGCCAATGTAGCTACAGAACAAGGAGAAGCGCCTTTAGAAACAATCACCTGGAAACATAGCTGTTGCCTGTTGAGCACCTTCTAGCATCAAGTGCTGTCTTTAAGCCTCTCAGAGCCCTGAAAGATGAGTGGTGGTATTCCTTTTTGAGAGATGGGGAAGTGAGGGTGCAGGGAATAACTTGTCCAGAAACACTCAGCCAGGGGGACTAGGGGAGGGACAGCTTTGAGACTTGAACCTGGTCTGCCTCACAGCGGAGCCATCATGAAGCCCTTTTCCTAGAGGGCTGTCACCCTATGGAAAGAGCCTGCTAGCAGCAGGGAATGGGTGGTTTTGAGCAAATATTCTAATTCATATGGAATCACTGTGTTAATATATCATGGATTATTCACTAGCCAACAATAAAACATGCTTAAGGTTAAAATGATGCCAATTTGTTATGTCTTTGATGATTCAGAAGGTAGCTCAGAATTTTCCAGGGCCTGGTGAGTATCAATGAGCAGCATAACAATGGAGACAGATATTCAGTAATACCAGCCAAGAGACAGCCCAGATTTTTTTTTTAAAAAAGCTTAAAAAAAAAAAAAAAGACAAAGAAAAAAGAAAAAAAGTAAAAAAGGCCAGGCATGGTGGCTCACGCCTGTAATCCCAGCATTTTGGGAGGTCAAGGCGAGCAGACCACTTGAAGTCAGGAGTTCTAGACCAGTCTAGGCAATATGGTAAAACCCCGTGTCTACTAAAAATACAAAAATTAGCCAGGCATGGTGGTGCGCACCTGTAATCCCAGCTACTCAGGAGCCTGAGGCAGAAGAATCACTTGAACCGGGGAGGCAGAGGTTGCACTGAGCCAAGATCCCACCACTGCACTCCAGACTGGCGAAAAAGAGCGAAACTCCGTCTAAAAAAACGAGAAACAAAAAACTCCAAAGAAAACACTTTTCATAAAGGAATGCCTGGACATATTGACTAAAACCATCACAAAATTAAATGAGGTTATTATAAAAGGATGGAAAAGAATTTAAAAAAAATGCTCTTGCAACTTGCCCAGTGCACATTTGTGGATCATAGTCAATAACAGGCTTGATTTTGTTAGCTGCTATGTCCACTTTTCTGGGAAGTAGAACAGAACAGTGATGAACCTGGATCTGGGCTGAGGTTGTAGGATGATATCACAAATGTGCAAAGACATTAGAGCATTCCCTTCCTGGAAACATCCAAGGGTTTAGCATCCTCTTATTAAATAAGACATATGACAACAATAAGCATTTCTTCTGCAGTTGCACTCCCAAAGAACGATCATACACATATCAGTCATGCTAACAGCAGCGGAGATCAATGACCAGTGTATTTTCATGGTCTCCTAAAGGGGAAAAAAATAATCTGTGCTCCCATCTTCCGAAGTTGTTGTTGGACATTAAATGGCGGCTCCACAGTGCTACGGAACTGTACATCTTAGGAAACCAGAATTCGAAATTACTGGCATGCACCTTGGAGAGGGGACACTGGATAAACTCTCCTGTGAGAACTTGTGGGGTTTTTTTTTGTTTGTTTGTTTGAGACAGGTTCTCACTCTGTTGCCCAGGCTGGAGTGCAGTAGTGCAATCTTAACTCACTGCAGCCTCAACCTCCAGGGGCTCAAAGCAATCCTTCCATCTCAGCCTCCCAAGTAGCTGGGACTACAAGCATGCACCACCATGCCTGGCTAATTTTTTGTTTATTTTTTTTGTAGAGACAAAGTCTCACCATGTTGCTCAGGCTGGTCTCGAACTCCTGAGCTCAAGCATCCACCCGCCTCGGCCTCCCAAAGTGCAGGGATTACAGCCCTGAGCCACCACACCCAGCCTCCATTGAGAACTTTCTTATAAGAAAATATCACCTAGCTTTTAGGAATTGACAAAGCAAGGGAAAAAAGTGCCTATAAATCTGCAGGGTACTTACTATGTGCCAGACACAGCCCAGGGTGCCATGGCCCTGGAGGGTTCTAGTTTAATGGTTCACGTTAAACAAACAAACAAACAAAAAACAAAAAAAACCTTGGTATTTCTGCTTCATAGACATGCCCTGCAGTTCACTAGACCAAGCCAGCGGTCAGGGTCAAAGAAAAAGACCTGATCATTACTACAAATCACATATTCCAGACCTCACTCCTTTTTCCTCCTCACCATTGGAAAACTAGACCAATAAGCAAAGCAAAAGCCAAGGACTTGGGAAAAAGGAGAAGAAATGGTCATGACCTGATAATAAAACTGAACTTCTAGGCCGGGCCGTGGTGGCTCACGCCTGTAATCCCAGCACTTTGGGAGACTGAGGCGGGCAGATCACGAGGTCAGGAGATTGAGACCATCTTGGCTAACACAGTGAAACCCCGTCTCTACTTAAAAAAACAAAAAAACAAAAAATTAGCTGGACGTGGTGGCGGGCGCCTGTAGTCCCAGCTACTCGGGAGGCTGAGGCAGGAGAATGGCGTGAACCCGGGAGGTGGCGCTTGCAGTGAGCCGAGATCATGCCACTGCACTCCAGCCTAGATGACAGAGCGAGACTCCATCTCAAAACAAACAAACAAACAAAAAACAAAAAAATGAACTTCTTGATCAAATAAAACCTGCTTTCAGCTTGCCAAGTGAGTTAATATTCTTAATCCTTCAGTATAAACACTGTTTCTACACATTGCATGTGAGGAACTGGTGTTCCCAGTTATGTGAGTTGATTTATAAGCTTATCAGCATCATGAACAAATATTTCTTACATAGCCATGGGCATCTTAGCTTTGAACAGACCATGCAGATAACACATCAGGCAGATAACTACACTGCTTAACTATCAAACCTAAGCAACCAAGACGCAGATTAGAGCATTTTCCACTGCATAGAACTGGAAAGGAAAGCCAAAGCCACATACCTATTGCTTTTTCTTTCTTCTGCAAGATTTCCTGTATAATCGGAGGTCTGGTAAACTGGGTTTGTGTTGGGCCTCGTAGAAATCGTGCTAATAGGGAATCTGAAGAAATGAGGACCAATATAAGGCCTGGGATCCTCTCCCTACACCGGAGCAAATGATAATGTGTAATGAAGCTATGGACGCAGGTGAATTTCACATTCTTTCATTTAAACAAAACAAAACAAAAAAGGTGGGCATTGGCCGCCTTTAGCTCAGTGAAAGCATCACCTAGTACAGGTGTCCTCATTTGCTTGACCATAAAATCACCTGAGGCACTTGTTAAAAAATAAAGATTCCTAAGCCTTGCATTTTATGGTTCTGATTTCACCCCAGGTGACCTACTACAATTGAAAAATGCCATGTATTTATATAAGGGAAAAACAGATTGATCTAACAAAGCGAAAGCAGTGTTTCTGTTAAGTTCCCTGGGTTTTGTAGCAGTAGGTGTTTTAGTGGCAATATTTTTACCAACCAGGCCTGAAGCAGTGAACTCAAAAATCTCAATTTTTAAATTAAATAACCTCCCCAAACACCCTCAACCTCCCACCCCACTCCTTTTTAGTGGGAGGGGCTGTCTTTTAGTGAAGGATTCTTGCTTTTCTTTTCCATATTTCATGAGTCTACAGAACTCACAGACTGGATGCCTTTTATTTTAAAAACTTTCCTGAATCCATCAGCTTTCAGAAGAGACAATTTCTTTCCAAACCATTCTGAAGATATAAAATTATACCTTAATGAAAAGGACTGTGACCTCAAAAGGAGGTTGTCAAGTCACCCACGTTTCCTTACAACTCCAAGAAGGATTAACAGAAATAAACCTAAATGCTTTGAATGCTTACAACTTTACTGGTGAATTAATTGTATGTCATTCAGGGACATTCAAAGCAACATAAACTATGTAAACCACTTTCCTAACCGGTCAAAACACACATTTTAAATACATGCTGGTCGGGGGAGATGAAAACTGAGAAAGTTTCATGACTGTGACCTCAACTAACATCTGTAAACTACATCTTTTTCCTCCCTAGAGAATGAAAGCTGATCTATTTACTCCTGGCAGAGAAGAAAGGAGGAAGGACGTCCAGGTGCTACCAGAAAACCATTTGTGAGGACATGGACCAGTGCCAAGGTCACAGCCCACCTGAATAGAACTTGAAATCCAGGCACACCCAGTCCAGGGGAGCCCTGAGTTCTTCCTGAACTTAAACACTGGGTTTAAAAAAAAAAACAAAACTTAACAGTCACAGGTGCGGGGACACTGGTCCCCTGCCTGCTGCGAAGTAGATAACGCGAGGACAGCCTCAAAACAACTCCAGACGCTTCGGGTGCCTGAGCCTCACTCGGTGGTGGCGGCGCAGAGGTCCACGTGCAGTACGCGAGCTGGGGAGGTGCGGGAGCCCGCGCTCTGCCCGTGCGCCGCCGACCCACTCACTGCCGCTCGGGGCTTCGGGTTCCCCCCATGCAAAAGGAGGACCATGCTATGTCATCAAGGGCTGATGCGAAGAAGAACCCAGAAGCAGGCGTCAATAAGTAACGAAAGAATAGGGGTGGCCGTGCCTAATATCGTCGCTGCCGTGGCAATTACTGCAACGGAGGCTTGAGAGTTAGGGCGCCAGAAACGCAAACTTTCCAAGGGACCAAACTCATCCAAGCCTCCTAAGGGGCCTGTGGAGACCTCTGCCCGCTCTGGGCCCCGCCGCCGTCCGCGGTCCGCGCCACCTTTCCCGCGGCTGGCTCCAGGCGGGGCGGGGCAGCGGCGGCGCGGGCCGGGCGGCGGGGAAGGGAGGGAGCGCGGTTGCACACGCGGGCCACTGCCCCCAACGGCTGCGCTGGGCTCGCGGCGCCGTACCCCGAACGCCGCAGCCTCCGCCTCCGCCGCCACCGCCACCGCCACCGCCGTCGCGGCTCCCGGGGCCGCCGAGCCCCGCCGCACTCGCTCCGGGCGGGCTCACCCTCCTCGCGGGACAGGGGGGCGCAGCGCGCAGTCCCGGGGAGCCCTCCTCGCCTCGCCGCCGCGCTGGGCCCGGGCCCCCCCTCGCGGCCCCAGCAGGTGGAGGCGCCCCGCGCCCCGCTCCGCAGCCCCCTCCCGCTGCGCGCCAGCCCGCGCGGGCGCAACTTTCTTAAAGGGACAGGTGGCCCGAATCCGCGTCCACCTGGGGCCCCGTCTCTGCCTCCCGGCCCGTCCTCCACTTTGGGGGAGAGAGGGGGTTGCAACAGATCTCTCCGCCCGCCCACGTCTTTTGCCCCAGGCGGGATTGCAAGTTTTAATGCACCCAGCCTCCTTTTGCAACTTAATTCCCTTGGCCGAAATCACCCTCCCACTGCTCCTCAACGCATGCTCTCGGGCATGCAGTTGTTGTCACTGTTGGCAAAGTTTGAAGAGGGGTCCCTACCCCTGCACTCCTCCGCCCCGCCCCCCTCACACACACCCCCCTAGAACCCCGGGGCGTGCAAGGCTCGCGGCTGCTGGGAAACGCCCGCTACAGTCCCCTTGACCCTGCCCTGTAACTGACCCTTGGGGAAAAGCCCCCCGCACGGCTACTGCGCATGCTCTGAGCTGGACAGCTCCAGAGAGGGAAATTTAAAAACGGTTCGAGCTGCGACGGCGGCCAAATTGCGGAACGCGAGGGGCGAGCGCGAGGGAGCCCCCCTCCGGAACCCCTGCCCACCCCCGGAGCGCCGGCAGCGGCGGCCCCGCGAGGATCGGCTCCAGGTACCGCCTTGCAGGGTCGGCTTTGCTCCCTCCTCCCGGGCAATGCCGGGCATTGCATTTCCAGGGTAGAGACCCGGGCGCAGGGGCTGCGGGGCCGCCTCCCTCTGCTCCCTTTTCCTCCTTCCTAGGAATCCTTCGATGGCTTTGGGGGCGGAACTGAGCCTTTGGTGGGCTTTTATGTTGGTTCAGGCTTGGAGTTTGAGAAACTTAGGGAACTCAAATATTTTTATTATTTTTTTAAGGCAGTGTTTGTGTGTTGCGGGGATGTGGGTGGTTGGATTGGTTTTCCAGTAAGGGCTTGTGGCATTTCTGAAGGCATTTCAGGGCAGGAGCTTGCGAGGATTATTCCCTTTGCAAGTGGGAATTTGTTCCCCCAGAGAAATACACATGTCACATCCAGCTGCCCTTTATTTTCAAAGTGATCATAACCAAACTGAGGTTGAAAATATAAGGCTTGGAAGGAAATCGTTTTTCTGATTCCTATTTTGTGAGTCCACATTTTCCAGGTTTGACATTTGGATTCTAGAGCTTCCCTTGATCTTCCCCCATTAATTCGAAAGAACCGGGAATTTCATTTCATTCTCTTCATTTGTTTCTAAAACGCTGTAGAATTGCCCTGGGAAAGTGACCTGAGATGCCCAGGAATCCTCTAGAACTTTTTTCTTTAAAGAAAAAAAAAGTGTTCTGTGAGTTGATTGTGCTCCATCTTTCTGAATTGCGGGAAAACTGTGGGTTTCTGCCCTGTCCATATCGTCGCTGATGGGAGCTTTGTTTTCTGCTTGTCTTTTCCCAAGGAGATGATAGAAAGTGACACCTCATCCATAATGTCAGGAATTATTCGAAACTCAGGGCAAAATCACCACCCCTCTCCGCAGGAATACAGGTGAGGGCTCCAACAATAACAAACTATATATTTTTTAATTGCTCAAAGTGTTTGTATGCTGTTTATGGTTTCTGAAACTGCCCAAGAACTATTGTTATGTTCAATTCTGTGATTTTTGCGGGAGAGCTGGAAAGTCTTGATTTCAATGTTGGTCTTGCTAAGGGTGTCTGGGCCACAACCTGGCCCAGTGGGACCACGAAATGCCTGCTGTCTCTTGTCCCCTCCAAAAGAGGTCCGTTTCTGCATTTGATACTGTTTGGGCATCCTGGTGAATGTTAAGATGACAATAGCAGCTACTGCTTCCCCTCCAGTGGCCTTAATGCGGGCTGTGGGAAATGCTCCCCCACCCCCTGCCAAAAAAAACCTTCTGGGAGGAATTGGGTTCTATCCTCCACGGATGTTAAGAAAGTAGTCAGATATGCTAAGTTCTCAGCCAGGCTGTGTGACATTCAGCAAGTCCTTTGCCCTGGGCCTCACTTCCTCATCATTTAATTGATCTTGTTGAAGTAGATGATCTTAAGGTTTCTTCTAGGCTTCATGTGTTTGAAGAGTAAATTAGATGGAAACTGAGGCCTTGAAACAGGGTGAAGCAAGGTATAACTGAGAGGATGCATGGAAGCCTTCAGAGCCCTTCTGTCTTTTTTTGTCTTCAAACCTCATAGCCGAAAAGGCCTTTAGGAGGTCAACCAGTCTGCGCACCCCCCTATTTTTTTTACAGTTGGGGAAACTGAGGCCAAGAAAGGCGAAAGGGCTTGTCCGAGGTCTCCAGGAGGGAAAAGGAGGAAAAGGAAGGACCTGGAGTCCCCTCCCGGCCTCTTTCCCCTTGAGGCCAGGGAGCCCTGACCTCGTTTCCAGGGCTCCCCCGACAGAGCAAGCAACATGTCTGTAGGCTGAGGGGGCACAGTCCAGATTACGGAATGGGGACAGGACCAGGGCTGGCCTGGGAAGAGCAGGCTGTCACCTCCTATCAGCCCTGTTTACCCAGGGTTTGTCTGGCCCCCCCGGGGTCACTGCAACTCACCAGGAGTGCCTGCTGGGACAGACCGCAGCCCGCAATTAGAGGGAGGCTGCTTCCTGAGGGCTGTGGGCCTGGAAGCTGCCTTCTGAGATCCAAACGAGGACACAGATTCAAACAGATATTTGCAGAGAGCCTGCTGTGTGCAGAGCTGGGGCCAGGTACGTGGCAGTTTGCAAGCACCTGCTGTGTGCATAGCTGGGGCCAGGTACGTGGCAGTTTGCAAGCACCTACTGTGTGCCATCCCCCATCACTCACCTCATCTCGGGAGGTTGCTCTGATGAGCCCTGTTGTATAGGTGAGGAAACTGAGGCTTAGAAAAATGAAATGGCTTCTCCCAAGATCACACAGCCAAGGGCCTCTAGGCTTCCTTCCAGCACTCTCAGGGTTTAAATAATGCCAAGTGATTTAGTGGCAGTGTAAGGGTTAGCAGCTTAGGCTCTCAAGTCCATTATAATCCCAACTTCTCTGGCTACGTGGAGCTCTCTGAGCCTCAGCTTCTTCATCTGTAGAATGGGGATAGAAATAATACCCACTGCATGGAGTTGTTATGACAATTTAGTAATCATTTTTGGCTCTGCCATTCACCAATTATGAGCAGATTCACCTGTGAACTTTCATAGTTTTGTACAATGGGGATAGTAAAAGCTAGCTCTGGAGGGTTAAATGATATATGTATCGTATTATCTATGAAGGCACCTGACACCCAGCAGGCACTGAATGTATCCAGGGTGAATCTACTTCTGCCCTCCTAGCTGCAAGCCTGGGCGAGCGCATCCTTCCTCCAGGTTGGCTTTAAGAGCTCAAAGACATTGAATCTTACTGTTGCCTAAAAGCACCCCTTAAAAGCACTGGAGATAGGGGAGTCAGAGAGTGAGAACAATTGCTAGGATTCAGACATGTGCAGGTTCAAAGCCCAGCTTTAGGCAGGGCCGGTGACTTGCTTTCGTTTCTCATCTTTAAAATGGGCATGATCACAGCTCTTCCCTCATGCAGTTGCTGGGAGGATTAAGTAAATAAAGCTTGTAGAGCAAGAAACACATAATCAGTAGTTGCTGTTGCTGTTACCACTTAGTTACATTAGAGAGTCCAGCTTCCCGCAAGAGACGCGTCTATGGAGGGCTCTCACGGTGGGAAGTGGGGAGGAACTTGGAGGGTGGGAGAAACCCTGAATCCAGGTGCCCAGGTGCTGCCCAGGAGGGGCTCCCATCAGACTCAGCCCCGGAGTCTTGACCTCGTTCATCTGGGCCACCCAGCTGACAAACTGTCTGGGGGCACTAAGCAACTGCCCTTCTCCAAAAACAGGGTGGGGCAAGCAGAGAACTTCTTGGGGGCCTGGCAATGCCTAGCCAGTCCACTGCCGAGCTAGCAGGGGTCAGGAGTTGGGGAGTGGGGAGGGGAAGCAGGCCTGTTCCCATCAGCACTGGATCCAGAGGTGCCCAGGCTCCTGGTCTGGCACAAGCCTTTCCTATTCACATGGATTCAAGGCTGGTTTTTGTTTTGTTTGTTTGTTTTTGGTTTTTTTACTTGTTTTTTTTGTGTGTGTGTGAGTCACTCTGTCACCTAGGCTGGAGTGCAGTGGTGTGAACTCAGTTCACTGCAACCTCCGCCTCCCGGGCTCAAGCAATTCTCCTGCCTCAGCCTCCCTAATAGGTGGGATTACAGGCGAGAGCAACCGTGCCTGGCTAATTTTTTATTTTTAGTAGAGACAGGGTTTTGCCATGTTGGTCAGGCTGGTCTCAAACTCCTGACCTCAAGTGATCCACTTGCCTCGACGTCCCTCCAAAGTGCTGGGATTATAGGCGTGAGCCACCGTGCCCAGCAGTGTTTTCTTATATCCAACAGCCAGAGTATCCAGAAGGCAAAATAACATAATAATAATAATAACAACAATAATAATAGCAGCTGGTGGTTTCTTAACCTTTTACTGCCTGCCTTCCCTGTGCTCTTGGCTTTTGGCATAAATCCCCATCAAATCCCATCAAATCCCCAAAACCACCCCATGAGGGTAGAACTCTTGGGCCCATTTGGTGAATGAGGAAACCAAGGCTGAGCCTGTTTAAATGGCTTAACAAGATGGCACAGCTCATCATGGGTACAGTGGAGACTTGGCCCCAAAGTGGTTGCACCCTGAGAGTATTTGTAACCACCATTTGTGACCACTGGCCCCAAATCCCACTGGCCATGAGCACGGGTGTTGGAACAGAATAAGCTGCTGCATCACCTCACCTCAGTGTGACCCTGGAGTAGTCACTGCCTCTCTCTGAGCCTCAGGTTCTTCATCAGTGAAATGGAGCCACCCAATTTGCAGGTTTGCTGGGAGGATTCTGCACTTCGAATGGGTCAAGGCACTCAGAGGGGCCTGGGAGAGAGTGCTTTCTTGCAGAGGGGGTTTTATGATTACACAGTGACTTCCCACTTCCAACCACTCCCATTTTTCTCCCCAAATAGTAGCCCAGGAAAAGTTTATGGGCTTCTCATTCGCCCTCCCACATCCCAGAGAAGGACTCCAAGGACCACTTAGGCTGTGGGTCCAGCCTCTCATGCAGCCGCCTGGCTCTCCATCCCCCTGGGGCTGAGTTTGGCCGTTAATTTTCAATGGCTGTGTGCAGGAGGGCGGGGGCAGCAGCTAGAGGCGGCTGCCCTGTCCCTGGGGAGCTGTCAGGAGTCAGTGGCGGGGCCTAGACAGCAAATTGGCAGCAGCCTCTCAGCCCTGCTGCTGATGAAGGGGCAGGGGACCGGGGGTGGTCCTGACCTCTTGGGCAACGGTAAACAGGGCTCATGCTCAATGTGGGTTAGCTGGATTTCTCTCTAGCTCAGGGGGTGGGAGGAAAGTCCACCCTTAGAGGTGCTAAAACAGAGTTATTAAGTATCTACTGTGTGCCAGGCACCTGCAAAACATCTTAGCAAGGGCAGCATCCCATTTCATCTTTTTATTTATTTCTTTCTTTCCTTCTTTCTTTCTCTTTCTTTCTTTCTTTCTTTCTTTCTTTTTCTTTCTCTTTCTTTTCTTTTCTTCCTTTTTTTTTTTTTTTTGACGGAGTCTGGCTCTATCGTCCAGGCTGGAGTGCAGTGGCGCGACCTCAGCTCACTGCAACTTCCACTTCCTGGGTTCCAGCAATTCTCCTGCCTCAGCCTCCTGAGTACCTGGGATTACAGATGCCCATCACCACGCCCAGCTAATTTTTGTATTTTTAGTAGAGATGGGGTTTCACCAGGTTGTCCAGGCTGGTCTTCAACACCTGATCTTAAGTGATCCGCCTGCCTCAGCCTCCCAAAGTGCTGGGATTACAGGCGTGCCACTTTTTTATAGTAACAACCATGAGACAGGTACTGACATTATCCCAATCTACAGGTAAGGATACTGAGGCCAAGAGACATGACTTGCTCAAAGGCACACATTTATGAAGGGGCAGAACTTATATTATTAATCACCTGCCCCCACCTTTTAGAATTTATTCTAGAGGTCAGGTCCAACAAGCTCCTTTTACAGATTGGGAAACTGAGGCCCAGTGAGATGACGGAAGGCAGGCTTCTGGCTTCTTGGACCCTCACCTTCTCCCAGGGCCACAAGGCTCAGTGGTCCTCCTTCTGGATCCTCGTGCTGGATGTTCACTTCCCAAAATCTCAGTCCCTGCTTTAAGAAATGAGGCGACCTTGGGGGAAAGCCCTTCCTCTCTCTGGATGGTGGTTCTCTTATCTGTGGACTGCAATGCTGGGCACACAGTAGATAAAAGTTAATACATATGTACTGGATAGATGGATGAATGGACAAATATCACATGAAAATAACACATCCATGGAAATACAGGGAGGCTTCATGCTCAAGGGATGATAAATTTCTCTTGAACCCACACTGTGTGTGGGGATAGTTTAACCCATATCAGGTGGCTTCACCCATCAGTTGTGATCTCCTTGGAAGGGGCTCCGTTTCTCAGGGGCAGTAACCATCCCGATGTCTTCCCATCCCTTCACCCTCAGGGTGGAGAGAACAGCTCCTCAGGTGACCTTATGGGCAAGGAAGAGAGGCAGCCTCTCTGTGGTCCGACTCTTTCCCGGTCTTGCAGTTTCATCCCTAAAAAACACATGTGTGCATGCACTCACACACACATGCACATTCTAAGTCCCAAGCCAACACTTGTTCTAGAAAGGAAAGATTCTTTTATCCAAATTCCTAATCAAATCATTTCACACTACACTGACCCTTGGCCAAGCTGGGAATTTCTGAGCTTGCTAAATTGTATTTGATTTTCTTTTTCCTGCACATGGTTACAAAAGATGTGTTAGCTAAATAAACACCTCCATGAAATGCTTAATCCCTTTTTGTGTAATGGTTGGATTGGGAACAAGAACAGCTTTCAGTGATGTAACAGTTTCTTACCCACCACATCTCAAGAAGGCAGGCAAAACCTTGTTGTAATCAGGGCGGAGTTGCCGCCCAGGTAGGGCGGGACATGTCTCTGAATCTCTGGAATGGTGATCTAACCCCCACCCCCAGGCAATATTTGTCAGGCAGACCCCTCCTAAATGACAACGCAGAGGAGAGAATGAAGTGGGAAGAGAGAAATGTGGCCTGAGCACCTACTACTATGTGTCTGGCTTTGTCTTAGAGGTTACCTGATCTTATCCTCACATCTGCCCCCTGTGGTGAGAATTATTATTATTCCATTTTACTTATGAGGAAACTGCAGCACAGAGAGGTGAAGTGACTTCCCCCAAATCACACAGCTATGAAGGGGTTGAGATGGGATTTCAACTAAACTCAAGATGGATATTCTTTCCTCTGTACAATTGCTGTATCAACCTAAGGAATCCCAAGGTAGGAAGTAAAGAGTTAATTGTGGTCTCTGGACTTCAGCTATGTAGGCAAGGATTTCCACAGAAACCATAATCCATCCATAAATATGTGTGACCCTGTGTGGGCACCTGCCAGGCTCTATGGCAAGTTCATTGCATTTCACCTTTATGGCAACAATCACGGGACAGTGGCCGTGGGGGTCCAGTTCACATTGGGGGGACAAATATTTGTCAAATGAAAGGCTCAGAGCTGGCTGCTATGGGTCTTGTAATGAGGTGTAAGACACATCCCTCTTTGTCCTCTTGGCATTTAGTATCTAGAAGGGAGGAGTGGGTAAGAACAGATGCCTGGGTTACATTAGTGGGTGATCATGAGTGGTCTGTGCTACGTGTAGATACTGACAGCACTAACCATTTCAGGAGAAGGGAAAACTGGGAGATGCTGAACTGGTCTGGGAGGGCTTCCTGGAGGAGGTGTATTTAAGCTGGGCAGGAAATGAATGGAGATTGAAGAATGCAAGATATGTTGGGGCTGGGCTGGGCTGAGGACTCTTCCTCCCTTTCTGACTCTAGCTTTCATACTTGAGAGTATGTAATAGATGCCCACAGGGTGTCAGGTCCTATGCCAGGTGCTAAACAAAATAGAGGGCCTCCTGGTCCTTGCCATCCTATGGCAGAAAGACTGGAAACATGTATAAGTAAATATCTCATTGCAAAATAAGTATTCTGTGGACACACACAGGAAGAGATAGGGAGGGCCTGGGAGGGCCTCTTGCAGGAGAGATCATTTAGGCTGAGAAAGAGCCAGCTATAAATGAGTGCATGGAACAGCATTCCAGGCAGAGGGAACAGTGTGTACAGTGATCTTAAGATGAGTGAGAATTAGAATGTTTGAGGAACTGGGAGATGGACAGGTTGCTAGAGCAGAGAGGATGGAAGGAGAGAGGTGGGGAAGGAGATGGCCGAGTGCCAGGTCAAGGTGAGGAGCTTGATTCTCACTCCCTTGGTGGGTTTTAAGTACAATGACAGGTTCCAATGTCCCTTGTAAGAGGTCACTTTGGCTGCTGGGTGTTAAATCCATTCCACAAACGGTTCTCCAGTGCCTACCTGGAGCCAAACATGGCACCTATGGTTTGCCTACCCCGAACTAAGAGTCAGGCTCTGTTCTCACCTCTGTTCGGCACACGAGGATGCTGGGGTTCAAAGGGCATTGAGTTATCTGCCCAAGACTTCCCCATTAAGAGTGGAGCTGGACTGGAATGCAGGTCTCCCTGGTCCCTGTCCTCCTGTTCCCTGCCGGTTTCTTTCCTCCCTCCAGCAACACAACTGATTAAGGACATTGTCCATTAAAGTGGGTTGGGTTGATCTCCCAGTCAGCGTAGGATGGAAGCCATGGATTCCAGTGGTGTCTTGCCTTGCCCAGAGCTACCACAGGGTCCCCTGACAAGTGACTGTGACACCATGGGGATACCTGGCAGCTGGATTTTTTTATTTTCTATTTTTTATTTTTATTTTTTTAGAGACAGGGTCTTGCTCTGTCTCCCAGGCTGGAGTGCAGCAGCGTAATCATAACTCACTGCAGCCTCAAACTTGTGGGCTCAAACAATCCTCCTGCCTCAGCCTCCTAAGTAGCTGGGACCATAGGCATGCATCACCATGCCTGGCTAATTTAAAAAATGTTTGTAGAGGCAAGGTGTCAGTACGTTGTCCAGGCTGGTCTTGAACTCCTGGCCTCAAGTGATCCTCCTGCGTCAGCCTCCCAAAGTGCTGGGATTACAAGCATGAGCCATCATGCCTGGACACACCCTGATTTTTTAAATAAATGATATGATGAGGGTTTGCCCTTCCTGCATTTCAACCAAACTGGTAGAGCAGCTGAGTGAAGAGGCTCCAGGCTCTGAGTGCGTCCCTGGTTCAAATCCCAGCTCCTTTGCAGATATGCTATGTGGCTGAGACATGTCACTCATCTCTCTGGGCCTCAGCCATCCCATCTGTGAAATGAGGATGACAGGTAGCTGTCCCCACAGGCTCTTGGGAGACTGGAGAGTTTTGGACCTAGGGGGTTGGCAGGAAGGTGGCATCCCATGCAGGGGTCTCTCCTGTGCATTCTGGCGTCAATCAGAAAGTTATCTCCTTGGATGCGGACAGTTGCTTCTGCTTGCCAGAACAGTGCCTGGCAAGTGAGAGTTCAAGAAATGCTGTGGAATAAAGCAGACACTTCCCGAGTGCCGGACACCCTGCTGTTGGCTGTCTTCACGGGGCCTATTTCTCCATACTCTTCAGGAGATGTTTACTATAATGGGACCACCACCACTGGGGTGAGCGGCCTACCTGTGTGCCTTCCTTCAATCCTCACCATTCCTCGTGAGATGGATGAGCACTCCCATTTTACAGATGTGCAAACTGAGGCTCAGAGAGGCAGAGAGCTGCAGACAATTCTCACAGCTGCTAAGTGGCCAGATCTAGGCCTGGCTGACCCCAAAGCCTACCTGGGTGACCACTCCACTGCAGTGCCACAGAGAGAGCAAAGGGGGACCCAGGGCTGGGCTGCCCCGCTGGGATGGGCTTAGGATGTGGCATTGCAGAACTCACAAGGGCACACAGGTAACACCCGTGAAGTAATAAGCACATAGTAGGTACTTGGGAAATGGATTACACCAATGATAGAGTGTTATTCTGACATTGATGTTCCCAGGGTGCCACCTCAATCCTTGCCCGGATCTGTCTCAGACCTTGAATGCTCCATGTATTCCGTCCCTTCAAAAGGGGACCCAACCCTTCAGCATCCCCCTACTTCCTGGCAGAGGGGGGACTGCCTAAAGGGGCTCTAGTGGCATCCCAGATGAGGAAATCGAGGCCCAAGGAGGGAGGTGCTGAAGCAGCTACCGGGGGCTGCTGAAGCTTGGGGATTTGGCGAGGTCACCTGGCTTGACCTCACCTTTCCTATCTGTTAAAGGGGGTGATGAAGCCTCTAGGGTCTGTGGGCATGTGCATGTGTGCGTTTACATGCACGTGTGTGTTGTGTGTGCATATGTGTGTTGTGCGTGTGCGCGTGTGGTGTGTGCACACATATGTGTGCATCCGTGTGCGTAGTGTGCATGCGTGCGTATGTGTGTCTGTGTGCATATGCGTTTTGATAAGGAAAAATATGCACCTGCAAAAGGCTGAGCTTTGAAAAGCAAGAAGCGTCCTTGGGGGCGGGGGAAGTTGCTGGTGAACTATTGAATTCGGGGAGACTCTGGAGCACCAGATAGGTCTTTTATGTTCTTTTTGCCCAAAAAGCTCTCTGCTCACCAATGAGGACTCCCTGTGGGTGACAGATCACCCACGTAGTTTGAGAAAGACACATTGTCGGGAGTCACCCTGGGGACCCCTGAACTAATAGTTCTGCCTCCCTTTTCAGCAGACCAGATGCCTCATCTGATCTGATGCTTAAATAAATTATTGATGAACTGTTGTCATTTTCTCTCAGGCAACTCCCTTAGGGTAGCTGCTATTATTATTCCCACTGTCTACACAGTGAAACTGAGGCCCAGGGCAGATAAGTCACCAGCCCCAGGTCACGCAGCCAGGAGGAGCTCACACCTGTGGCCCTGAGGGACCCTCTACTCTGTTGCTGCTGCTTTATAGTTGGGGAAATTGAGGTCTGGAGAAGGAAAGGTGCTTGCCCAAGATGATGGAACTTTGGAAATGCTCCCAGGGGGTTCACCTGCAGGTTTCTCCCACAAATGTCGGGGTCTTTGCATCAAAAGGAACCCAAATGTCGGGGTCTTTGCATCAAAAGCAACCTTAGAAGGGCTGGGCGTGGTGGCTCACACCTGTAATCCCAGCACTTTGGGAGGCCGAGGTGGGCGGATCAGCTAAGGTCAGGAATTCGAGACCAGCCTGGCCAACGTGGTGAAACTCTCTCTCTACTAAAAATGCCAAAAATTAGCTGGATGTAGTGGTGGGTGCCTGTAATTCCAACTACTCAGGAGACTGAGACAGGAGAATTCCTTGAACCCGGGAGGCGGAGGTTGCAGTGAGCCGAGATCATGCCATTGCACTCCATTGGAGAAGAGCGAAACTCCATGTCAAAAACAAAAACAAAACAAAACAAAGCAAAAAAAAGAAAAAAAAAAAAAAACCTGAAACAAAAGGAACCGTACAGGTTGCTTAGGCTCATCTTTCATCCAGCAGGGGCCTGGCAGTTCATCCCCTCGGCTACTGCTTGGACAGGTCTGGGACGGGGGGCTCACAACTTTGTGAGTTGCCCTAATGCACAGCTCCTGTTTACAGAGCTCTTCCCTGCAACCTCCTTGCTGGTGGTGGGGATGGCGATGGGGGACTCCTTTTATAATGAAACATACTAAAACTCAAAATTCCATGGAATCATCTCCTTAAATTTCCAGATCTAAATCAAATTTCTAGTTGTTTTAAGGCAATGTAAGAACACCACAGATTTTTTCCATCAAGATGGAAAAGATTGTTTCAGATCACTGCCACCTAGAACTTTCTCCACTGATGGAGATATTTCATATCTGCACTGGCCATGTGTGACCATTCAGCACTTCAAACGTGGCTGATGGGCCAAGGAACCAAATGTGTACATTTGATTTTATTTCAATGAATTTAAATGTAAATAGCTGCTTGTGCCTGCCTATTGGGGAGACACTGCGAGGATTTTCTAGACATCATAGAGCAGCAGTCTCAGCCTTTTTGGCACCAGGGATTGGTTTTGTGAAAGAGAATTTTTCCATGGACCGGGTGAAGGAAGGGGGATGGTTTCGGGATGAAACTGTTTCACCTCCTATCATCCGACATTAGATTCTCATAAGGAGGCTGGGCACCGTGGCTCACGCCTGTAATCCCAGCACTTTGGGAGGCCAAGGTGGGTGGATGACTTGAGGTCAGGAGTTCAAGGCCAGCCAGGCCAATGTGGTGAAACCCCATCTCTACTAAAAATGCAAAGACTGAGCTGGGCATGGTGGCGCCTGTAATCCCAGTTACTTGGGAGTCTGAGACAGGAGAATCACTTGAACCCAGGAGGTGAAGGTTGCAGTGAGCCAAGATCATGCCACTGCACTCCAGCCTGGGCGACAAGAGCAAGCCCCTGTCTCAAGAAAACAAAATAAAACAAAACAAAAAGATTCTCATAAGGAGTGGACAACCTAAATCTCTTGCATGTGCAGTTCACAATAGGGTTTACTCTCCCGTGAGAATCTAATGCCGCTGCTGATCTGACAGGAGGTGGAGCTCAGGCACCTGCTACTCACCTCCTTCTGTGCAGCCCGGTTCGTAACAGGCCACGGACCAGTACTGGTCCTCAGCCTGGAGGTTGTTGACCTCTGTAATAGAGCACACTTCTTCAGCCAGGGAGAAAAGGACAGGGTTGTTGTGGCCAACCCAGTCTCTGAAGGTGGATGTCCTGGTTCCACCGCTCCCTGGCTGGGTGACCCTAGACAGGCCTGTTCCTCTCTGGCCTCAGTGTTCTCGTCTGGCAAATGGGAAGGTGGTGACGATAACAATCCCTGCCTGATCAGGCTCTTGCAAGGATGATGTGAGATCCAGTGAGAAAGTGGCTTTAGCTCAGGGCTGGGCGCACACCGGGGGCTTGTCCACCCCATGCCACATCCATGGGGGGACAGCTGACCCCAGGGGAGTGTGGGTGGAGCAACCAGAATGCTGGGTCTGTTTGCTCATCTGTGTTCATCTGTGGGTACTTGTGGAGCAGCCTTTGTGTGCCTGGCCCTGTGCTGGGCACTGGGAGTTTGGCTCCTCCCCTGGGGGCATGAGGGTCCTTGCTTCAGCATCAGGGTCTCTGGGGGCTGCCTGCACCCAGCAGGGGACTCAACCCCTGTCCTGTCCTGGTCTCCTCCCTGCCAGACCCTTAGGGACCCTCAAGACCTGAAGGTGTAGCCCCTGCCCTCCCTGGGGCCACCAGTTGGGCTCAGAAGAAAATTGTGACCAACTAGAGCGCTCCCTGGGGCTCAGAGAAATTGGGAATCCAATGGGGAGACACTGAAAGGTGCAGAGAGGGAGAAGGAAAGGCATCCTTTGTGAGGGAACAGAAGGCGCGGAGACACAGAGGAAGGCACACAGAGAAGGGGGGAAGGACATTTGGCCCCAGCCGGGATCTTCAGTGCAACGGAGGCTTGTCACACACCACACCTGAGTGAGAGCACGGGGGTCACCTGAACAGGTTGGAGGGCGGGGTGGGGCCACAGCTCCCCAGCACGGGGTGCGCAGGAACCACCTGAGGCTGGGGGATGCGTTAGTTGCAGGTACCCGGCCTCTTCCCCAGAAAGCCTGGCTCAGTGCCTCTGGGTGACCCAGCAGCAGGGCTGCTACCATGCAGGGGACTGTGGGTGAGTGGGGTGGAGACAGGTCCATGGGAGATCGGGGACCCTGGACGCCATGTCAGAGAAGGGGGAAGAGGAGAGGATAGGCACTTATCAGAGCTCTTGTGGGTGCTCTGCCTTCATCATTGTTGCTCCCATTCTGCAGATGAGGAAACTGAGGCTCAGGAAGGTTAGGAAGCACATCAGATGCCACCAAACCTGAAGGGCAGGGCTGGGACTTCCTTCTAGGGCCCCTCAGTTACAGTGACAGACACAGAAGAAGAGAGAAGGGGAGTCAGAGATGGAGGGAGAGTGGAGGAAGCGGGTGGAAGGAGTTGGGTCTTCTTTTTCTTTTTGAGACAGTATCTTGCTCTGTCGCCCAGGCTGGAGTGCAGTGGCATGATCTTGGCTCACTGCAACCTCCGCCTCCTAGGTTCAAGCAATTCTCCTGCCTCAGCCTCCCGAGTAGCTGGGATTACAGGCGCACGCCGCCGTGCCCAGCTACTTTTTGTATTTTTAGTAGAGACAGAGTTTCGCCATGTTGGCCAGGCTGGTCTCAAACTCCTGACCTCAGGTGATCTGCCTGGCTTGGCCTCCCAAAGTGCTGGGATTACAGGCATGAGCCACCACACCCGGCCAGAGTTGGGTCTTTGCAGTTGATTCTTCTCAAAGCCTCCTCTGGAGGTGACCCTAGGCAGGCAGGCATCAGTGACATGGGGGACTCAGGGTTAGCAGGGCTGAATTTTCCTCTCGCCCAGGAACTGAAGTGACACACCCAGATGGGGAGCAGAACAGGCCTTGGGAGGAGAGCCCAGGGCAGTGGGGCTAGAATGTGCCTTTTTCTTTGAATTAAAAATGTCCTGTCATTTTCCAGTAGAGGAGAAACTTAGGAGGTTGATTTAGGGTCTCTCTCTGTGTGGCTCTCTCTGTTACACACACACCGGGGAATATTCCCAAACCCTCTAAGATGGCAGGGTGGATCACAAAGCCACTCCGCCTCCACACCAGTGTGCCAGCCTGGGGGGTATGAGGTATTGCGGCTATTACTATTATTATTATTATCACTCATGCCCATTTTACAGGTGGGAAACTGAGGCTGGCGATTAAGTGCCCTCCCCAGGGCCTATGGCTGAGAAGCCAGAATGGGTGGTTCCAGAACCAAGGAGTCTTTCCTGAGTTACAGCTGCTGTGAGCCCTGTAGTTTACAACATCTCAAATGAGGCACCAGGAGAGGCGAGGGCGCATGGGGACGCCTTTAATGAGGGAACTTCAGGCACTGATGAGGGAGAGGTGTGGAGGGGGCTTCACGTGCCACTGTGGAGAGGGGCACGTGCTGACCTTTCTGCAGGGGACAGAGGTCAGTGTGGGCAGGGGGTTGGGGGATGAGACATTCTCATGTAGGCCCTGGTGCATCAGCCCCTGGCCCTTGCCGTGCACGCAGAAGACATGCCTGAATGCCAGAGAGACCCTAAGAGACAGCATGAAGTTAGCCAGGCTTCGGAGCCAGTGGACTCCCACCACAGTGCTCCTGGTGCCCACAGCCACTGCAGGTGTCCAGGGTGCTGGCTGGGGCCACCTGTCAGGTGCACTGAGGTGGACATTCTGGCATGGGCAGTGGGCACAAGAGAGGACCAGACCACCTTTGGGATGCCTGGAGTAGTGGGGAAGCAGGGGCCTGGCCATCGACCCCGAGCATGTACAGCAAACCCCCGAGAAGGGAGATGGGGACTGCACATGCCAAAAGTCAGTCACACAGTGGCTCACCTGATCCTACGACAGCCAGGGGTTGGAGCCCCAGGGACCTGCAGTGACTTGTCCAAGGTCACGCAGCCCAGGGGTTACAAGGACTTGAACCTAGATCTGTCCAGTCAAAGCCTGAGCTTTGGCCGTGTCCCCTGTGGGCTGTCCTTCCCCCAGAGCATAGCCGGAAGTCCCAAGGGTGGGGCTTCAGGGTCTGAGCTGGGGCCCCAACTCTGCATTTTAACTGGCTCTCTGGGAGATGCCGGTCTGCGCAGCCCCAAGTGAGAGCCTGGGACCCAGGGTGGGGCATCTCCCCCGGAAGACGTCTGATCTCCACCTGTAGTGCCACAGGAACCACCTGAGGGAGGCAGACAGACCCGGGTTCGAGTTCTGACTGCCTCGCTTATAAACAAAGGGATTTTGCTTTTACTGGGCTGGCCTCAGCTTCCCCCTCTGTGAAGTGGGGCTGCCTACTCTCTGTCCCTGTCCTGGGGCTGTGGCAAGGACCTGAGGAGGTGGAAGACAGCTCTGTCAGTTCAAAAGAGCTAGATGTGACCGTCACTGTCACACCAACTCTCAGCGCTGGTGGCCTGCGGTCAGCCTATTTCAACCAGCCAAGCAGGCATTTAAAGGGCACCCACTTTGGGAGGCCAAGATGGGCGGATCACAAGGTCAGAAGTTCAGCACCAGCCTGACCAACATGGTGAAACCCCATATCTAATAAAAATACAAAAATTAGCCCAGTGTGGTAGCGTGTGCCTGTACTTCCAGCTACTCAGGAGGCTGAGGCAGGAGAATCGCTTGAACTCAGGAGGCGGAGGTTGCAGTGAGCCGAGATCGTGCCACTACATTCTAGCCTGGGTGACAGAGCGAGACTCTGTCTCAAAAAACAAACAAAGGCACCCACTGTGTGCAAGGACATGGGGCAATATGGGGTTTGGAGCCAACACTCAATGAGCCAGAAGGCAGAGTGATGGGGCAGAGACCTAGACAGTGCAGGACTGGCTGGTCCTGGCGAAGTGTAGAGAGCAGTCAGGGTGCAGAGTGGGTCCCTGTGCTTGGGGTCTGGGTGGCAAAGGCTTCCCAGCGGAGGTGCTGCTCTCGGGGTAGCAGGAACCTACACAGGGAGTCAGGAGCCCAACCCTGGTCCTTTTCCAGACTGTGAGATTGGGAGCAAACCAGTCTCTGCTTTCCAGAGGTAAAGTAAGAGGTGGGGTCCAGTGATGTCTGCAGGATGTCTGGGGTGAAGAGGCCAGAAGTCAGACTTTGCAGTGAGCCTCCAGGGGTGGGCATGGGTGCAGGGGAGGGAGCAGAAAGGGCATCATTCCTGCAAGGGGAACGGCAAATGCAAAGGCGTGGAGGTGAGCCCTGCCTGGGCCTGCGGGGGGCTGCAGAAGGAGTGGGGCTGCAGGAAGGGGGAGCCAGAGGGGCTCACGAGTAGCAGGAAAGAGAAGAATCAGGATAGTGCCATTGACTCAGCCCAACTAGATGCTCAGCCTTGTGCTCAGCCCTTTATACGTGACTTCGTGTAATCCTCACTCTATAGGGAAACAGGCTGACAGCATTGAAGTGACCACTCAGTCCTGAGTTTCTTCATCTGTAAAATGGGGCCAGTGTAAAACCCAGGGTCTGGCACGCAGGCAGTGCTCATTACATGGGAGTGTTTAGTGGTAGCAGTGGCCGGGGCATGTCGGTGTGACCCCCAGACCCCAAAGCTTCAGTGTACTTCCAGCCCCCCTGGCGACCTGGTGGATATTAATATGAGCATTAATGTTGGTATTAATATTAATAGCAGCTAAATATTCATATTACATTGACCGTGAGCCACTGTTCCAAGTGCTTTACATGCAATTACATATTTCTTATGACATCCTATGAGATAACAGCTATTGTTATCCCCATTATACAGATAAGAAACTGAGGCTCAGAGAGGTTAAGCCAGTGGCCCAAGGGCACACAGGCAAGTGGAAACCAGGATTAGCATCCGGAGCCCAAGCATTTAACCACCACGGGTACTGCCTGTTAGGTTTACCTGCTGCCAGAGATCCTGCCCCACAGTGACACTTAGGAACCTGGTTTATTTATAGCCCCTCCCCCCGACTACTCAGGGAGCTTTGGAGGGCAGCCACCTTACCAAACCTGCCAGCAGGGACCCATCTCCACTTCTCCTTGTTACCGCAGTGCCAAGCAGAGCAGCCAGGGCAGTGGGGAGTCACAGCAGGTTACTGAACAGGAGCATGGCTGGCACCACCAGGCGCCGGGAGGTTGTCTGGCCAGTGGGTGAGGAAGGGAGGGTGAGGACTGGCCAGCACCCCCAACAGCGGGTGGCATAGCAGGCCCTGCCCCTGCACCTCACCCCGTGGTCTCCCAGGGCCTGAGGGGACAGATGGTATCGCCCAGGCCCGGGGCCGTGGCTGTCACTTGGCCAGATGAGTTACGAGCAGGCCGGAGGGGTGGCAGCCGGGGGGCTGCAGAAACAATTGCACTGAGACCCTGGGACAATGGGGGCCACGTGCCACAGGGGCAACAGTCGTTTGTCACACAATGGGATGCCGGGGGACAGCAGCCGGGCCAACTGCTGCCACTGACACGGCCGGCCGCGTTTTCAAATCGTTTCCAGGCCCTGTTTCCCTATGAGGCAGCCAATCGCGGGGGCAGCCAGGCAGTCACCTGATGCCAGCTTTGTGGGCCCAGGGCCCAGCCCTGTGACAACTGAGCAGTGTGGCCATGGTAACGCTAATTGTGGCCCTAAAACACAAGAGGGGAGAGATGGGGAGGAGCAGAGAGAGAGACAGGGAGGAGGAGGGAGAGGGAGAACGTGAGGCAGAGCTGGCCAAGCAGATGGAGGGAGGGAAGGGGCCGGGCTTTGCTGGAGCCTCCGAGAGGCGCAGAAAACCAGGGCAGGATGGGTCGGTGTCCCGCCTCTCTCTGCCCCTCAATCTATGAGGCTATTTTTGAAACATGGAACTTAGAATTTAGACTGTGGGCCTCTTGGTGGTGACACAGAAAGCCCCTGGCTACAGGGGTGGCAGATGTGGTGGAGTCAGGCGTGTGCTCCTGGGCTGGTCTGCACCATCACGACAGGGCCCGGATGGTGGTGTAAGACCTGATGCTCTCGGAGTCGCGTGGCAAGTGTGACTTCAGGGCACTGGGGAGTGACATGGCTATCCCAAATCACCGACCTGTCTGGCACCTCCATGGGCAGCTATCCTACATCCACTACAACCGATGTTTTGCCCATGAATCTGTTGCGGCTGGTGGGTGTGGGTCCTAACTGGAGCCTCTTGGGACCACCAGGGGTCGAATTGAAGGGCTCAGGCTTCAGGAGGCACTGACTGGGTCTCAGCCCCACCACCTCCTGTTCTGTGTCGCCTTGGGCAGGTGACTCGGTGCTCCAAGCCTCAGTTTTTTCATCTGTACAAGGGGAGTATGGGCCCACCCTACATCTCACAGCAGCTGTGGGGATTGTGCAGGACAGCGCTTGTTGAATGCTGAGTCCAGGGCCTGGCAGGTAGCAGGCACTCAGCTGCCTCAGCACATGGCAGGATCATCCACGCAGACCGTTCCCAAGTTCCATGTTCCTCACAGCTACAGTACAGCAGGAAACTGCCCTGGACATGGAGTCAGGTGACTGATCTTGTCATAGCAGGTGGGACCCTGACCACAGGCCCTGAGTGCTCTGTGCTGTAGTGTCCCATAGTAGGTGAGCTCCAACTGTGCCTCGGTTTCCCCATCTGTAAAATAGGAATAATAACACCTGCCTCATA
Organism: Pan troglodytes; assembly: GCF_028858775.2. Lineage (NCBI taxonomy): Eukaryota > Metazoa > Chordata > Mammalia > Primates > Hominidae > Pan > Pan troglodytes. The sequence continues at coordinate 116,101,489 of NC_072408.2, read as the reverse complement.
GGGTGACTGGGAGTGTAAAAAGGCTTGACCGGTGTCTGGCACCGGTCAAGTCCTCAACAAATATTCGCGTGCATTGTTTATGTGGTAGGTGCTAAGTAGGATGCGTTAAGTGGGCTAAGGAAGGAATGATGAGGATGAAAGATCTGGCTGCCGAAAGGGATCTGGGACCAGGTTCCCGTGTCCAGTCCTGGGGACGGGCAGGTTGGAGGGCTGGCGTGGCTTGGGGAGATGAGGCACATTAAGCGGGTGCTTCCAGAGGTCAGGACGCACCCCCAGGAGCTGGCCTAAGCTCCCCCTCCCGCCCGAGTTCTCTGTTCCTCTTTGCAGGCTTCTAGCCACCACCAGCGATGATGACCTTCCCGGGGACCTGCAGTCGCTGTCGTGGCTCACGGCGGTGGATGTGCCTCGGCTGCAGCAGATGGCAAGTGGCCGCGTGGACCTGGGTGGCCCCTGCGTGCCACATCCACACCCAGGTAGGCTCAGGGACAAGGTAGGCAGGGAGGAGGGTGATATAGGAGAGGGGTGATTCCCAGCCCTGCCACCCACCCACTGTGCAGCCATGACCCGGTCTCCCAGTCTCTCTGGGCCTCTCTTTCTGCATCTGTAAAATGGGACAAATGCTCCCTTCCTTAGAGAGATGTGGTTTATCATTTGCTTAACTGTGCGCCAGGCCCTGGGTGAGCTAAGGTTTCTGTGAATAGAGTCCTGCTGCCACACTGGTGCATCTTGAACCTCTAGGGCAGTTGGCAAACTACAGCCCGTGGGCCAAATGCAGCCTACGACCTGTTTTTGTACAGCCTTTGTGTTAGGAATGGATTTTACGTTTTCCAAGGGTTGTAAAAACACAGAGACCATCTGGCTGGCAAAGCCTGAAATATTTGCCATCTGGCCCTTCACAAAAGAAGTTTGCTGCCCCCTGATCAAGAGGATTCCAAGAGATAATGTGTGGAAAGTGCTGAGTGTAGGGGCTGGCACACAGTAGATGCTCAATAAAAGGCAGCTAGTGGCAGTTAGGTGCAATCACAGCAAATGGATAAAATGCTTAGAGACACAGAAAGTATTGAAGAAAAGCAAAACAGTGACAAAACACTAAACAACAGTATATTAAAAGTACCAGTGGTTGAAAAATACTTGTCTAGGATTATTTATTTCATTGGGCAAATCGTTCTTGGGCAAAGCATGTACAGCAGGGGTCAGCAAATTTTCTGTCAAGGGCCAGGTAGTAAATATTTTAGATTTTGTAGGTCAACTGATCTGTCAAAACAATTCAACTTTGCCATCGTAACACAAAACCAGCCACAGCCAATATGTAAATGAATCAATGCAACTCTGTGCCAATAAAACTTTATTTACAAAAACAGAGTTTGGCTGCCAGTTTGCCAACCCCTGATCTAGAACGCCCAGGGGACAGCTGTGTGATCTCAGCCAAGTGCTTTCTGCCCTGACTGGTTTCCACATCTGCAGCAAAAGTGTAACAGAACTGCCTGCATGGGACATTGTGAGGATTCAATGCAGAAAGTGCCTTGAATACGGAGGTGTTTAACAAATGGTGAAATAAGGACGCCTCTCCTCTTCTTTCCCCACTGTGGCTGCTGGGTACTTTCTGTGGGCCTGTTACTGTGCCAGCCATTTGGAGCAATGAATGATATAAGTTGTGGTCCCAGTTCTTAGGAAGCTGATGATCTGGTCAGAGAGAGAAGGACAAGACAAACAGATCTAGGGACAGTGGCAGCCAGAACTCAGAAGAGAGCTGAAGGACCCAGAGGGCTTCCTGGAAGAGGTGGCCCTAGGGCAAGACCATCCTGCAGGTCAACTTTGCTTGATTGGAGGTGGCTGCCTAAAATCAGGCTAGAGCAGTAAGAATCTGTGATAGATTAGCAATGTCTGTCACAAGCCCAGCACAAGATGGGGGAAGTATGTCTGCTATTCTCATCCTGTGTGGAGCAGCAGGGCTTGGCAAAGGGGAGAGGAGGCACAAAGGTACTTTGGACCTAAACCTAGAGGCACTCGGGAGCCATGGCATGTTTTTGAGGAAAAGAAATGAACCGTGAATTGGTGTTTTAGCTTCATGAAGGACAGGAACTAAGGTATTACATAATCGATTATCATTTATTATTGACTCATGTTTATTGAGATATTATCATGTGCCCAGCAGTGTGCTAAGCACTTGATAGACATTATCTCATTTAACCCTCACAGCAGATTTATAGTTAGGGGTATCAGTAGGTCAAGTACAAATGGGAAAACTGAGGCTGACCAAAGGTTATACAGCTGGTAAGAACCTACTTTTCACTACACACCAGGGAAGTGATTTGCCAAGCACCTACTATGTGCCTGGTCCGAGGAAAGGGGCTGGCTCCGTTCTCTGGAGACACCTGGGCACTGGGCTGTTCCTGGTGGCAGCCACCATTCCTCCAGCCCAGCAGCGTCTCTGTGCTTCTCTCCGGCAGGTGCCTTGGCTGGGGTGGCCGACCTGCATGTGGGAGCCACTCCAAGTCCCCTTCTCCATGGCCCAGCAGGCATGGCCCCCCGAGGCATGCCAGGTCTGGGCCCCATAACTGGCCACAGAGACAGCGTAAGTGGCACTGCATGGACTGCAGAGGGTGGGTAGTGCCCTCCAGACTGGGTGTCTACCCCCACCATGACCCTCTGTCTCCTCTTCTTCCTGCCCAGCAGATGAGCCAGTTCCCCGTGGGGGGCCAGCCCTCATCTGGCCTGCAGGACCCGCCGCATCTGTACTCACCTGCCACCCAACCACAGTTCCCGCTCCCCCCGGGTGCCCAGCAGGTACCAAGGGCTCAGGGGAGCCCTGGACTGAGCAGCAGACACCCTGCCTTGGGCTGGCCGGGGACCCCTCTGAGCCTCAGTTTACTCACCCAGCACATGGGGATAACATTCCCTCCATGCTCATGTCATGGGGTCATTCATTCCGTTCCCCCAAAACTCCTGCCCTGAGTGGAGACAAGATTGTTTCCTGGACGGTTGTGAATCCCCACACAAGGTGTTTTGAAACTGGGGTGGGGACAGTGTTACTGTGAGTGACGTATGTTATTTCTCACCTTCTTTCTCTGCCACTTTCTCCCTGCCCCTGCCCGTGGGAAGTGCCCTCCTGTGGGCCTCTATGGCTCCCCATTTGGGGTGCGGCCCCCCTACCCCCAGCCCCACGTGGCTGTGCATTCGTCTCAAGAACTGCACCCCAAACACTACCCCAAGCCCATCTACTCGTACAGGTGAGGTCCAGGGTGGGCCGGGTCAGGGCCAAGGGCGGCTCCGGGAGGAGAGGGATGAGGCTGCCCTCAGGGCATCTCAGACAGCTAGTGTGGCAGCCCAGACTTCCAAGGGGGAGGTTTTGGGGAGTGGGGAACCCCCAGGTGGGACTTGTTCTCAGGAAGGCGCATCATAGGGTCCCCCAGGTCAAGAGCCCACTGCAGACCTGAGTCCAGTGCCACAGTTCACTTCATTCACAAGCCACGTGGCCTTGGGGAAGTGGGATGACCTCTCTGAGCCTCGATTTCCCCAAATGTAAAAAGTCATCAAAACAATAGTATTGTATACCTCGTGGGAGTTTGGGGAGGGGGAAACAACCTAGGTAAAGTCTAAAGGCTCATAGCCATTAAAATTATGGGGATGCAATAAAGAGGGGAAAGGGTAAGATTTCTCAAGTCAGTACCAATTGTTGTGCCCAGGTCAAGGAGAAAGGGCAAAGGGTGGGAAAGACATCGGGCCATGAAAAGATATTGAGAGCTCACTGTGTGTGAGTGTGTAGGGTCAAGCAGGGCAGGCTTCCTGGCAGAGGCGGCATTGGGCTGTCAGCCTGAGACCCTTTCATGCCTGGCCTGCCCTGTCCTGCCCTCTCCTGCCCTGCCCTGCCCTGCCCCGCCCCACCTCCTGCCCCCAGCTGTCTGATCGCCATGGCCCTGAAGAACAGCAAGACAGGCAGCCTGCCTGTGAGCGAGATCTACAGCTTCATGAAGGAGCACTTCCCCTACTTCAAGGTGAGGGGTCCCAAGCTCGGGTAGGGGTGCTGGAGCTGCCCTGGTCTCTTCCTGGTGCTGCCAGAATCCAGGGCTGGCCCTGGGCCAACCCTCTTTGGTTCCCAGTTATGTCTGTACATCTGGTGGTTAGGACATGTGCACACACACTCACACAGAAGAAAGTCAGAAAGAGAGGGGGGCATTTGAACTGGGCTCTGACAGATGAAGAGGAGTTCATTAGGCATCCCAAGGAGAAAAGGGTAGAGGCACCAGACTAGGTACTCAGCACAGATTCAGTACAACATAATGATGCAAAACAACAGAATTGGCAAAAGCCTTCACCTCTGAGCCTCAGTATCCTCATCTGTCAGGGGTGGAGAATCATCCCAAGCTGGCAGGGTCAGTGAGGATCCTGCAGATAAAGGGCCTGGCAGCTTCCAGCATAGGTTTGGCCACTAGTAGCGTTATCCTTGTTAGCATCAAAGCAAAAAGTGGAGCAGGAAGTTAGAGGGTACACCAAGCTCTGGGGTCCCTGGACTGGACAGTGTCCTTAGCAAAAATACTGCAGTACAGTGTGTGTGCACACATGTACACATGTGGTGTGAGATGCATTGTGATATCTGGTTATCTAGCATTTAAAAATAATTTGCTGGTGGTGCACGACTGTAGTCCCAGCTACTTGGGGGGCTGAGGTGGGAAGACTGTTTGATCCCAGGAGGTTGAGGTTGCAGTGAGCCGTGATCATACCACTGTACTCCAGCCTGGGTGATGGAACAAGACCCTGTCGCAAAAAAAAAAAAAAAAAAAGTAAATTTGCATTGAATACACTCGATCAGTTATCCATTTATTGGCATCATTCTTCCTTGCTTGCTTCCTGAATGGGAGAGAGAATATGGAAGATCCAGCAGGCCAGGCTGCATCCTCCTATAGTAACAGTTGGCCAGAGCTGAACTGTAGTTCCCCTGTCATCAGGGCATGGCCACACCAGTTGGCCTCAGTCCCCAGCACTCTCTCTTGTCTCTCCAACTTGAAGCTGAGTGTCAGGCACTGTCAAATTACTCCTGCCACCGCGGTGTCCTGCCCCTACAGGCCTGAGATCCCCGGGGTAGGGGGAAGGGCTTACAGGGAGGCCTCTGAATGCCCATGTGTCTTCATAGACGGCCCCCGACGGGTGGAAGAACTCGGTGCGGCACAACCTGTCTCTTAACAAGTGCTTCGAGAAGGTGGAGAACAAGATGAGCGGCTCCTCCCGCAAGGGCTGCCTGTGGGCTCTGAACCTGGCCCGCATCGACAAGATGGAGGAGGAGATGCACAAGTGGAAGAGGAAGGACCTGGCCGCCATCCACCGGAGTATGGCCAACCCTGGTGAGGGCCGGACAGCCCGCAGTGCGCGCGCGCGCGCGCGCACACACACACACACACACACACACACACACACACACGGAAGAGGAAGGACCTGGCCGACATCCACCAGAGCATGGCCAACCCTGGTGAAGCCGATGCATACGCACGCGCACACACACAAATACACGCACACGCACACAGAAGAGGAAGGACCTGGCTGCCATCCACCGGAGCATGGGCAACCCCAGTGAGGCCCAGATGCACACATGCGTGCACACACACAAATGCACTCACACATCTGTGCACACAAATACACGCACACACGCAGAAGAGGAAGGACCTGGCTGGCATCCACTGGAGCATGGCCAACCCCAGTGAGGCCCAGATAGCCCACAGCATGTGCGCACACACACAAATGCACACACATGCACAAACACACACACACACAGAAGAGGAAGGACCTGGCCGCCATCCACCGGAGCATGGCCAACCCCGGTGAGGCCTGGATGCACACACACACATGTGCGCACACACACGTGGAAGAGGAAGGACCTAGCCACCATCTACTAGAGCATGGCCAACTCTGGTGAGGCCCAGACAGCCCACAGCGCGCACACACACACACACGCATGCACACACGTGCGCACACACAAGTGGAAGAGGAAGGACCTGGCCACCATCCACCAGAGCATGGCCAAGAGGCCCGGGCAGCCCCTAGTGTGTGCGCACACGCACACATGCACGCACACATATGCATGCACACACACACCACGCGCCCCTCCTCCCAGCCCAGCCCCAGCTCTGCCTATGCCCTACCCAGTCTGCAACACTTCTCAGCCAGGATGATGGGAAGACAGGCGTCTGGCAAACCTCCCTCCCTCCTATGAAATAGGCCTCCCCCTCCCCAACCCTATCCAGTGGCAGGAGTAGTAGAGGGGCCTGATCAAAAACAGGAAAAGCTGTTGGATCTCACTTGTCATCCATAGTTTCTTGCCCAGAAATGCCAAACTACACAACCATGGGTTACACATTGCTTTCCTACCACATTGTCAGAGATGTTTAAAATAGTAACACTCAGTGTGGGCTAGGATGTGGAACAATAGAGAGCTTCGTATATAATGGATAGGAATTTAAGCTGTTAAACTTTTTGAGGGAAAGCTAATATATCAAACACCTGCAAATGGTACCCATGGATTGGTCCAATTATTCTACTTCTGATGATGTGTACTGTGAAGAGCAAAGATTTGAGCAGAAGGTTTGTGAACAAAGTTATCCATCACAAAATTATTTCTAAGAGTGAAACACAGAAAGCAGTCCAGACATCTCACAATAGGGGTTGGTTAAATAAATAGAATGGCATACCATGCAAGTATTAGAAATGAGAAATATTTTAAAATATTTTTGGAATATAAATAAATGTTAGGCCGGGTGTGGTGGCTCATGCCCGTAATCCCAGCACTTTGGGAGGCCAAGGCGGGTGGATCACCTGAGGTCAGGAGTTCAAGACCAGCCTGGCCAACATGGTGAAACCCCATCTCTACTAAAAATACAAAAATTAGCCAGGCATGGTGGCAGGTGCCTGTAATCCCAGCTACTTAGGAGGCTGAGGCAGGAGAATCACTTGAACCCAGGAGGCGGAGGTTGCAGTGACCCGAGATCAAGCCACTGTACTCCAGCCTGGGTGACACAGCAAGACTCCATCTCAAAAAAAAAAAAAAAGTTCTCAAACAATAAGTGAAAAGGGGCAGGTTATAATCAATATCCACAGCAAGATCATATTTTAAAATACATATATATCCATATTCACTTCCCTCCCAAAAATGTATGTATCTGAGAGAGAGCGAGCGAGAGAATGAGAATAAATATGCTTGTGTGTTTGGGAAGAAATACACCAAAATCTTTACTGTGAATGGAGAGACCATTGATAACTTTTATATTTTTCACATATTTCTGTATTTTCCAAAACTTCTATCCTGTTCCTAATTAGAAAAAGGATTGCATCTGCTTTTAAAAAAAAATTAATGGATTTGAGGAGGGGCCATCCAAGGGACATATGCATGGGGACTGTGACGTGGAGGCTAATTGTGCCCCAGCCTTCGGAGTATGGCCAGAGTCTGTTGGGTATCACCGTGCGGTGTAGGAATGGGGCTAGCAGTGTGGCTTAGGGATGAACAACTCAAGGCAGGGAGAAGGGCAATAGCAGGAGCCAATGGTCCCTCAGTTGAGGGGGTATGACATCGCGCCCACCCCACCGAGAGCTCTGGGGTCTGGCTTGAGACCCAGGGCCAGTACTGACACATATTTGGAGTGAAGTCTTGGGCAAGTTATTTTGCCTTCTACATTCCAAGTGCTCTCATTTCTCAAATGGGTACAACCCAAATAGATCTGGGGACCCTACCAGTCTACTATCAACCCTGTGTTGCACTCAACAAGACATAGCCATTAACCAAAAATAATATGAGAGTAATTTGTCTTTACTTGTTTATATCCAAGAGTATTAAGGATTTTTAACCCACAGCAACACTTCTTAATGTCTCTTTAGTAGCAGGGAGTGGCTAGGGCCCCTTGCATGTTAATACATTTTGTCCCAGTCTTATGGGATTTGTAATCGCGGCCTTACCTCCTTCTTGCAGGGCTGTTATGAGAGTTAAGTGAAGCCCTAGGGTTACAGGGCTGTCCTGTAAGGCACTGTCCCGATGAAAGATGAAAGGGGCTAGTGTTATTATCTGATGACATTTTTTTTTAAAGGCAGGGTCTTGCTCTATCACCCAGGCTGGAGTACAGTAGTGCAATCATGTCTTACTGCAGCCTCAACCTCCTGGGCTCAAGTGATCCCCCCACCTCAGCCTCCCAAGTAGCTGGTACTACAGGCACACACCACCAAGCCCAGCTCATATTTTTTATTTTTTGTAGAGATGGTAGCTCACTATGTTGTTCAGGCTAATCTTGAACTCCTGGCCTCAAGCTGTCCTCCTGCTTCAGCCTCCCAAAGCACTGGGATTGCATGAGCCCAGCCTTTGATGTCGTCTCTTATTCCTCAAAGATTCTGCACAGTTTGTGATTTTGTTACATTTCCACAACAACCGTGTGCAGAGGGTATGATGTTTTGCTAGATGGGCAGAGATGTTTAAAATAATAAAATATTGACACCCAGCATGGGCTAGGACACAGAGAAGTATTTAATAGACACCTTCATTTACAATGGGTGGCAATGTAAGTTGTGAGATGAGATGATGCCTGTGTCATTTCATAGGTGAGGAGACAGAGGTTCTGAGTGTCCAAGAGGCTTGCTAAGGTCACACAGGTGGTGACACTGGAATTTGAACCCAGGCCTGGGCTGGGGCCCGGTAACTGCTGGGTGGGTTCTGAGTGACCTCTCCCACTTGCCTGCAGAGGAGTTGGACAAGCTGATCTCCGACCGGCCTGAAAGCTGCCGGCGCCCCGGCAAACCGGGGGAACCAGAGGCCCCCGTGCTGACTCACGCCACCACAGTGGCCGTGGCGCATGGCTGCCTGGCTGTCTCCCAGCTCCCACCCCAGCCACTGATGACCCTGTCCCTGCAGTCAGTCCCCCTGCACCACCAGGTCCAGCCCCAGGCACATCTTGCTCCAGACTCTCCAGCACCAGCCCAGACCCCGCCACTGCACGCCCTGCCGGACCTCAGCCCCAGCCCGCTCCCCCACCCCGCCATGGGAAGGGCTCCTGTAGACTTCATCAACATCAGCACCGACATGAACACTGAGGTGGATGCCCTCGACCCGAGCATCATGGACTTCGCTCTGCAGGGTGAGGCTGGAGGAATGGAGTGATGGGAATGGAATGGGGAGGGGAGAGGCCCGGGGGCCAAAGGGAGTGAGGGAGAGGACTGTACTGCCTGCATTTGCCCCACAGTCTTGTTCCCATAGCAACAACCTTTACAAGTTGAACATCCCTAATCCGGAAATCCAAAATGCTCCAAAATCCAAAAAATTTTGAGCTCCGACAAGACACTCAAATGTCATGCTCGTTGGAGCAGTTCAGATTTCAGATGTTTGGTTGGATTAGGGATGTTCAACCTGTTATAGCCAATGGCAGCCAACAGGGAATGAGCATTTGCTGTATACCGGGCCAAAGCATTCCATAGGCATCACCTGAGGTCACCACCATTCCACATCCCTGTTCTGCCAATGAGGAAACTGAGGCAGAGAGAAGTGAAGTCACTCACCCAAGGTCACCTGGCTAGTAAGTGGCAGAATCCGGAGTTAAACCTCGCTCTGACCCCAAAGTTTTCATCAGTAACTGCTTCAACTCACATGTGCCAGCCCCATGCCAGGTCACACTCTGACCTGCTGCCTTGCCGCATGATCATCTCCAATAAATGGGACGTGATGAATGAACGAACAAGGGAATTTCAGGTTTCAGTGAAGGCTCAGACTTCATCCATTCACTAGCACAGGTGCAGCTCTTATGTTCCAGCCAAGGGTGGAGACAGCCTCTGCCCTGAGTTCTGTCTCTAGCGAGGGAAATGGACAAGTGGCAAGTCAGCTGCAGCTGTGAAGTGGGTATATTTGCACCTCCCTGCCTCTTTCCCCCTGGATTGTTGTGTAGTTCAACGTGCTGAAGAAAGAGAAACATTGTCTTGTCCCCCTGGCTTTGACCATAATGATACCATGAGAACTAAATGCTTTTCACAAGTCCTCTTGTTTAACCCGTGCCACAGCCTTAGGAGCTGGGTTCACTGATCATTTCCATCTTATTCTGAGGTTCTGAGATGGAAGTGACTTTCCCAAGGACATTCAGTGGGAAGGTGAGGGCCCGGGGCTGCTGCGACTCTGGCCCTTCCATGCTTTTTTTTTTTTTTTTTTTTTTTTTTGAGGTGGAGTCTCACTCTGTCACCCAGGCTGTAGCTCAGTGGCACAATCTCTGCTCACTGCAACCTCCAACTCCTGGGTTCAAGTGATTCTTGTGCCTCAGCCTCCCAAGTAGCTGGGATTACAGGTGTGCGCTACCAGGCCAGGCTAATTTTTGTATTTTTAGTAGAGATGGGGTTTTGCCATGTTGGCCAGGCTGGCGTCGAACTCCTGGCCTCAAGTGATCCACCCACCTCGGCCTCCCAAAGTGCTGGGATTACAGGCTTGAGCCACCAGGCCCGGCCCCATGCCCTTTTTCTACAACACATGACTTAGACACCACACATGGTCTCTGCCTCTTCCCTAAGATGGGGGATTCGAACTCAGGTCATTTGATGGGAAGCCAGCTCACCCTAATGCTTTTGTCTTTGAAAGGGAACCTGTGGGAGGAGATGAAGGATGAGGGATTCAGCTTGGACACACTGGGCGCCTTTGGAGACTCCCCGCTTGGCTGTGACCTGGGGGCCTCAGGCCTGACCCCTGCCTCGGGTGGCAGCGACCAGTCCTTCCCAGACTTGCAGGTGACGGGTCTCTACACAGCGTACTCCACTCCGGACAGTGTGGCTGCATCGGGCACCAGCTCCTCCTCCCAGTACCTGGGTGCACAGGGGAACAAGCCTATAGCCCTGCTTTGAGCTGTCAGCCCCACCTGCCCTGGAACCCCGGCACCCGGCTTGGGCAGAGAACTGACTAGAACAGGGTGTTCCCAGAAGGCAGGTCCCTCATTGTCCCTGAAGCCTCTCCTGGACCTGTGGCGAAGTTGCCGGCTGGACAGGGAAGCGGTTCCCCTCAGCAGCCCCTCTCCTTCTCGTGCCTCCCCCTGGAGCTTCCGGAGCAGTTTCTGGGGGCTCTTCCAAGTCAGAAGGACGGAGGAAGGTGGACAAGCAACCCAGCATCCCCCGACTCCTTGACACTCCTCCGAGGCCTGAGCCGCAATGCCTGGCCGTGTTGAGTGAGACTTCTCCATCCTGGATCCTGGCTGCGTGACCTCAATGACCTGCACCCCATTTTGGGACACCTTGGTGCATTAAGGAAACACCCTGGGGTGAAAGCCCTTGAATTCATCCTCATGGGAAATGGCTGAGTGGATCAAACCTCAGCCGCAGCCTCCGGGGGACAGGCCCAGGGCGGGAAATGGAGCCGGAGAAGCTTGAGCCTCTCTCTTGGACAGGACAAGCTGAACTCTGAAATGGGAGCCGGTCCAGGTGGCCTTCAGCCCCACCTTTCCGATAGTCTGTTAGAATTTTATTAGCGCAGATTCCTGGGCCATGCCGGGTACCGTGACCTTGTGTAAATTTATTTATATTTATTGTGGCCCATCCACCCCACTTCTGCAAACCCATCCCGAGGCCTCTGGAATGGGACTCCTTCTCCCTCCCTCCCTCCCAGCCATCCTAACTCCTACAGGCCAGAGAATGACATCTCTAACTGGCTCGTAATCCCTTGGCAGCCTGGGGCTACTTTTTAGAACCAGCAAGCACTGTTGATACTGTGAAACATCCCATTTTTTCCGTATTAGAGACCAGATATTTTTCTACCTGTTCATGATTCACATCTCTTCTTGCATGTACCTAAGAGGGGCGGTGCCATTGTTTGGGGGGCTTGGGGGACTTTCAAAGGGGAAAATGCGATGGGAGAGGGAGGAACTGGAGGGGGTGCTTTTGTACTGGGATTTAAGACACCCCTGATGGAATGAAAGCCAACTGAACCACGTAAAGCTCGAACCACGTGGCAAGTGGTGGACAAAACTTCAACGCATGATATTTATTGGCACTTCCTCACCTCCCTTTGCCCTGCAGCTGTTTTTATGCTTCTTTTTCTCTCCTTGCTAATTACTGACTCCCCAAGTGGCAAGTTCCGCAGATAGCTGGGTTAGAAGAGAGACAGGGGAGTGAGCTAGTCAAATGTGAAAAATGCTCTCCCAGCAAAGCTGAGACAAAATTGGAGAAGCTGCAGCCTCACGCACCATCCCCCTCTTTCCACCAGATGGATGTTGACTCAGTGTCTGGGAGTTCCCGAACCCTAGAACCAGGATGTTCTGTTTAATCAACAGCTCAGCCAGCTGCCTGGGAGTTTTGGCATTAAGCCCCGCCTTGAAGGGCGAGCTTTAAGTTTTTCCCAGTTCTGGAACTTTCTACCGAGTATCCACCACCCTTAGACACAATCCCAGTGCTACCCGTCTGACCTGCACTGCTCATCTGCTTTGTGTAACATGACCCCTGATAAGATGTTGAAACTGTTATTCACAAAGACTCCGTGTTTGGGCAACATCAAGACTGTAAGTGTAGAATTGAGCAACTGTCTTCTATCAATAAAGGCTGAATGGCAGCTCTGTGGCTCGTGAGAAGGTCAAAGGGAGATAAAGGATAGTGACATCACTCACTCACCCCTTACAGGTGAGATCCCATTTATAGATGGGGAAATTGAGGCCCAGAGAGGTGACACCACTCAGACCCAGGCATTCTGACACCAAGTTCCCATCGCACCAGAAGCTGGGGGAAGTTTTTCATGAAAGTTACAATGAGCACCGCCTCCATTTACTGTCCCTGAGACCTGCTGCTTGACAGGCATCATTTCAGGCAGGGATCGTGAACGCCATTTACCACTCAGAGCAGAGGCTTGGAGAGGTAGGGTTGGCTGAGTGTGTGTCCTGGAGCTCAGTGGCACAGCTCAGGTGTGTACCTCATGTCAGAAAAGACAAGATGGAAAGAGACACACCCCTTCCAGCACCTGCTATATGCCAGGCCCTGCACTAGTCACTGCTGTAAATTAGCTCATTTGGTCCTCATAACAGCCCTAGGAAGCATGTCTGATTTGTTACTACACTCATTTCACAGATGAAGAAACTGAGGCTCAGGGGAATAAAGCAGGTGACTTGCTGTCCAAGATATAACAGGCAAAGGATGTGTTAATTAGGAGTCTAACTTTTTTTTATTTTTTGAGATGGAGTCTCGCTCTGTCGCCAGGCTGGAGTGCAGTGGTGCAATCTTGGCTCACTGCGACCTCTGCCTCCCAGGTTCAAGCAATTCTCCTGGCTCAGCCTCCCGAGTAGCTGGGACTACAGGCAACACCACCATGCCCAGCTAATTTTTGTATTTTTAGTAGAGACAGGGTTTCATCCTGTTGGCCAGGATGGTCTCGATCGCTTGACCTCGTGATGCGCCCGCCTCGGCCTCCCAAAGTGCTGGGATTACAGGCAGGAGTCTAACTCTTAAGCCCACCCAGGAAGTGGCCTGCAGCCTCAGGGGAGACCAGATTCGTGCACATGCAACGTTTCATGAGTGAGGAAGTTTGTCTGGGAGGATGGGCTATGGGTGGTGTCAGGAAGTGCTTGGTGGAGGCCAGGCATGGGGTAGGGAGAGGGTGCCTGCAGCAGCCTGGCTTTCTCTGCCCAGCACCTGTAACATCCTCTCTTGGCTTGGCTCCTAAATGACCCTGTGAACCCAGCCTGGCCAAAAAGAGCATTGCAGCCCCCAGCCACCCTCTGAAATTGGCTGCAGTGGGGAACAAGTGACCTAGGCCACGGTGTTCACAGCCAATGAGCATACCCCAGGGACTTTGCAGGAGCTAGGGGACAGGGGCACCCTCCATATCCTGGAGTGCTCAGCTGGAAGAATGGAGCCCAGCCACTGGGTCACCACCAGGAAAGGGCTGGGAGCCACAGTTGAGTCTGACTTCTGTTCCTGGCCATGGGCAAGGGGGAGTCAGGTGTGCAGAGTCCAGGCAAAAATGCCAGGGTCACAAGCTCTAGGCAGAGCTCTGCTCACAGCCAGAGTGCCAGCTGGCCATGATGACACCAGAAGAAAGCATATAGGAGACATGGGGGGAATGAGACTCCTTCTGGGGTTGAGCAACTAATGGGAGAAAAAACGCAAATTGCCGTCATGTAAGCACCTGCCGTGTGCTGCACAGAGTTCAACACTAGTCAGGCAGCATCTCCCCGGAACCGCACCACAGCCTGCACAACCAGTGGGATGTTCCCATTTCCCAGATGAGGAAACTGAGGCTCAGAGATCATGTTTCTAAAGCTTTTCTTCCCCTTCTATGAGAAATCACCCACATTCTAACAACAAAAATAGTAACAGCATTCACTAGCATGTATAGGGAGCTTATTCCCTGCAGTGTATACCAGGACACAATCTATCCTTATTTTCCTCCCTGGTCCTAATCCCTGGAACCTGCGAATATGTTATTACCAGGCAAGTGGGAATAAAAGATGCAGATGGAATTATGTTTGCTAATCAGGGGCCTTAAAATAGGGCGAATTGCCGGGTGTGGTGGCTCACACCTGTAATCCCAGCAGTTTGGGAGGCAGAGGGATTGCCTGAGCCCAGGAGTTTGAGGCCAGCCTGGGCAACATACTAAGACTCCATCTTTACAAAAAAAAAAAAAATAAATAAACAAAGGATTAGCCAAGCAGGGTGGTGCACACCTGTAGTCTCAGCTACTCAGGAGGCTGAGGCAGGAGAATCACTTGAGTCCAGGAGATCGAGCCTGCAGCGAGCTGTGATTGCACCACCACACTCTAGGCTGGGTGACAGAGCAAGACACTGTCTCAAAAAAAAAAAAAAATGGTGGAAGATTACCCCAGATTATCAAGGTAGGCCAGTGTAATCATAAGGGTCCTATGGGTAAAGGAGGGAGGCAGGAGAGTCAGTGTCAGATTTAAAGATGCTGTGAGAATGGAATGGAGCCTCTGGACGCTGGAAAAGGCAAGAGAATGGATTCTCTCCCCTAGAGCTTCCAGAAGGACCGCAGCCCCACTGAAACCTTGATTTTAGCCCAGGGAGACACATGTTGGACTTCTGACCTCCAGAACTGTAGGATGATAAATTTATATTGTTTTAAGCCACTAAATTTGTGGGGATTCTTACAGCAGCCATAGACAATAAATACATCCCCATTTTACAGAAGAGAAAACTGAGGCTCAGAGAGGCTAGGTAGCTTAGGTATAATTAGTAAAGGGTAGAGATGGGATTCAAATGACACTGTGCTTCCCCACGGTCTTTTATCACATCTCAGAGACCTCAGCTGACACCATCTGTTTGCTGGTTTACATAGGAACAAAAACTCTCTGAGGTTACGTGACTGGGATTTAACCCCAAGTCTGCAGGTCTCCTCGCCCCTCCATGGCACTGTAATGACCTAGTGTAGGCTCCTAAAGAGTGGTCAGTGGGAAGTTCAGGGAAAGGAATAAGATGGATCAGAAGTAGGAGATGAGGTGCTGGAGCTAAGCATCACCTCCTTTGGAGGATGCTCGTTGTGTTGACTGTTGATCCTGTGGGTATAGATGCTGGACCTCTGATCTCTGGAATCAAAACCCTCAAGAGTCGAAGCAGAACAGAGATCTCACTGGCGGCTGAAATGTGGGCAAATCCAACAGCAGCCAAAGAGCCAGGCCAGGCCATCCCCAAGGGGTCTCCAGTCCACAAGAACCTGTCCAGCTCTTCCACAGTCACTCACAGGTTGCCACGGGACAGAAGCAAACACTCCCAGGAGAGGGACAACCGGGCTCATCTCTAGGACCCACATCCTCTGACCCCAAGTCTGCCCAGGCTTCCTCCTGTGGGGTAAGTGCCCCCCAACGGGTGGAAGCATCTCTGATCTTCTCTAGGGGGGTGCTTCCCACCTTCCATCATTGACTAGCGTCTCTGGTAACCACAGAAATGTGGTCAAACTTGCAGACTACCAACATCTCCTGGGGCCTTTTAAGATCTAGATCTCAGCCTGGGCAACATAGCAAGACCCCATCTTGGCCAGGTGCAGTGGCTCATACCTGTAATCCCAGCACTTTGGGAGGCCAAGGCAGGAGGATAGCTTGAGCCCAGGAGTTGGAGACCACCCTAAGAGACATAGCAAGACCCCATCTCTACAAATAATAAATTAGAAAATTAGGTGGTCATGGTGGTGTGTACCTGTAGTTCCAGCTACTGGGGAGGCTGAGGTGGGAGGATAGCTTGAGCCTGGGAGGTTGAAGCTACAGTGAACTGTGATAGTGCCACTGCACTCCAGCCTGGGCAACATAATGAGACCCCCATCTCAAAGGAAAAAAAAAAGATCTAGCTCTCCAGATCCGTCTGGGATTCTGAGGCATGGCCGGACACGGTGGCTTACACCTGTAATCCCAGCACTTTGGGAGGCCAAGTTGACGGGATCACTTAAGGTCAGGAGTTTGAGACCAGCGTGGCCAACATGATGAAACCCCGTCTCTACTAAAAATACAAAAATTAGCTGTGTGTGGTGGTGCACATCTGTAATCCCAGCTACTCAGGAGGCTGAGGCAGGAAAATCGCTTGAACCCAGTAGGCGGAGGTTGCAGTGAGCTGAGATCATGCCACTGTGCTCCAGCCTGGGTGACAGAGTGAAACTCCATCTCAAAAAAAAAAAAAAAAAAAAGAGAGAGAGAGAGAGACTGAGGCAGGGCCAGAGTCAATCTGAGCTTTTTAAACAAGCACCCCTGCTACGCTTGGGAGCTGGTGAGGGGAAGGGTGAGAAGATTCTAAGACAGAGTGAGGAGCGGATCGCAGGGTGGGCCTGTGAACTGAGATAAGGCAGACCCGAGGGCTAGGGACACGGAACATTCCTCTGACTTGAACTGAGAAAGGCCTTACACTTGTGCGGCCTGCAGGTGACCCTGGCGGCAACTAAAGGGAAGAGGAGGCTCCCAGAAAGGTTCAGGCAGTGGGAGTGAGATGGGGAAAGATGAACAAAGTACCTTGGGTGCCGCCTCACGGAGAATGAGCCTGGCTGGCCAGCTGCTTCCTTCTCCACGGGCCCCCAGGAGTTCTGCCACCGCCTGGGTCTGCGGGCGTCTGGATTTCAGCATCATCGCAGAATGGGGAGCAGGTGGGAGAGAAGAGAGGGAGGCGTGGCTGCAGCGGGGCGGGGCCAGCTGGGTGAGCGAGGGAAGCAAGAGGCAGAGGAATTGGATGTCTGGGTCACAGGTGGGGTCTATATATCCCGTCCGTGACGATCGAGGCATGCAAGTAAAAAGGTGCAATGACTTTTGAGTTCAATTGCTTCTAGACTCCACCCCTTAGATGGCTATTATCAAACAAACACATAAAAACCAAAAACAAAAAGAGGAAAACAAATAGTATGGGCAAGGATGTGGAGAAATTAGGGAAGTTTGTGCATTGTTGGTGGGAATGTAAAATGGCACAGCAGCATTGGAAAAACAGTATGCTGATTGTGCAAAGAATTAAAAAGAATTACCACCAGGTCCAGCAATCCCGTTTGCTTTTTTTTTTTTTTTTTTTCTGAGATGCAGTCTCGCTCTGTTGCCCAGGCTGGAGTGAGTGGTGCGATCTCAGCTCACTGCAACCTCTGCCTCCCAGGTTCAAGCCATTCTCCTGCCCCAGCCTCCTGAGTAGCTGGGACTACAGGTGCGTACCACCACACCTGGCTAATTTTTGTATTTTTTGTAGAAATGGGGTTTCACCTTGTTAGCCAGGCTGGTCTCAAACTCCTGACCTCAGGTGATCCACCCGCCTCAGCCTCCTAAAGTGCTGGGATTATAGGCGCGAGCCACTGCACCTGACTCTGTACCCCCATTTTCATAGCAGCAGTATTCACAACCACCAAAAGGTGGAAGCCACCAAGTAATTCACTGATGGATGCGTGGATACATAAACTGTGCTCTAGCCATGCAATGGAGTATTATTCAGCCTTAAAAAGGAAGGAAATTCTGACCCATGCTAAACATGGATGAACCCTAAGGACATTATGCTAAGCGGGATAAGCCAGTCACAAAGAGGACAAATACTATATGATTCCACTTACATGAGGTACCTAGAGTAGTCAAATTCATAGACACAGAAAGTAGAATGGTGGTTGCCAGGGGCTGGGAGGGGAGGGGAGTGGGGAGTTAGTGTTTAATGGGTACAGAGCTTCACTCTTGCAAGATGAAAAGCATTCTGGAGATGGATTGCACAGCAGTGTGGACGCGCTTAACACTACTGAACTATATGCTTAAAAATGGTTAAGATTTTGTTATGTATATTTTACCACAATAAAAATATACAAAATACAAAATACTAGACCAGGTGTGGTGGCTCACACCTGTAATCCCAGCACTTTGGGAGGTGGAGGTAGGTGGATCACTTGAGGTCAGGGGTTCAAGACCAGCCTGGCCAACAGGGCAAAACCCCGTCTCTACTAAAAATACAAAAGTTAGCTAGGCATGGTGGCATGTGCCTGTAATCCCAGCTACTTGGGAGGCTGAGGGAGGAGAATCGCTTGAACCCAGGTGGCAGAGATTGCGGTGTGCTAAGATTGCACCACTGAACTCCAGCCTGGGCGACAGAGCAAGACTCTGTCTCAAAAAAACAAAAACAAAAAAACATGTAGGCTCTTTGCCTGTGTTTCCTACACAGTATTCCATCCAGAGACATACCGCATTGGCCAGGGTATTACAAAATACAGAACATCCTCAGGAGCATCCTCTCACCTCCCCTCCCAGGAGAGGACCACCTCTCTGTCAGCAGACTGTTCTCCAAAATCCAGCCCTGGTTCAGCAACCGGAAACACCTAGGGATCCCTAGCTGTGTGTTTTAGTTAGAAATCTGTTTCACATATGTTGCACAAAAGAGAGAGAACAGGGGCTGTCAGAGCACAGAGGAGGGCTCCCAACCCATGGGAGAGGTGGTCAAAGAAGGCTGCCTGGGGGAAGTGCCATTTGAGTTGGGTTTTGAGGGATGAGTAGGAGTCAGCCAGACAAAGGCCAAGGGGGAAGAGGTTCCCCAGGAGAAACAGCCAGTGCTCACCTGGAGGTGAACTGACAGTTTAGACTGGTTGGTTCACGGTAGTAACAAGATGCTCTCGCATAGCTGAAGTTGGGCCCCAGGACTCATGCCATGTCTTATGGGATTGAGTGATACTTTTGTCCCAAGGGCACTTAGTACAGGGAAGTGGCATTTTCGGCAGATCTGTCTGGACGTCAAGCAGCGTGGCTCGGTGCATCGGCTGCACGGCCAGTGCCCAGAAGAGGGCTGATTTGTCCACACTGGTTGAGTTAGCAGAAGCCATAGGGAGGCTTTGCTGTGTGTGGTGGTCATTCAGAACCTTTCTGTGGCCTGTGTGGATGGTCCTTGTTCTCTTCTCTATCACGTTCCTGTCACAAGAACTCTGAAAAGTGGACCCTGGACATTTCTGGATTTAACAGTCACTGTTTTGACTAGTCGTGACCCTAAACATCTCCTTATGGTTAGCCACTTGCAATTTCTACCTGTTGGGAACCCCAGGATATCAGTCCCCAAGGGCAGGAGTGGCTTGCCTTGCTCATGGCAGCACCTTCTCACAGTGCTCAGCCTGTGGCATATGCTCATAAAATAATGGGAAAAAAGCATTTTTCTGGTGCTGTGTGCACTGTGAGAACTGGAGCTCCCTCTCTGGCCACGCGGCTGGCTGCTTCGTCTCAACACAGCTCTGTTGATCTGGATGTGCTCTCAGCTGCAAAAAAGCTCAGGAAGTGATTTACAAAACAAACAACTGGTTTTGAAATGCAAAAATAACTCTGGAGAAATGTATTAATGTCTGCAATTTACTCTGAAATGTGACAAAATAATAACATGCATTCACAGAGAGATGGACAGATGGAGAGAATGGTGTTAAAGAAGGTACAAGCACAGTCAGATGTCAATGGTGGCATCAAGATGGTGGGTTGGGGTGAGTGCTATGAAATATTTTGACTTTTTGGCATTTGGAAATTTTCATAGTAAAATGTTAGGGGAAAAGAATGACCCTGAGAAAAAAGGCCAACTGACTTTTGGAGCAGAGGAAGGCAAAATAACAAGATAATAAATAAAATAATGAATTGGGGAGGCCAAAGAAAGGAGCAGAAATGGGGATAACCCAGTCCACATTTACATTTGTGATGTGGAGGAGCCCACTGTGCATGCAGAAATGTGAGGTTCCTCTGAGTGGTTTAGGGGCTACAGAATCTGCCAATCAAGGGCTGAAAAATCTGCCAATCGGGAAAGAGGGCAGCCCACCCTAGTATGGGCTCTTGGCATGGAGAGCATGAAGCTTTTGATGAGGATCTGAATGATGCCATTGGCTGAATTAGCCAGGAAGTCAGGGAGGCAGGAGGAGTGGAGCTTGGTCTACAGGATGCTCTCATGTTTTGGGATCTAACCCTTGCAAAGGTTCAGGATTTACAGAAAGGCATTAAGCCCAGGGGGATTGGGTCTGAGCCAGCCTGGGTTCCTGGCCTGGCCCCTCCTTTTACCTGCTATGTGCACTTGGAGAAGTCTGCTCATCTCTGAGCCTGGGTTTTCTCTTCTATAAAAATGAGGATAGAAGCTGGGTATAGCGGCTCACACCTGTAATTCTAGCACTCCAGGATGCTGAAGTGGGAGGATCGCTTGAAGCCAGGAGTTTGAGACCAGCCTGGACAACATAGATAGACCCTGTCTCTACAAAAACCAAAAAAGCTAGCTGGGCATGGTGGTGCATGCCTGTAGTCCCAGCTACTCGGGAGGCTGAGGTGGGAGGATTATTTGTGCCCGGGAGGTTGAGGCTGCAGTGAGCTGAAATCACATCACTGGACTCCAGCCTGGGCAACAGAGCGAGACCCTGTCTCATAAAAAAAAAAATGAGGATAGAGTGTATGTAGCAGCCACCTCCAAGGGTCACGAGGATTGTGTGGAAAGAGGCCAGAACCTGGCACGTGACCAGTGGCCATCGTGGGGAGTGTTCAGTTAGCACCCAACCTGCCCAACAAGACCTCTGTCCACACTCAGTGGTCTGATCCTTTCTCCCTTCTCCTTGTGACTGGCTACACTAAGTCCTTCAAGGGAGAAAAGTTAGCCTTGTCAGAGAAAGCACTTTCAGCTGATGTCCACAGAGTAAACTCCAGCATCCTTAGCAGCAGATAGCAACTTGTGTCCGGGTTTCAAATCCGGATGAAAACAAACAATTGACCTGTAGTCTTCAGGATGCAAAACCAAATCAGAGCTTCCTCCTCCCCATCCCAGAGGGCTGCATTTCAGCTTGTTCTCAGGTCCTCGCCTCCCTGCCTGGAGGGTCTGCTGATACAGACCACCATTAGGTGCTGCTGTGGGTGGAAATTAACTGCTGTCTTCTGGGCTAACTGGGCCATCTCCAGGGCTAAGGATAGAGCTCCAACTCAAACTAGTGCAAACATTAAAACAAACAAACAAAAACCATGGATAGGTTCCTGGGACTGGGCTACTGACTTCAGGCATGGCTTGATCCAGGCATCCAAGTACCACCAACAGGACTGGATCTCCCCCTCTATCTCTGGGCTTGGCTTCCCCCTGCATTGGTAGGTTCTCTCCACATCAGCACTGTCAGCCATCCCTAAAGAATTCTGATCGGCTCTACTGGGGATACACGCCCATACCTGCGTCAGTCACTGTCAGGGGGAATGGAGAACTCTGATTGGCCCATCCCTGGTGACGGGGAATTGCCTGGAAAAGGTGTCAGGCAGAATCAAGGTAACAGTTGTTGTTACATGTTTTGGAGACAAAATTGAATAGTCACTGTGTGCTGAGAAGCCACGGTGGGGGGCGGGTAGGGGGTTCTTCTGCAGTTTGGGTCCATGTACAACCAACTCCTAAGTGTGGCTTAAGCCTGCCCACCAAGGACCTAGGTCATAAAAGGAAAGGGCTGGGTTCTGGAGCCAAGCAGACTTGATTCCGTCTCTGCATAACCATGGACAAATGCCTTCACCTCTCTGTGCCTCAGCTTCCTCATCTGCACAACAGGGGTGGATCAAGGTGGTGGAAAGGAATAGAACTCGCACGTGAAGTGCCTGGGCAAACCCCCAACCCCTTCTTCCAGAGAAGCTCCCTTTTTGCCTGTGGTATAGACTAGGCTTGCGTATAATTTTCTAAAACATTTTTTCCCCAGTGCTTTCAAAAAGGGATGACTTTGTCCATTTCAGTCCAGCCTTCAGCTCCCTTCACTGCATCCCCGTCTGCCCCTGTGATGGGAACTCACTCAAGGTCTCAGCTGTGGTGTCAGGAATGGAGGGTGCAAAGGTGAACACCTACCTTTGTCCCTGGAGGCAACCTGCCTTCTCCAATCCAGATAATAAAGTCAAGGCCAAAGTGTTTCCTTCAAAAAATAGTTTATTCTGCACATTTCCTAGTAGGCTCTCTGCCCACCGTTCCAGGGTAGCAGCTACTCATAACTTGTCTTTCTCTCCAAAACCAAGAGGGCCTTCCCAACAGAAAAACCTTCAGTTCCCAAAGCAGCATCGATTCTTCCCCTCACCCCAGCAAACCTCGGGGTGGAATAATGAATCATTCACCTTCTCCCACCCCTCACTGCCCCGCCCCACCTTCATTTGCCAGGACTGTCACTGGCTGATGGTCAGATTTTGTCTTTTTCAACTTGGATACCCTCAAGCATCCCAGCTTTTGGAGGCTTCCCTAGGCAACCTCATGGGCTTCCACATTGACCAGGCATTACATTCAGCATCCTTGGACAAACCACCCATCAGAGCAGTGGGTTGTGGCCAGCTCCCTCCACCCCCGACTCCGCCCCAATGGAAGAAACCAGAGGATCACAGGGCCCCAGGCTGTGCCGCCTGCAGAGCCAGGAGCTGCTGGGTGCATTGCAATGTCCTCCCTGAGCAAATCGGCATGGTCACCACAGTCCAGTCCTTAGTCACCGACAGCTCTGCCCCTCGGGGTCAGATCCCACCATTGGTGCTCATCAAGCCAGCAGGCGAGGGAGCAACAGTGACTCAAGTGGCCCTCCAAGGGAGCAGTGGTGACCGTCACAGAGGTGACACTCGTGAGCAAGCTGGGCCGTGGGTGTGGTAAGGGATTCCTCTCCGCCTCTGTGCTCCCCACTTGGGCAAGAGGAGGGTGCATGCGCAGGCTTGGGGCCAATCCTGCAGGGGGAAGGGGCAGTCCTCATTTTCCTTGGAGGGAAGAGGTGGGCAGAGGACCTCGAGCTATTCGAGAGCATCCTCCAGAAGCCCTGAAACCTCCAGCTGGGCACTTCCATTCATTTTGCTTTCCCTCTCTCAAAAAGAGAATCCCTGGCAACCAGTGCTAAACATGGCCTATCAGTGGGACCCTCCTAGTGATTCACTAGTGCCATCTGGGGAACAAAATAGCATTTCACTCTCTCAATAAAAACATCATCTGGCTGAAGATGGTGGCTCATGCCTGTAATCCCAGCACTTTGGGAGGCCAAGGTGGGTGGATTACCTGAAGTCAACAGTTTGAGACCAGCCTGACCAACATGGTGAAACTCTGTCTCTACCAAAAATACAAAAATTAGCCGGGCATGGTGGTGGGCACCTGTAATCCCAGTTATCTAGGAGGCTGAGACAGGAGATGGAGGTTGCAGTGAGATCATGCCACTGCACTCCAGCCTGCGTGACACCGTGAGACTTTGTCTCAAAAAAAAAAAAAAAAAATTCATCCATACATTTTCCTGGGTGACTAGACAGTATCCAAAGAAACATCATTACAAAAATAGGTTTTCTCTAGTCCTGTCTATATATATATATATATATATTTTTTTCCCTTGGCCCATTTATTTGGCTGAAATATATGAGATGCTTACTTACATCTGGTGCTGGTCTCAGAGTAAAAAAATAAAAGATTTCATGATGTGGTATCCAAGGATCCTAAAGAACGCCTGGATCCCACATGCCAGGCACTGTTTTGCGAAAGGAAACAGGGATGTTTTAGCTTGATTAGATTTAGTGATGCAATAAAACTGCTGTCTTCAGAGACAAAACAAAATAAACTTCCCAGCTATGGAGAGGAGGCTGTTTTTGTTTGGAAGAGGCACTCCTGGGCCTTTTATTAAGACGGGTGTCAGCTCGGAACCAGCGGCCCTGCAGAAGTGCCCAGGATTTTCTTTGTTTAAAAGCAAGTCTTCAGGGTCTGCTGAGGGTGTACGGGTGGTGGGTCTGGGTGGTTCCTTTTGCCGTGGTCCCGGGAGTGGCCGGGCGGGCCAGGGTCAGGTGGAGGCCGGGCTGTCCATGGTAGACAGCAGGTGAACGACCTGCGCCCGCTCAGCTGGGCTGATGTGCTGGCTCAGGTATATCACACAGTCCACGGCCACCTCGGGGTTTTCTTCAACCAGGCTGTGGGGGAGGTGAGAGGAGGGCTGGGATCACTCCAGCCACTTTTTCAGTGGCAGAGTCCTTGTGTGGGGCCACACCCCAGAACCCAGAGCTCCCGAGTCCCTGCTGTGGTCCCCATGGGGGTGATGGTCCTGTAAAGCAGGAGGGGCTGTGACCTGAAGTTCAGAATGCCTTGAGGCACCACCATCCCTACTGGTCACTGCTGTGTGACATGACCTGGGACAAGACACTGCCTTGAGTCTCAGCTTCATCCCCAAAATGGGGTCCCCTGTGCTCGACTCCCTCCTTCACGGGGTGACCCCATGGCAACTGGGGGAGGGGACCCTCTGGAAAGGTCAACACTGGCGTGGAAGCCAGCAGCCTGAAGGCTAGCGGTTCCAAATGTGGGTTCTGTGACCAACCCTGCTCCAGCTGTGACTTTGGACAAGTCCATATTCCAGCAAGGTTCATGAGTTGGAAGCATCTCACACGGCCTTCAGAGTACCTCTAGGCTCTCTGTCCCACCCCAGCCACTGTGCTGGGAGACCAGGCATTAGGGAGTGTGGTCTCTTTGCTGGGGAGCGGGGAGGGGGCGGGGACAACCCCAGACTGCACAGGGTGGCGGGTTCAAGTGGCTGCATAGGAGTCGGGTAGCTAGGGGTCAATTCAGGCTCGGGTCCTTGCCAGGAGGCTGGGAAGCAGGTGCGGTGGCCACTCACCCTCGGATGGTCTTGAGGACAGAGTCGTGCTTCAGGTACGTGATGTTCTCACGGATGGTGGAGCGCGGGCCATCCCCCGCCTGCCAGTGCTGTTCCAGCCACTGCACAACCACCTGGTTGTTGTCCCACAAGTAGGCCTGGGGAGGGGGCAGAGGATGCCTCAGAGAGGGACCCAGCTGTGGGCCGGCTGCCTCAGCCCCCAGCACCCCCTGTGCCCACCGGCCTCGTTCTCACCCCAGGCCCACCTTGACAGCCCCCTCCGTCTCCACGAACCAGCGGCGCAGCATGGACTGGATATGCACGTGACTCAGCTCCCCGCTGGCCTGCAGGATCTCCTGCTTGACCTGGTCCTCCAGGAGGAGGCGGCGCAGACGCCAATACAGGAAGGTGCGTGCGGTCTTCCACTCCAGGATGTCCTGTGGACGAGCCAGGCTTGTTCCCCGGAAAGGGAAGGAGGAGACGGGACACTGGCTCTGACCACACCCATGACGGTGGCTGCCCGGGGCTGGGCCCAGGCTCTGAGATCATTCCCAGATCATCCCAGGCAAGCAAGCTGAGGCTCAGGGAGGAGAAGGCACCTGCTCAGAGCCAGAACGTCACCAGGACTCCAGACTGGCCATAGGTGAAAAAATGTCCCCCATAAAAACCCGGCACCCACTTCTACCTCAACCGACACAAACACAGGCTCGTGTGAGGCATGAGTCAGCTGGGAGGGAGAACAATGCAGCAAGAGAACCAATGAGCACTGGACATGGGTAGGAGGTGACTGTGGGAGTCCTTGCAATGGTGAGGGGTGGGGTGAATGCTGGACAGGAACAATGGTTTCTACCCCTGGTCCAGGTCCAAACTGACCGAGCCATCAGACTAGTGGTCCCTGAACTTTGCTGCTTATTAGAATCTCTTGGGGATCTTTAAAAAATACGACTGCCTGGCTTCCATCCAGGTGTTTGGATTTCACTGGTCTGCAGTGCCACCTGGGGATCGGGATTATTTTAAAGTTCCCAGGTGACTCCCACCTCCTGCGGCATTTGACCCATCCCAACCACCACCGCCCTCCCCGCCCCCAAGCCCAAATGTCCTCCATGTTTTGGAAAACAGGGTGGGCTCTTTGCACCCTACACGGTAGCTGTGGCTCTCACAGATATGACGCCCTTCTCCAGCATCCGGCCAGGTGTGTCGTGGAAGTCGGCGAACTGCACTGCCACCTGGTGGTAGATGGGGAGCAGCAGGTCCTCGCGAGCCTTCAGCCGGCCCTCCAGGTCCTTGTGGTCCTTGTCCGAGAGATCAGGTTCCCCTGCAGGTGAGCAGAAAGGCCAGTCAAGCCATGGAAGCTGGTCATATGTGGTGGGGTGGAGATTTTTTTTTTTTTTGAAGAAGGCACAAATCAGGATTTGCAGGACAGGCCTTGCCTTGTGAGAGATCTGAGCTTCAACTCTGATATTACCCCTGCTGCTACACAGGCTGCCCTCAGCCCCCTAGGTCCCCCAGAGTCCACTGGCCTGGCCCCCACCCCAGGCCCATCTTGATGGCCCCCTTTGTCTCAGATCAAATAGCTAGTACAGTCTCAGAAATGCACTCACAATTGCAAGACAGCATTCAACATGCAACTCTACATTTTCCCCTTCCCTCAGACCCACTGTGCTTGTAGGATACTATATCAATGATTTTTAGTACACATTGTAAAATATGATAAGGGAATATTATAAGCAACTCTATGCCAAATTGACAACTTAAGATGAAATAGACAAATTCCTTGAAACACACAAACCACCAAAGCTCACCTAGGAGGAAACAGATAACACAAATAGTCCTATATATAACAAAGAAGTTGAATTTATAGGTAAAAACCTCTATCAAAAACATAAAGAAATAATGCCAATTCTGCACAAACTCAGAAAATAGGAGCGAACACTTCAACTCATTCTATGAGATCAGCATTACCCTGATACCAGCCAAAGAAATTACATGCACACAGTGTAAAAAATCTTGTGAATAGCACAGTTATAAAGACACTGACACTTAAAATGGATATTTAAATATCATCTTGTGGCCAGACTTAGTGGCTCATGCCTGTAATCCCAGCACTTTGGGAGGCTGACGCAGGCCAAATCACTTGAGGCCAGGAGTTCAAGACCAGCCTGGCCAACATGGTGAAACCCTGTCTCTACTAAAAACACAAATATTAGCCAGGTGTGGTGGCACACACCTGTAATTCTTGCTACTTGAGAGGCTGAGGCTTAAGAATCACTTGAACCTGGGAGGCAGAGGTTGCAGTGAGCTGAGATTGCGCCACTGCACTCCAGCCTGGGCAACAGAGCAAGACTCTGTCTCAAAAATAAACAAATAAATAAATAAAGATAATTACATCTAAAGATGACAAGTAAAACAAAGCTGTCATTCAAACAAAATTAGTAAAATATCTTATGTCTGATTGGGAATTCTAAAGGAACATTTTGCCACCAAAATTCTGATATTCCCCATCAGCCCCAAATACTTCAATTGCTATCTTTTGTGTATGCTGAGAAATAAATTCACGATGGCAATATATATATATAATGTTAAAAAGGTTGATTTAGACATGTGAATGTCCTCCAATCATGGTAGCTCATGCCTGTAACCCCAGCATTTTGGGAGGCTGAGGTAGGTGGATTGCTTGAGCCCAGGAGTTTGAGAACAGCCTGGGCAACATGGCGAAACCCCACATCTACAAAAATACAAAAATTAGCTAGGCATGGTGTTGCGTACTTGTAGTCCCAGCTACTCAGGCTGAGATGGGAGGATGGCTTATGCCTGGGAGGCAGAGGTTGCGGTGAGCTGAGATTGCACCCTGCACTCCAGCCTAGGCAATAGAGCCAGACCTCAAAAAAACAAAACAAAACAAACATACAAATGTTAATATCTTTAAAAATCTCAGTTATTATAGCTGTATTTTGGTATTTTTTCATTTTATTTTTAACATCCTAGAAACCCCCAGCAGTGGGCCGGCTGGGCCTCTCTTGACCTCTGAGAGGTGAAGCCTTTGGGACCCCCTTACCTAGCTGTTCCATGAGCTTCTTGTAAGCTGGATCGATCCTTCTCATGGACTTTATCAGATCTTTCTTTCGGAACTTAATCTCCACTGTCCCCTCTGGTTCCAGAACACCACCCC
This sequence comes from Pan troglodytes, assembly GCF_028858775.2. Taxonomy (NCBI): domain Eukaryota; kingdom Metazoa; phylum Chordata; class Mammalia; order Primates; family Hominidae; genus Pan; species Pan troglodytes. Next base: position 116,073,359 of record NC_072408.2, on the reverse strand, counting down.
TTAAAAGAGAAGAGGCAGGGATGGGGGTATATGAGGCATTGCCCAGCAAGCAACGGCTAATGGATGTGGGGGGAGCTGGAGGGAAGAGAGCCAGAAGATCTGGGTGTCAGTCCTCAGCTCTTTCACCCCCACACATGCTGTGTGCCCTTAGGCAAGTCACTTTCCCTCTCTGGGCCTCTGTATCTTTACCCACAGATGGAAAGACTGAGCCAACTGTTTAAAATAATGCTTTCTGAACTCTGGAGGGCCCCTTTCAGGTCTAAGAGTGTACGACTTTTTCCATGGCAGCATACCCCTCCTGCTCTCCAGCCAGAGTCCTCTCTAACTTTGCTAATTTCTGCCCTCCTAGAGGAGGGGCACTGTTTCTGATCGCTTTAAATCTCACAAAAGCACCTTGAGAGCCCAGCGTAGTCTTGTGTGAGCTGTCCTCCCATTTCCAACATACATTTTCTTTTCTTTCTTTTTTTTTTGTTTTTTTTTTTTTTTTTTAGACAGGGTCTCACTCTGTCACCCAGGCTGGAGTGCAGTGGCACTATCTCGGTTCACTGCAATCTCTGCCTCCCGGGTTCAAGTGATTCTCCTGCCTCAGCCCCCCGAGCAGCTTGGATTACAGGCGTGTACCAACATGCCCAGCTAATTTTTGTATTTTTAGTAGAGACGGGGTTTCACTGCGTTGGCCAGGCTGGTCTTGAACTCCTGGCCTCAAGTGATCTGACCCCCTTAGCCTCCCAAAGTGCTGGGATTACAGGCGTGAGCCACCACGCCTGGCCTCATTTCCAACATTTTTATTTACCCCTCATTCTCCCCCTGCCCCCTTTTGCTTTTGACAGCTTAGAAGCCCTGAAGAATGCTATCAGTAGCTCTGAGCTTCCTGGCGGCCATCATGAAAAGTTAGCAATGACTCCATTCAAGTGCTGCTCAGTATCCTGAGTCTTCCTGGAGGACTGACCTCAGCAGTCCCTGACAAGGGTCTAAGTGCCCTGAATGCAGGACAAGCTTGGCCCATTTGCCACCACATCATAATGTCTAGCAGAATGGCTGGCATACAGTGAGGTAATCAATGGATATTCATTGAATTAGCAAATGAATGAGGGAGTGAACACAGGAATGCCGTGCCTATATTTGGAGTAGAATGACTCTTGAGGCCTTGACATCCTGTGTAGCATGTAGTTTTCACTTCAAAGTCATCAGTCACTGTGCTGTGAACATTATTATCATCATCCTTTCTGTAAGAATCTCTGGAATAAATTCCTCCTAAGTAAAGTGCCAAGGAGGTTACCTCTCCCGCGAAGAACCGGTATCCTCTCATGTTCAGTCATTTGTTTAGCCAGTATTTTCTGACCACCTACCAGGAGTAAGGCACTGTGCTAGACCCTGGGATATAAAACTGAATAAAACATTTCCTATAGGAACTCATAGCTTTGGGAGAAGCTCAGAGTCTAATGAGAGATACATGGCTCATCATATTTCCCTTTTCATCCTGGCTGCCAGGAAGTTCAAGTGCTTTTGGTCTTTCCTTTTTATTTTTTGCTTGCAAACTTCCTTGGGAAGGGGGAGTAGAAACCATGAAAGAAGAGACAACATTTCTCCACCACTTACAGGTTCCAGCCACTGCATCCCTCCATGATCTCCCAAGGTCATGGGCTCTCAAGGCTGGGAGAACAAGAAAAGGCTAAGCCAGGCTAAGGGCAACACACCCACCTGCTCTCTTTGTCTGCATACATTTCTATGCACAGCGGGTTGATGGTGGCATCTATGACCACCCAGGAGCCTCCCCGGAGCTCCGCATAGGGCGGGATATAGATCAGGATGGGCTGTTTGTATTGTCTAAGGCCGTCCACGATGTAGGCTCCAAACTTCAGCACCTGGTCATACATGTCTGAAAAGCAAAGCAGCCTCCCAGTTCAGGGACCTCACTCATCCACACATGAAACCCACTGCCCTAGTTGTCCCGGGGGTCCTGGGAGAGTGAGCCCAGCTGGGAGGCTTGGAGAGCACTGGGCTGGGATTCGAGAGCACTGATCGCTCTCTAAGTGGCTGTGTGACCTCGAACAGGTCATTCACCCAGCATGGGCCTCAGTGGCCTCATCTGTGAAGGCACAGGGAAAAACCAATCTGTAGGATTCTTTCCAACTGGAATTGAAATGCCCTCACCCATGACTGTCCCTGCCCTGCCCCACCATTTCCAGCAAAGAAAACCCTCGCTAACAGTCACACTGATCCTTCCCCAATGTGCATGGGCAACATGGCCCTTATCTTCCACCAAGACACATCTCTCCAGGTCCCCAGGCGCCCTACATGAAAACAAGAATGCAATAATAACAGCACTGACAATCACACTGCATGTCAGCAATGAGCTCATCAGACCCTTATCTCGGCCCTCTGAGGTTGGTCCTGTTCTTAATCCCCTTTTACAAAGGAGGGAAACTGAGGCTCAGTGATGTCACCCAGCTAACAAGGACTCACAGCAGGTCTGTCTGCCTCCCATCCAGCTCTGTCCTCAACACCCCAGTGATCCAACAGCCACTCTCTCCCAAAACATGCTTGGTGGCTTAAAAAGCCTTCACACAATTGTAAGGTCACATGAGGCTCAGAGCAGCTTTCTGCAGAGGGAAGGGTGGACAAACATCCTCCTCACCTTGCCAAATGGGGAGGTGCCTGCCCAGGTCACCCGGCAGCTCCTGGGGCTGCCCCTCCCTGACCTGCACCTCATGGTGTGACCTCTAGAAAGTGACACTTTGCCTCCAACCCTCAGTTCCTCATTGTTTTTTTTTTTTGTTTTTGTTTTTGAGATGGGGGTCTCACTCCGTTGCCCAGGCTGGAGTACAGCCTCAACCGCCTGGGCTCAAGCAATCCTCCCACCTCAGCCTCCCAAATAGCTGGGACAACAGGCATGTGCCACCATGCCCAGCTAATTTTTTAAACATTTATTTTGTTTTTTTTGTAGAGACAGGGTCTTGCTATACTGCCCCAGGCTGGTCTCAAACTCCTGGCCTCAAATGATCCTTCTGCCTTGGCCTCCCAAAGCACCGGGATTACAGGTGTCTGCCACCGTGCCCAGCAGTTCCTCATCTTTAAAACGGGGTGGTGGGGCACCTGAACAATATTTTCTCCTCAGGGTTGTTGGGAGACACAGCTAAGATGATGATGGGCACAGACTAGGACATTAGCATCACCACCCAGAGGGTGCTGTCCTGGGTGCTGACCCCAGGCTGACCCCAAGGCTTTGGGGTAACCATAGGCAGGGAGGGGCTTACCTTTCATGCCACCGGAGAACCCCCTCCAGTTGGCAAAGATCATCAGGGGCAACTTCTCCCGGTTGAAGTCCTTGATGGCCTGGGCGGTTTTGTAGGCTGAGTCTGGGAACCACACCTGTCCTGCCTGCTGAATTATCTGGAACACAGAGCTGCGGGGATCAGATGTCTCTGCACAACCACAACCCAGGACACAGGGACGGCTGCCAGAACCTCGCTCTGGATGGCAGGCGATCTGATCTGGGCTGGCCCCAGCACCAGAGCCAGGGCTCAGAAGGATGGAAGCCCCATCTCCTCCGCTCAGGACCAGGCTGACCCTCCCATTGCAGCCCAGCAAGGTTCCCGTTGCCCTCGTTTACAGGCTCCGAGGGGTGCCGAGCTCGTCAAGGTCACACTAAGTTGGGGTAAAGCCGGCCCTGGAACCCAGCCCTCTTGACTCCTGAGCTCTTCTCAGTCTGTGCCCTGGCCTAACGCAGAAACAGCAACAGAGGCAGGGCAGGAGGTGGGAGGGGTTTCTAGGGACCTTTATCATCTGCTGAGGAAGAAGCAAGATGGTGCAGCCATTTATGCAACCCATAGAGAAAGTGTCAGAGAAACAGGCACTGAGCCCCCCAGGGCCAGGGACTGCACTGGGTCCCCTGCTTCTCCACCTAAGTTGGCAGGGAAGGGATGGGACCCCCACGCCCAGGACCCACTCTCAAGACAGTACCGCTGGCTGAACCAGCAGCCACATCTCCCGGCCCCCTCACCTTGGCCTCAGAATCCAGGTTGGCAGGGTCTGCAGGGACTGCCACCTCCACAGTCCGTGTCTCCACAGCAATCACTCCCACGGGAATTCCCCCAAGCCTGGAAAATGAGCACCAGTGAGCCAGGCCCTGGGCAGCACCCCAGGCGCATTTGGGGACCTCTGGGTGTGGGGGTGAGGGCACGTGGAGGAGAATGCTCTTTTTAATCTGGCGGATTATTTTATTGGAAGGCAAAGAAAAAGCTCCAAAATGGTAAGAGCCTCGAAAGGTAGCAGACCTATTGGTGCCCTTTTTGAGGCAAGAACCATCAGAGGAGGGCTGGGATGGTATAGGGCCTGGAGCAGCATGAACCACTAGAACTTTCTTGACGAGGGCCACGTTCTCCATCTGCACTGTGCAATACAGGAGCTGTGGGCTGCATGTGGAACGTGGCAAGTGTGAGGAATGGAACAGGTCATCCTCTGTCACTTTGACTTAGTTCAATTTAAACTGAAGGAGCCGGGCATGGTGGCTTATGCCTGTAATCCCAGCACTTTGAGAGTCTGAGGCAGGAGGATTGCTTGAGTCCAGGAGTTTGAGACCAGCCTGGACAGCATAGTGAGACCCTGTATCTGCAAAAAATAAAAAAACTGGCTAGGTGTGGTGGCGCACACCTCTAGTCCCAGCTACTTGGGAGGCTGAGGTGGGAGGATTGCTTGAGCCCAGGAGGTCAAGGCTGCAGTGAACAGTGATCATGCCTCTGCACTCCAGCCTGGGTGACAGAGCAAGACCTTGTCTCAAAATAATAATAATAATAATAATAATGAAACTAAAGCATCACATGTAGCCAGCAGCTACTACACTGGTCTAGACATCAAGTTGCACTTGGAAAGGGCTGAGGGATATTGAACTGGACAGAGACTCAGCTCAGGGGGTGCCATGACATCAGTTACTTGCTACTGAACTATGCATCACTACATGGTTCTCGTTTACCCTATGAGGCAGGGGTGGGGGAGAGCAGTCTTCAAATCAAAGTGTTTTCACATGGAACAGGGAGTGGATTTTTTTTTTATTTTTTGCTTTTAAAAATATAATTTATTTTATTTTATTTTATTTATTTTGAAGATGGAGTCTCGCTCTGTCACCCAGGCTGGAGTGCAATGGCGCAATCTCGGCTCACTGCAACCTCCACCTTCTGGGTTCAAGCAATTCTGCTGCTTCAGCCTCCCGAGTAGCTGGGATTACAGGTGCCTGCCACCACGCCCAGCTAATTTTTGTATTTTCAGTAGAGACGGGGTTTCGCCATGTTGGCCAGGCTGGTCTCGAACTCCTGACTACAGGTGATCCACCCGCCTTGGCCTCCCAACGTGCTGGGATTACAGGTGTGAGCTGCCACGCCCGGCCCTGGCTGCACTTTAGTATTTATTGCCGAAGATGTAAATGATAGCAGCCATTCCCACTTATGGAGTATGTCGATTTTAAGTATTTCACACATGTTATTGCATCTAATCATCACAATAATCCTTTGGGGTAGAATTATTATCCCTATTTTACAGATGTGAAGGACCAGAGAGGGTGAGTGATGGAGATGGGGCTTGGCCTCAGGTCTAATGCAGAGCCTGGACTTATAGCTGCGACATCATACCAGGAATAAGTGGTCAATGATGAGGAGGCAGCTCAGGGCTCATTATAAGGAGGAACTTTCAGGCAGGTGGAGCTGTCGAAAGAGATGAAAGCTACAAGGCTGAAGGGTGAGCTGCCCAGCTTGGAAAGCATGCAAGCATTTCAGCCTCCCACCAACAGTGGCATACAACAGGGCTCCTGTCCATGGCTCTCCTAAGATGGAATTCAGAGTGCCAGTGTCTGTGAAGTTTTCTGGGGAGAGCACCCAAGGCCACCTTCTGATGCCCAAAGGGGTTGTTAGCCCTTGTGGCCTGGGGACTGACTACAGGGTCCCAGGCCTCAGGAGGAGGCTGGCTGAGATACCTTCTAAGGGCACACACAGACACTCCAGAAACCATTCCCCAAATTGGTTTTTTCTTTTAGAAAATCCTGAGGCCAAGAAGAAAATTGCCCCTGGAGGTCCCTGGCCTCACACCTGGGGACCCCAATGCCTGGTGAGTCAGACATGGGCAGCCTGCTCCCGTCTTCATGATTACCTTGCTCGTCCTGTCACCACGGTCTGCGCCCAGGGTGCCATGATTTCCTTGAAACTGCCGTGGTCAAAGAATCCGCTCTGCCACGTTCCCTTCAGAGCTGTGGACAGAAGGGCAGAAGCCCAGGCTGGAGGGCCAGGTGGCTGGGGGCCCCCAGGACACTCCTGGCTGTGCAAAATCTCCCTAAGGACAGCCTGGCTTTAACCTCATAGCCCAGATACCCCTTTCTACCTAAAACCACACAGCCCAACCCTTTCCCCCCTTCCCAAAATGCCTCAAAAGACAAACAGGGCTGCAATAAATATACCAAGTCAAGAATTCAGTCTGTATGGAATATGTGACTACCATCAACAGCCAGCCAACTCCAAACACATAGATTCTAATCACGGTCTCTGCCTTCTCTTCCTAAGACGCAGAGAGTGGACAGACACCTCCAGAAGGTGGGATTTTAGGAAGGGACCACCTTTCCTGAAAAACTCATCCCTCACCTGCTAGCTGCTGGCTGCAGCTTCATAACCACTTAATTGGGAAAAAAGTTTCAATTTCCCAGAGAGACAGAGAGAGAATATGATGATGTCAATGACAGCCATTGGTGGGGAAGAAATGATGACTTAAATCCATGCAACAGTGTAAATGGCTGTGGCTCTGACCAGGAGGGGGCAGCCAGAGTAAGAGGCATCTCAGGCATGGGAGGCCCGGCTCCCAGGCATGCAACAGCACAGCTTCAGCATCTGCCGAGGACTGGCCTGACAGTGAGAAGCCGAACATTTTTTAATTGAGATAAGCAGCCCCCTCAGTGTTTACAGGCCAGAAAGCCCAAGAGAAATGAAAAGCAAGAGAAGGAAGCCACAGGGCTCCTTGCACTGGCTGGAGTCTAGCACGCTCCCGAGGGTCACCTCTCCTGCACTGCACAGCCGAGGAGCAGCCAAGTCTAAAGGTAGCAGCATGTGAAATTCTAGATTTGGGATATAGTGACGGGAGCAGCTCAACTTTCCTGTTGTGTTCTGGTTGCTCAGAATGAAATAATATACCTCCAAGAGAGAAACTCATCCCTTTCAGAGAAAGAGAGAGAATGTGTGTGTGCAAAAATGTGTGTGCATGTGCATGTGTGTTCACGTGTCCATGTGCGTGTGTGTGTGTGTGTAGGTATAGAAGAGGTAAAATTGGCCAGGCATGGTGGCTCATGTCTGTAATTCCAGCACTTTGGGAGACTGAGGCAGGCAGATCACTTGAGGTCACGTGTTCAAGACCAGCCTGGCCAACATGGTGAAACTCCGCCTCTAATAAAAATACAAAAATTAGCTGGGTGTGGTGGCAGGCACCTGTAATCCCAGCTACTCGGTAGACTGAGTCAGGAGAATCACTTGAACCCAGGAGGCAGAGATTGCAGTAAGCCAAGATTGCGCCACTGCACTTCAGCCTGGGCAACAGAGCAACACTGTCTCAAAAAAAAAAAAAAAAAAAGAAGAGGAGACCAGATTGCCTATCCTGTGTAAGCTCACAGAGTTCAGAGTTCCTTTGTAAGAGAGAAAGAAAGAGAGAAAGATGCAGTCTTCTCTTTGAAACTCTGATGTTTCAGCACTGAATTTTCTACTGATGAGACAGTGGGGCAGTTAGAGACCACAGAGCATGGAGCATCAGGGGAGGGAGGGAGACCAGGACCACCATTGCACCCCACCTCCATCTATTAGCTCCAGAAACTGGAGGCTGTTTCCACCCCTTCTTGGTCAATGGCTCAGGAAAAGCCTAGAGTAAAATCTCCATTTCTCTACTTTCCCTGCATTTGATTTCAGGTGTACCTCTCTGGGATATGAGAACGAATATCAAGCCTTCTACCTAAGTGCTCCTTTGTCTCAAGCCCTAGAAAGAAACCCGAGACCAGGTCCTAGGCAAAATACTTTAGAACTTACTTGGGTGAGGCCTTCCTGCAAGCATCCACCGGGGGTCGTAGGGAGCTCTGGATGGGAGGAATTCAATTTCTCTGTCAATGGGGTCAGTGGGTGTGATGATAGGGACAGGGCTGTGATTATCCTAAAAAAGAAAGCCAAGTCTCTGACTCAGTCTGTGGTGCTTGTCAATAATACCTCTGATCAGCACTTCGCTCCTCTGACTATGATTATGCCTGGTTATGCAGCAATATCCCCTCCCTAGGGCTCCTGAAGCCACTGCTCTGATTGGAAAATGCCGGATAAGGACTGGCCATCCCATGGATTCTTCTGAAATCTAGTTTATGAACTCCTGAGTGTGCTTCCCGGTTCAGATGGTGTCACTGATGCTGGGAAGTTACAGAAACGCAGGAAAGGGTTGCTACTGCTATATATGGTCAGATAGGAGGAAAAACATCTTAAAAGAAAAAGAGATTGGTTGCAGAGAATGGTAACAGATGGCATGCAGATGGGGAAAAGGGGCACTTGGGAATACAAACTGACATTTGTGACTTGGGGTTCTTGGCAGAAGATCTGGAATGACCTGAACTCTGTAAACCCAACCTCTCAGAAATGGTTATAATGAAGAATGACAACCTCACTCATTTGTAAGGAATGTTACAGTTAACCAAGAACTGTGCCCACGATTGCCCCCTTCTTACTTTGGTGAGGACCTACCAAATGTTGTGCTTTAAATATCACTTCACTTAATCATGATGATAACACCATGAGTTAGGTGCTATTATTATTCTCATTTCACAGATGAGGAAACAGGCTCAGAAAAACTTAGGGACTCTCCCAGTGTCTTACAGCTACTGAGGAGGAAGGCAGGAATCAAATCCAGCCTGACTGTAAAGCTTAAAGACTCAGTATTGTCCAATGCTGCCTCTTGTCAAGAGGCAATACTACCTCTTTCTAAAGGATTAACAGATAGCATCCTTACAATGGCATTAGTGCCACCAAAAGAGCAAAGGACACCTAGTACAGGGCTGGGCATCAGAGAAGGAAGAAGGAGTAAGAAAAATCAACCCCAGCCACATGTGCAGTGCTTCCTGCTCCTCAGCCTCCCACACCACCCAGGAGGTGACAGGGACACAATTAGCCAATGAGCTTAATAAGAGTCTTCCAGGTTCTAAGCTGCAGGGGGAGTACTGCACCTTTGGCATATAGGACAGCCACTCCAGGATGGTATAAACCCCCTCAAAGTCATCTGGCACGGTGATGTGGGAGACACCATTGTAATGCATGATCTGAACGCCACCCAGCTGGTTGTTGGATGTGTAGACCTCTCTTCCCAGGACCTGCTTTGACACAACATGGTTAGCAATGTCCTGCACGGTGCAGGGCTCTACCACCTGTTTGGAAATCATCTCAGTGCTTCTCAATCCTGGCTACACATTAGAATCACCCAGGAGATTTCACAAATCCTGATGCTCAGGCTACATCCAGACCAATTATATCAGAATCTTCGAGGAATTAGTTTTTGTGTTTTGTTTGTTTTTTAGTTTCTAGATAATTCCAATATGCAGGCCAATTTGAGAACTGGTGATGCAGCTGACTTCTACCTTGACCATCTCAAAAGCAAAACCCTAGCTAGTGTTTCTGATTCAGCAGGTCTGCAGCAGGGCTTGAGGATGTGCATTTCTAACAAGTTCCCATCTGATGCTGATGCTGTTGGTTCAAGAACCAGGCTTTGAGACTTTGGCTGGGATTTGAGCAGACATTAAGTATAGAGACTTTTCAACAAGGAAAATGTTTTAATACAGTGAAAAAAGTAGAATACAAAACTGTGTATTCACTATAAATTAACCACATAAAGACAGAAGATGAGAGGGAACCATACCAGAATGATAGAAGCTGCAAAATTACTTTTTTGGGGGGTTCCTTTTCTAATTTTTCTGCAATGTGTAATGGCACTTCAATAATTTGTTTTAAAATGTCAGTAATACAGGGAGTTAGATCGACCAGAATTGCCTAAAACTAATTTTTTTTTTTCTCATAAGGACCCAGATAGCTGCAAATTGGAAAAAAAGAGCTCTTGTATCAGTAGGAATGAAACTGGCTTCATATTGAGAAAAATCCCCCACCAGAGACCAATGGGAATGTTAAAATGACTCCTGGCCCCCAAGGATCCACTCTGCACAGGCCCCTTTTTGGTCACCTTGTTGAGAGCACTTGCTCCTGTGAGGATGATGTGGGAGTTCTCCACCTGGATCACTCGCTGGCCCAGCCTCACCAAGTAGGCCCCAATCCCAATGGCTCGGCAGGTCACCTGTGGAGAGAGGACCCCCTCTGAATTCTGGAGAGTGGCGAGGGACCCACCCCCCACAGCAGGGAAGAGTCCAGGAACCTGCTGGGACCAAATGGAAGTTATGTTTTGACCAATGGCAACCCGATTTGGAGCCAAACCACAGTAGAGGCAAAAGCCTATTCTTCGGGCCACTTTATTGAGCTTGGATTCCTATCTGGAAATAACATGGTTAACAAAGATTGCCGTAAAGACAAGCAGCAGACACTGAATGTTTCAGATCTTAAGAGGCTTGTGTGCAGCTCTTCTGAGCCTGGGCATTCATGGGCCATTGCAGCCTCTTAACAACCAAAAGGACACCTAGGAGTGCATGTAAAAACTGGTGAAATTCAAAATAAGGTCTGTACTGAGTTAACAATATTGTGCCAATGTCAGTTTCCTGGTTTCGATAATGTACTATGGTTATGTAAGTACCATAGGGGAAGCTGGGTGAAGGGTAGTTGGAAATTCTCTGTAGTATCTTATAACTTATGGTGGGTCCTAGATGACTTCAAAATAAAAAGACTATACATATAATCTAGAAAACAAGCCCAAGGAAGATGCTTATGACCAACATTTTCCACTTGGAAACTGAAGATTCAACATTGCATGTAAAAATAAGGCCTTCCAAGGCAGTTTATCATTAAAGAGTACTATTATTCCTGTTGCTGCTGCTGTTAGAGTAGGTAGTTAAGCAGACATGAGCAGGGTAGGAGAGGAAGGCAACCATCAGGTGATAGTTAGGCAGTTGCTAAATTGTCTCTCTAAAATGATTATTGGTCACAGCTGGCTCCAGGGAAAGGCAATCTCCTGATAGATAGAAAACACCTGAAGCTAGTGATAAGCAGCTTCCCAATAAGATCTCAGGAGCTGGGCGGGTGGGCTCAAGCATGCACGCTAAGAGGTAAGATGGCAGAGTTTATCTGGTACTGTGCCCTTCTTCTAGGAACACTCGACTGGTAAAGGAGGAAAGCCTCAAGTGAGCATGCACACAACTTCAGTAAACACACTGTTCATGCGGCCCCTCCTAAGTGCTGGCAGACCACGTGCATGCAGACAGCCCACCCCAAGGGAAGAATCAGGGGAGAAGAAACACAAACCCTGGAATCATGCCAATGCATAAAACCCCAAAAGGGTTGGATGAGGCACTTGGATCTCTCAGGTTGCCTTGCTTGGCCCTCTTCCAAGTGTACTTCATTTCGTTCTTGCTTTAAAACTTTTTAATAAACTTTCACTCCTGCTGAGAAACTTGCCTCGGTCTCTCACTCTGCCTTAGACCCATACAGATTCACCACCACAAACACTACTACCACTACTACTACTACCACCACCACTACTACCACCACTGCTAGTACTAGAATTACTACTAGTACTACTACTACTACTACAGTAGTACTACTACTAGAAACAGAAAACATTTTTGGCAAGGCCATGGGGATGGGATGGGGACTACTCCTTATATGCCAGTTAAAGTCAGATAAAAGTTCTTCTAAACATTCAGTACATTGAAAATAAGATGAGATTGGACCCTGATTCAAACAAACCACTAGAAAAGGGTATTTTGAGATAACTGTTAAACCACACTGGGTTTCAATGATATTGCTGATTCTGTTGGGTGTAATATTAGTATTTCAGTTATGTTTTTAAAAACTAGGGGAAGAGGGTGAGAGTCATTATCTGTTAAAGATCTACCCTTACGTATTTATGGATGAAAAGACATGATGGGGGCTGGCTTTAAAATACTCTAAAACAGGGTGCAGGGGATGGGGGGTGAGATTGAGGAAATATCAGTGGGCTGGCATGTGGTAACTGTAGGAGGTATGTGACGGGCACATGGGGCTTATTATTGATTCTCTCTAATTTTGTGACAATTTTAAAATTTCTATAATGGAAAGTTGAAAAGTAAGAGAAAATAGAAGAAGACTCACCAAGCTAATGGTGACGATCTCTTCGTAAGCCAGAGAGGACTCCCCAGCAATCATGCCTGAGCCCCTCAGATTCTCCACGCCCAAGCCATCATCCTTCCCGATGATATCCATGATCATGTATCTTCAAAAGCAAGCACAGGTTAAAGGCTGCGCTCTAGCCCCAAAAAATCCAAGGTGGATGCATTTCCCAAGAAGAGACTGACTGGGCAGCAAGGTGAGAGATTGGAAGCAGACAAAGCATCCAGAGGCAAAATGAAATTGGCATCTAGAACCCTCAAAATGAGTGCTAAGATTTCTAAAAGGGCAAGTGCAGCATCAACAATCATCACCCTGCTCTGTAATCCCAGCAGTTTGGGAGGACGAGGCGGGCAGATTGCTTGAGGTCAGGAGTTTGAGACCAGCCTGGCCAATATGGCGAAACCCCATCTCTACTAAAAATACAAAAGTTAGCTGGGCGTGGTGGTGCACGCCTGTAATCCCAGCTACTTGGGAAGCTGAGGCAGAAGAATCGCTTGAACCTGGGAAGTGGAGGTTGCAGTGAGCCGAGATTGCACCACTGCACTCCAGCCTGGGTGACAGCGCGGGATTCTGTCTCAAATAAATAAATAAATCATCACACTGCTCCCATCTGTGAAAGGAAAATAAAAACTAGGACCACGATTCACAATGCCAAAAGGAACAATTTAAGCTGAAGCTGAGTTGTGCAAGCTGCCTTTCCTTTTGTTTCTTTAGTAAGCAGATGGATATAGATAAAAGCTGAAACATCTCCACAGGTAGTTCCTCTATGTCCACCTTATCTTATAGAAAGTGCTGACTTACTGAGCACAGGAAGAATACATAACTGACTTCCCCTGCCTGCGCCTTTTCTCCTGCAACATGTGATTACCAGAACTTCCCTCTTTCCCCTCCAGCCTGCTTTTCTCCTTTAAATACTGAAGGCCTCCAAATCATCTTTGAAGAAAGGCACACGCCACAGACGGTTTCTATGATTCCGTGTTCTTTGCTTCTGGATGTGTCCCTAACCTTGGCAAAATAAACTTCTCAATTGATTGAGACCTGTCTCAGATACTTTTTGGTTTATACAACCAAAGATATCTGCCTGTTCAGAGGCTGTCTCAGTGAAATATCACCCTCAGCCCATATTCCTCCAATGGTCTACAGAGAGATGGGGGTACACAGAGGAAACCCGTTCACAATCAAATTCCAGGGCCACATAATGAGAAACACTGTCCCGCCAGCCTCTGTTAGAGATTCACAATGCACTTGAGCATGTGTGATGGTTAATATTAAGTGTCAACTTTAGGATGCAAAGTACTGTTTCTGGGTGTGTCTTTGAGGGTGTTGCTAGAGGAGATTAACATTTGAGTCAGTGGACTGGGAGAGGAAGACCCATCCTCAATGTGGGTGCGCACCATCCAGTCATCCAGCTGCCAGCGCGGCTAGAAAAAGCAGGTGAAAGAAGGTGGAGTAAGCTGCCTTGCTGAGTCTTCTGGCTTTCATCTTTCTCACATGCTGGAAGCTTCCTGCCCTCAAACATCAGACTCCAGGTTCTTCGGCCTTTGGACTCTTGGACTTACGCCAGTGGTTTGCCAGGGGCCCTCAGGCCTTTGGCCACTGAAGGCTGCACTATTGGCTTCCCTACTTTTGAGGCTTTTAGACTCAGACCGAGCCACTACTGGCTTCCTTGCTCCTCAGCTTGCAGACAGCCTATCATGGGACTTCACCTTATGATCATGTGAGTCAATTCTCCTTAATAAAGTCCCTTTCATATATACATATATCCTACTAGTCCTGTCCCTCTGGAGAACGCTGACTAATACAGCATGCTACAGGTACTAAGAAGGTCTGCAATAAAGATGTTTATGATATCTCATTTAACCCAGTGTTTCCCAAACTCATCTGACTATGGAATTTCCCCCCAGCTTGTCACTAACATTGCAAAAAACCCAGTCTAGGAAATCCTGAGTCAGTTAATCCCACTGAGAAAAACATAACTTGTCCTGGAAAAGATAGTAGCCTTTGAATGCTCTCGAAGAACAGACCTCTCTCTGCCCCACCCATACCTTCCCAGTTTGCCAAGTCACCGCTGCATCAGTTTGGTCACAAAATGTGAGCCTGCGGCTCCTAGGAGATTCACGAGAATCCAATCTCATTCTCTCTGCATGACGTGCTATTTTTTGTGAAAGGAGTCACTCATTTTAGAATGACAAGGATGGACTCACCTTGGAGAGTTTAACAAATGTTTAAGGCATCAGTGCCCACAACAGGCATTGGTTCCCATCATACAAACACCACCACCCCACTGGAAAATATCGCCACAAGCCCCGAGGAAAGAAGACAGCTGAAATTAACCACGAGCAAAATTAAGGAGCTACCTGATAAGTTATTTACCTGGATTCTCCTCCTTCCTCGATGTGTTTACAGTGGACGGAGTTCAGGGAGCTGATTCTGGTGTAGTCTTGGGGAGTCAGGTACAGGTATTTAAATCCCTTAAAAAATACTTTAGTGAGGCTACGAATCCAGTTCCCTGCACTGAAAGCCACTGTTTTTTTTTTTTCTTAATGTGAACATCGTAGGGATGGATGTTAATAACATGTTAGTAACATGTCAATGACACATTAACACATCTCATGTAAATACCATATTAATAACAGCCATAAACTGAAGTTCTGCTTTGAGCTAAGCTCTCCTCTAAGGACTATCTCATTTTTATTTCTTATTGCCAGCACCCCAACATGAAATTTTAATTTTCAAGATACACTGTTTAACCACTGTTTACATACTCCGTATATGTATATATGTTAAAAAATATTTTATTGCCACCCCAAAAATTATTTTTCTGTCTTCTTGCGGGTAGTGGGCAATATCGCCCCCGAGAATGCATGCTCTGAATGGAAAGGATGACTGTCCCCTGTCATTTCACATCACAGAATGTGTGCGCTTCCCTCATTCATCTTGCCTTTTATGGCAAGCTGGTATCTATACAACTCCCCGAAGATTTTTCTTTTTTTTTGAGATGTGGGGTCTCACTCAGTTGCCCAGTCTGGAGTGCAGTGGTATGATGATCATGGCTCACTGCAGCCTTGAACTCCTGGGCTCCAAGTGATCCTCCCACTTCAACTTCCCAAGTAGCTGGGGCTGACTACAGGCAGGCACCATCATGCTCACCTAGTTTTTTCATTAGTAGAGACGAAGTCTGGCTATGCTGCCTAGGTTACCTAGGTTGGTCATGAATTCCTGGCTTCAAGCTATCCTCCCACCCAAGCCTCCTGAGTTGCTGGGATGACAGGTGTGAGCCATAATTCTAAGAACACTATGAGGCCAGGGAGTTGACACAATCACCTCTGCATTCTCAGTGCACACTGCATTCAGGAGCGCTCAGTGTATATCAGCTCAGGGTTTATAGACTTTTTTCATTATCCCCGTTAAGGAGCCTTTTTAGATCTTTTTTTTCTAATCACCATCCCCCCCGCCACAGTGAAATGTTAGTATCACTGATATACTGTATGCCTGTTTATACACTACATGTACATCTGTGCTTTATACATAAGTGAGATTTTTTTCACCTCTTGCAGGTGCTAGCACTCCCACTGAAAATACAGTAGTAGCTGAGCAGAATCACCCTGCCCCGCCAGTTTCACGACGTACTTTGTGGGGGTCTTCTGGGTCCACCCAAGCCACGTGGAACATGTGTTTGATCTCCTCTGCCATGCCAATACGGGCGCCACTGTTGGCTGCCACGTAAATTTTGGGAATGCCCTCTGCCCGGGCCATCTCGGATGCCCGCAGGTACAGAAGGTCCTCTCCAGGGCCAAAGGATCCAATGCGAAAGGTGATGTCGTTGCCGATGACGATCACGTCCCGTCCTTCTGGGTACTCCTGGGTCTTAAACCTCATTTTGAAGGCCACCATGCCCACCTGGCAAGGGGATGAATGCACAAGGAAAATGAGTTTGTTTCTTTGGGGGAAAACTTTTTATTTTATTTTAGTTATTATTATTTTTTTTAGATACAGGGTCTTGCTCTGTTGCGCAGGCCAGAGTGCAGTGGTGCAATCACAGCTCATTGCAGCCTCAACTTTCTGGGCTTAAGCAATCACTCCTGCCTCAGTCTCTCGAGTAGCTGGGACTATAGGAGCACACCACCACACACAGCTAATTTTAAAATTTTATGTAGAGACAGGTTCTCACCATGTAGCCCAGGCTGGTCTTGAACTTCTGACCTCAAGTGATCCACCCACCTTGGCCTCCCAAAGCACTGGGATTACAGGTGTGAGCTACTGCACCTGGCCCAAAAATATTTTTAAGGGGGTGACTCCAGCCAGGGGCTAGGCTCCGCTGAGCTATTACCTCATTTCCACCAGGAAGTCGGTTCATCTCCACCAGCTGGCCCTGAGAGTCCAACACTAATTCAGTGTATGTCAGGATGTCTTTGGGATACTTGTCTGGGGAGCCCCACAGTTTAAAGAGAGCCTGGGGAGAGAAGAGGAAAGAGAAAAAACTTGAAGTCATCAGTAGGGAAGAACTATCTTTCCCAGACAGAGATGATCTGTCATGATTCCAGGGTGAATTCTGTAGTCCACTCTCTCTTTTTGAATCATGAAATATTTAAAGCATATTTAAATATGGGCACCCATCCAGTGGCTCTGTCAAATCTTGATTTTTCCATAGTTGTTTAAAGTTTTTGAAAGAAAGAAGAAAGATGCGATTGAAGCCCCAGCTCATTCTTCCTCCCAACTCCAACCCACAGGTGACCATTCCCTTGAATTCAGTGCCTACCCAGTCCTATGCATGCTTTTTTTTCATTTTCCTTTATCCTGTATGCATACATTGGAAACATACAGTATCGTTTTGCACTGCAAACTTTAAATAAAGAGTACCACACTGTACACATCCTTCCGCAAATTACTTTTTCTATTTTTTTTTTCTCTTGTTGCCCAGGCTGGAGTGCAATGGCGCAATCTCAGCTCACCGCAACCTCTGCCTCCCGGATTCAGTGATTCTCCTGCCTCAACCTCCCGGGTTGAGGCACCACCACACCTGGCTAATTTTGTATTTTTAGTAGAGACAGGGTTTCTCCATGTTGGTCAGGCTAGTCTCAAATTCCTGACCTCAGGTGATCCACCCACCATAGCCTCCCAAAGTGCTGGGATTACAGGCGTGAGCCACCACGCCCGGCAGCAAATTACTTTTTCTACTCCTCTTTGTTTGAGAGATTTATCCATATTGATAAATTTAGCTCTGGTCTGCTGTTCAGTTTTCCATTCTCTCGATAGATAGATAAATAGATAGATATAGATATAGATATAGAGGCAGACAGACAGACAGACAGCTGGGTGTGGTGGCTCATGCCTGTAATCCAAACACTTCGGGAGGCTGAGGCAGGCAGATCACCTGAGGCCGGGAGTTTGAGACCAGCCTGCAAACATAGTGAAACCCTGTCTCCACTATAAATAAAAAAATTAGCCAGGCATGGTGGCTCATGCCTGTAAAAAAGAGACGATGGATTTATCTAAAAAAGAGACGATGGATTTGCTTCTGGTTCAGTCATGTTTCTTCCCTTATAGCTCTTGAGGTCAAAGGCAAAAGGATACAGACAATGACATTCTTAATCATAAGTTTCCACTTATTAAGCGCCCACTGAATACATACACTTTTCCAACAACTTTTGGTAGGTACTGTTATTATTCTTATTTTACAGAAGAGGAAACTGAGGCCCAGAGAGGTGAAGGAACTTGGCTAGGGACAGCAGGAAGCAAGGGGACAGATCCAGCATTCGAGCTGAGGCCCGAGTTACTCTAAAGAGCAGCTTTTCCTACTCTTTCATATCCTCTATGCATGAGGCATAGGCACAGGTAGGAACAGACGCTTCCTGCCTACACTGGAAGGTCCTTGACCTCGGTTTCATGAACGTCATTCACTTGTTGATGGGGTTGTTGTTTTTCTTGTAAATTTGTTTGCGTTCTTTGTAGATTCTGGATATTAGCCCTTTGTCAGATGAGTAGATTGCAAAAATTTTCTCCCATTCTGTAGGCTGCCTGTTCACTCTAATAGTAGTTTCTTTTGCTGTGCAGAAGCTCTTTAGTTTAATTAGATCCCATACCAACATGGCACATGTATACATATGTAACAAACCTCCACATTGTGCACATGTACCCTAGAACTTAAAGTATAATAAATAAATATATATATATATATATAAAATGTCATTCCAAAGCAATGCTGGAAAATGAAGAGACATTCACATCACCAATGTCAGTGATTCAGGCTCCTTTAAAGCCCCTAGGGCATAAACATATAAAGGCATAAAAAATACTTGAAGAAAATGCACCCAAATGTTCTTTCAGGCATTGATGGTGGGAAAATTACATATGAATAAAATTTTACTTCCTTATTCTTACCTTTCCATAGTTTCCTATGTATACTTTAATAATCAGAAAAACATAATAAAACATTATTTTTTTGTTTTTGTTTTTGTTTTTGAGACAGAGTCTCTCTCTGTCACCAGGGCTAGAGTGCAGTGGGGCCATCTCAGCTCACTGCAGCCTCCACCTCCCGGATTCAAGCAATTCTCCTGCCTCAGCCTCCCGAGTAGCTGGGACTACAGGTGCCTGCCACTACGCCTGGTTAATTTTCGTATTTTTAGTAGAGATGGGGTTTCACCATGTTGGCCAGGCTGGTCTTAAACTCCTGACCTCAAATGATCCACCTGCCTCAGCCTCCCAAAGTGCTGGGATTACAGGCGTGAGCCACTGCGCCCAACCCAAAACATTATTTTTTAAGAGTAGACTAAAAATTACCTAAGGCAGTGACCCCCTCCTCTTTCCCACAGCTGTCTAGACTTCGAATGGTGCCTGGTAAGTAGCAGGTACTTAATAAATGACCATTAAAAAGACCAGAAGGAAACACATCAAATGTTAAGCAATTTGTCATCAGAGTGTGGGACTAGGAATTATTTTTTCTTTGTTCCAACCTCCTTTATTTTCTGAAGTTTCTATATCCTATGACTTTTATCATTGGGATAAATTAGTCTTATTTGGAGAAAAATACTATGAAGTCGTTCTCAACACATTCATTTCTTTTTCTTCAATGCAGATGTTGTTCTTTTTTTTTGAAGACGGGGTCTCACTCGGTCACCCAGACTGGAGTGCAGTGGTGACATCATGGCTCACTGCAGCCTCGACCTCCCAGGCTCAGGTGATCCTTCCTGCCTCAGCCTTCAAGTAGCTGGGACTACAGGCATGTGCCACCACGCCCGGTTAATTTTTGTATATTTTGTAGAGATGGGGTTCTTCAACTCCTGGGCTCAAGCAATCCTCCCTCCTCGGCCTCCCGAAGTGCTGGGATTATAGGCGTGGGCCACCGCACCTGGCAAGACCTTGTCCTTTAGACTAGGTCTTTAGAAGGAGAATTAAGGATGGGCTTTGGTTCTGGTGGAGTCTGCTGGGAGGACCCAGGGGGTACCGCGTCTGAGCCGCCGGACTTGCCTGCCTGAACATTTCCGGGAAGTCATAGATGTAGGTGGTTCCCAGGGTCTGGGCCTGGAATCGCTTGGCCTGGAGCAGATCCTTGGTGACGTAGGGAGTATTGATCAGCATCCCGTGCTGGGGCCCTTGCTTGTTGCCGAA
The DNA here is from genome assembly GCF_028858775.2 of Pan troglodytes. Classification (NCBI taxonomy): domain Eukaryota; kingdom Metazoa; phylum Chordata; class Mammalia; order Primates; family Hominidae; genus Pan; species Pan troglodytes. The sequence continues at coordinate 116,053,458 of NC_072408.2, read as the reverse complement.
GGAGTGAAACATGATCTGGACCAGAAAGGAAGGAAAACAGAGAGTGAGAGAGAATCACACATCTCCCCCAATTTATTTCTGCCCAGTCCTCAATGAAAATGCAGGTGGGGGAAGCAAAGCATGTCACATGGCATAACAAAGTGAGTGCCTGGGCTACGTAAAACTCCCTTCTTCACCACTGTGGAGGGCCAGAACAAGAAGGGACAACAGGGGCTGTGGAATGCAGTTCCAAAAATACAGTGATCAAGGCATCACACACTCCCAACAACAGGCATGCATGGAAACGCTGGTGAAATCCGAACGTGGTCAGTGTTGGTGCGAACAGTCCTGTGCCAATGTCGATTTCCTGTTTTAATGATGTGCAATGGTGAAGTTCAACATTATCATTGGGGGAAACTGGGTGAAAATCCTCTGCACTATTTTTTTTCTTCTGTACTAATTTTGCAACTGCTTGAGAGTCTTCAGTCTTCAATTACTCCAAAATAAAAAGTGCATAGACCAGGCACAATGGCATGTGCCTGTAGTCCCAGCTACTTGGGAGGCTGAGGCCAGAAGATTGCTTGAACCCAGGAGTTCAGGCCCAGTCTAGGCAATATCTCTTTAAAAAATGGCGTGTATATATATGTATATTTTTATGTACACACATAGGAATTTAAATGGCAGTCAAAAGAACATTTAATTCACTTTACAAAAGTCTGTCCTAGAACATGGTTGGGAAAGTATTTCCCTAAGTGAACCAATCTGAGGACTGCATTATAGTCAACCACAGTAGTGCACAACTTATCCCAAATATGGCCATATGGCCAGGCGTGGTGGCTCACGCCTATAATCCCAGCACTTTGGAGGTCGAGGCGGGCAGATCACTTGAAGTCAGGAATTCGAGACCAGCCTGGCCAATATGGTGACACCTTGCCTCTATCAAAAATCCAATATGGCCACAGAATGGATTAAACTTGGAGATTCACTCTCCTTCTTAGGTGAGTGAAAAACCAAGATTCAAAGGCTAACACATTTAACATAACACTCAGAGGGGGCTACCCCAACCCAGAATGACATGGGAGAGCAAGGCAAGACCGCCTCCAAATGCCATCTTAATCTACAAATTGATGGCCCAAGCAGCCTGCTTCTGCTTTGACTTAGACCCCCACGGCGCGGGCCAGCCTTACATTTCCAGATCTGGAGTCAGTCACTTCTTTGTAGAGGCTGATGTCCAGGTAGTAGCCCGACTCATTGGTGATGAACAGGCGGATGGGAACGGCACTGCCGGTGGTGGTCTGGCGGATGTTGATCTTGACCTCAGCCTGTAGCACACGGAGTTTCCACAGCCGGCTGCCGTAGCGCATAACCATGTAGCGCACGGACTCCTCGATCTGCCCCAAAACACAGCAATTCCAGTTTCAGGGCCAAGACATCCCAAGGACATTTGCAATAGCACTGATACTAATAAGAGGATGAGATATACTGACTGCAAAAACGCCTGGGACATAGTGTGTATCCAACAAAAAGTATTAACTGATAACAAGCAACGGCTCTTGCTAAGCATTTAAAACTCTACCTCATTTTGCCCTCGTAAGTACTCAAGAGAGGCGAGCTTTTCTAATCCCTCATTGACAGATAAGGAAACTGAGGCTGATAAGTGACTGAACTAGTACTGCTATGTTATACTATCTTTACATGCCTTTGACTCAAGCCATTGCACTGCTTCCTTCTGGAACTACCTGAACTAGTGAGGCCAGAGCCTCCACATGGGTCCCCTGAATCCCCCAGATACCAAACGGATGTATCAGGACTTCTCTTTTTAATAATACTATTGTATTAATTATTTTTAATAATATATATTATTAAATAATAAAATAAAATACATTTATATATTTTAATAATATTAATATATCGATATTAATATTAATTTTATTAATAATCTTAATATTTTATTTTTTAATTTTTAAAATTTTTAGTAGAGATAGGGTCTCTCCATGTTGCCCAGGCTTGTCTCAAATTCCTGGGCTCAAGCAATCTACCCACCTCAGCCTCCCAAAGTACTGGGATTACAAGTGGGGCTTCTTTCATTCCAGAATCACCACCATAAAAGTCTGTCTGCTCGTGAAGAGCCACCTGACAGGGAACATTCAGCCACAGACCTCACGGTCTCACGTCTCTCCCCACCCACATGCAGTCCCCAGCGCAGCCTGGAACCAGGGAAAGGACAAAATTTTGTTTTGAAAGACATTTTGAGCATGCTTGTCATCATTAAAGTAAAGCATTCCCGTGCAGGGCATGGCTAAAACACAGCTCTAGAATTGAATGGCAGAAGGTTTGCTCTCCTCCCGCAGCAACTGAGGCTCAGATACGCATGGTTTCATCCTGGAACCCAGGTCTTGAGTGGCAAGAGACAATACCCCAAAGCAGCATGGCTCAGAGGGTGAACCCAGAGCCCGGTGAGAGCCCCCCTGCAAAGGCGAGACCTTGAAGGGGTCCATGATGACAGTGGGCACGAAGTTGAGGAAGATGTGGTTGCAGTCGGTGCGCACGCTGGTGTTATTGAACGCCACCTCCAGCTCGTCCATGGCCTCCAGGAGCAGCCGCTCACCCTCGTTCTGCAGGTATTCGAAGGAGGCTTCCTGCCAAAGAGTGGGAGGGGCAGCTGCTCAGGCCAGGGGTGCAGGCCCACTCTCAGCTGGCTGGAAACTCAGCCCCAAAGAGGCAGAGACAGGAGGAAAACATTCCCCTCCTCCAAAAAGTGTGCCAGGCAAGAACAGCAGAGCCCTGCCTCTCAGAGGCGAAGGGACTGCAAAGCTGTTGAGTGTATTGACATGTGTCCTATTTTCTGCATTCTGACACTTTGACACCTGGGGCCTTGCTGACCCTGGATCATACCTGGGGACACAAACCACCTGCTCTAATCACCCAGGGCCAGATTCCTGAGAACCAGAGACAGCTTCTATATCCCAGGGTCTGCTGAGATGATTCACAGCCAATCCTAAACCTGTTTACTCAGCCTCACTTTTTTCTTCTCCAGGAAACCACAATCAAGGCTCTCGTCCATGTCTTCCATGTCTTCCCCTCTGTCCCTCTGCTGCCTGACCAACCCCAGAGCCTCCCCATGTGGCCCCGTGGCAGGGAGAACCCCTTCTTCTTGGGAACTATGAGTAATAAACTGTCTTTTTGATGGCAGTTGTCTCCTGATCTGTTGGCCTCACCATACCTCAACAATAATAAAACCTATTAAAACGGCTTGGCCAGGCACAGTGGCTCACGCCTATAATCCCAGCACTTTGGGAGGCCGAGATGGGTGGATCAGTTGTCAGGAGTTCGAGACCAGCCTGGCCAACATGGTGAAACTCCGTCTCTACTAAAAATACAAAAATTAGCTGGGCATGGTGGTGGGCGCCTATAATCCCAGCTACTTAGGAAGCTGACGCAGGAGAATCGCTTGAACCCGGGAGGCAGAGGTGGTAGTGAGCCAAGATCACGCCACTGCACTCCAGCCTGGGTGACGAGCAAATCTCTGTATCAAAATAAAAATAAAACATCTAGCTGACAGGTAGCAAAAAAACTGCAGTTAGCTTAATATCCATCAATAGGGCCAGGCGTGGTGGCTCACGCCTGTAATCCCAGCACTTTGGGAGGCCGAAGTGGGCAGATCACCTGAGGTCGGCAGTTTCAGACCAGCCTGACCAACATGGAGAAACCCCATCTCTACTAAAAATACAAAATTAGCCGGGCATGGTGGGGTGTGCCTGTAGTCCTAGCTACTCAGAAGGCTGAGGCAGGAGAATTGTTTGAACCCGGGGGTGCGGAGGTTGCAGTGAACTGAGATTGTGCCATTGCACTCCAGCCTGGGCAACAAGACCAAAACTCCATCTCCAAAAAAATATATATATATAATAATTATATATACATTTATATAAATATATATTTATATAAATACATATAATATGTATTATATTATGTATATATAATGTTATATTATATAACATATTATATATTATGTATATTATATGTTATATAATATAATTATATATTATTATATATAATTATATATATAATAATATATATATGTTTCCATCAATAGGGGATTAGTAAAAAAAAAAAAAATTATACACGGTACATCCATGCAAGGAAATAATATGTGGTGGACCACTCTTTATTAGCAATGAAAGAGGTCCACAAGTAACTGACCAATTAAAGAATAATATATTCAAATGATCTGTCCACTCTGAGCTCTTATCTGCAACTTATGCCTACAACTGTAGGTTTCAGGGACGGAATTGTGTCTAGAAACAGTCAACAACTAAGCTGGCCCCTCAGTGACAGGATTCTCGGTCCTTGCGCTAGGTTCTTAAAAATCGTTTTCAGTCTTATTTAAAATTTTCACAATATAATCATGGATTACTTCTGTTTCTTTTTTTCTTTTTTTCTTTTTTTTGTGATAGGGTCTCACTCTATCCCCCAAGCTGAAGTACAATGGCTCCATCTCAGCTCACTGCAACCTCCGCCTCCCAGGTTCAAGCGATTCTCATGCCTCAGCCTCCTGAGTAGCTGGAATTACAGGTGTACGCCACCACGCCCCGGTAATTTTTGTATTTTTAGTAGACACAGGGTTTCACCATGTTGGCCAGGCTGGTTTTGAACCCCTGACCTCAAGTGATCCGCCCACCTCAGCCTCCCAAAGTACTGGGATTACAGGCATGGGTCACTGCACCCGGCCATGGATTACTTTTCTAAATGCAAGAAACAATGGAAAACGATCACTCAGTCAGCAAATATTAAGAAATTCCCTGAACAAACCAGTATTTTTCTATCCTGGAAATTTTCTTCTCATGCGCAGAGACCCACATAATACAAGAAACAGATCCAAGTGCCACCAGCCTGGACGTGATCACAGGCCACTTTGCTGTCCGCCTCCTGCCCTGGACTGGAGCATAGCAAGGGCAGGACCCTGGGTGTTGGTGTACTCTCCATCCCCAGCATGTAGCCCAGGACCCAGCACAGAGCAGGAGTGTAAGGAAGGGAGGGCCAGGTTCTGAGAGAGGAAGAAATGCTCTGCGACGTCTTACCTTTGTGATCAGGTCGGAGTGCCTGATGATGGCGCGGATGAAGAACCTATGGTCCGTCACTTCCACACCTTCCTTCACCTTGGCAGCACCCAGGTAAAGGTGCATCTTGTGGTTGGCACAGGGCACGGCGGTCAGATCGAAGTTACGCATCCGGTTGAGTTCCAGCTGGAAGGCCAGGGCAGGTTCCAAGTGACGGTAAATGCGATCTTCTGCAAACTGTAGGCGGACCAGAGAGAGAAGACAGACACATACACACACAGCGTGACGCTGGAGCTGCGTCCCTGCTTGGTCCACACCCTACTCTGCAGACCCCTGGTGTCCATGGGTTTGGCACTCAGGAATGCAGCATTCATGATGTTCTCTAATTGTAAGCTACCCCCAGGGCTCCAGATATTTGGGGTTTTGCTAAGATCTGAGGAGAGCTATGGGCATTGCAAGCCTGTTGTGCTGGGTGCAGCGCTGGCTCCTGGGGGAACCTAGCTAGTCCCTATCACCTGCCAGCGTGACCAGGCTGTTCTCCATCTGTCACAGCCTGTGGCAATTCTCATGAAGCCACTAACCCCTGGTTTCTTGGTGGAAATTGGTCCCCGAAAAGAAAGCAACTGACAGTACTGGAAACTAAACTCAAAAAAAAAAAAATGAAGACTTTAAGAAAAGGATGTGTCTTAGCTAGAAAAATAAAGCTTTGGATAAATTAAAATGCAAAATGCTGAATTTGGTGGGGTCTTGAATCAGTGCTGGGAATAAACCTACCTGTTCTACAACAGGGATCGGTAAACGTTTTCTTAAATGGCCAGAGAGTAAATGTTTTAGGCTGATGGATCATACGGGCTCTGTCACAACTACTCAATTCTGCTACTGTTAGAGTGAAAGCCAGAGTAGACAATGTGGAATCCAATGGGTGTGGCTGTGTTCCAATAAAACTTTATTCGTAAAAACAGGCAGCTGGTCTGCAAGTGAGTTTGCCAACCACTGTTCTAGACGAGCATAAGAAAAACAGTTTGGAAAAAATGTCTTACTGAGTACATCAGCAAGTACTGAAAATTATTCAAGCAAGACAGAAACCTGTAGTGAGGCTGAAAGGGCAAGATTCTCAGGTCTGAGTGCCATGCAGGGAACAGAGGGCTCTCAATGGAAATACAATCCCAGAGGAAGACTGCAGTCTACACAAAAGTTGCTACATTCTTGAATATGGGGATGCCTTAAGGACTGCAGACTATATTATTCATGAATATCAAAGATGCCAGGGAGCTGGGAGGCATGGTGGCATGTGCCTATAGTCCCAGCTACTCGAGAGGCTGAAGCAAGAGAATCGCTTGAGCCATAAGTTCGAGTCCAGCCTGGGCAACATAGTGAGACCCCATCTCTTTTTTTTCCTTTTTTTTGAGACAGAGTCTCACTCTGTCACCCAGGCTAGAGTGCAGTGGAATCACCTTGGCTCACTGAAACCTCTATTTCCCAGGTTCAAGCAATCCTCCCACCTCAGCCTCCCAAGTAGCTGGGACCACAGGCTTGCATCACAATGCCAGGCTGATTTTTAAATTTTTTTGTAGAGACAGGGTCGCACTATATAACCCAGGCTGGTCTAGAACTCCTGAGCTCAAGCAAACCTCCTGCCTCAGCCTCCCAAAGTGCTAGGATTACGGGCTTGAGCCACCACACCCAGCCCCATCCCATCTCTTAAAAAATAAAACAAGATGCCAGAGAAGAGAAAACATCATTACTTTTGGCCATACCTCATCTCTTGCTCTGAATGTGAAAAACTTGGGAAATTCTTTCTGCAAAAAGAAATCCACACACAAGACAATTAAATCAAGCAAGATGCATTGAAATATGTACATCCTTATTTAGTGATTGTAAACGATTACATTCACTTCTAGAATAAATCATTTGGAAATCCTTCTCCTTTCTAATGATCTCTTTCACCCAAATCTACAAAATAAATATCAAATAAATGGCACACACCAAGGCTTGGAGAATGGAAAAGACTCATAGAGATGAACTGTGAACTAACCTCTTGGGCAATCAAGAATGTGATTCGTCGGAGTCCATAATCCACAAGGATATTTTTCTGCATTAAAAACCAAAGACACAATGGAATATTATTTGGCCGTAAAAAGAACTGAAGTATTGCTGCATGTTACCACACGGATGAACCTGTAAACATTATGCTAAGTGGAAGATGTCAATCATAAGAGACCTCCTGTGTTCTGATTCCATTTATATGAAACGTCCAGAATAGGCAAATCTATAGAGAGAGAAAGTAGATTAGTGATTGCCTAGGGCTGTGGCGGGGAGAGGGTTTTTGGGTCGCGGACAGAGGGGAGTGACTGCTAACAGGTACAGGGTTTTTCTATGGAGTGATGAGAATGTCCTAAAATTGATTCTGGTGATGGTTGTACAACCTGGTGAATATACTAAAAATATATTAAATTGTACACTTTTTTTCTTATTTCTTCTAAAAAAAAAAACGGGATACATGTGCAGAACGTGCAGGCTTGTTACACAGGTATATATGTGCCATGGTGGTTTGCTGCACCTACCGACCTGTCCTCTAAGTTCCCTCCCCTCGGCCCCCACCCCCCGACAGGCCCCGGTGTGCGTTGTTACCCTCCCTGTGCCCATGTGTTCTCAATGTTCAGCTCCCACTTATGAGTGAGCACATGAGGTGTTTGGTTTTCTGTTCCTGTGTTAGTTTGCTGAGGATGATGGCTTCCAGTTTCATCCATGTCCCCGCAAAGGACATGATCTCATTCCTTTTTATGGCTGCAAAATTGCACACTTTAAATGGGTGAATTGTGTAGTATGTCAATGATGTCTCAATAAAGCTGTTATTAAAAAGATAATTTAAAAATATCACATTGTATACTGTAAATATATATAATTTTTTTTGAGACAGGGTCTCGCTCTGTCCCCCAGGCTGAAATACAATGGCATCACAGGCTTACAGAGCAACCTGCTGTTATTGGCACACTTGGTCATCAATGTAAGTAGCCATTTTAAAACTGCCAGTTTCTGGATTATTCCAACAAAAACATTCCCAGAAAATCTCCAAACTATTTATTGGGTGTGCCCTCTGTACCTGGGACTGGCTAAGCCATGTATATACTTTGTCACTGAATCATTGCAACACCGTGAGCGAGAGAAATGCTGACCCCACGTTCAGCCACATCTGCCCAAGGTCGCCAGCTACGAGGCGAGCAGAGCTAGAGTGGGAAGCCAGGTCTGTGGCTCTGAAGTACTCAGCAGGCCTGCCTCCCCAAGGGCCGCCTCGATGAGCCCAGCCCCTCCTCCTTCTCCAAGAACCCCCACCAAAATCAGAGGCACACCCAGAGTACCTTGGACTGTACGAATGTCCGTAAAATCGGCACCAGTGCCTCATCCTCCAGGTGGTCTGCACACTGGATGGACACATTCAGAATGTGGATAGGCTCTTCTCTGAGGCTCTGAGAGGGAGAAGCAAGGGGTAGGGCTGGAAAGCTTGGGGGCCACGGCCCACCTGCTCCCCAGGTTGCTCCCTGGGCTTAGATGCTTACCTTGCAGTCATCCTCGGAGTACAGGGAGGTGCGAGCCTCACTGAAGAGGGGGGTGTCTTTGGGCACGTTGGCGAAGCAAGAGATGACTTCATCAAAATTTCTGGGGGTGCGGGTAGAGAGGGAGGGCTGAGGGGCTGCTGACCCATGGGGATGAGGTCAAGCTTCCAAGCCAGGCAGCAGGGAACGCCAGACCCTCCCAATTTCCCAGCCAACACCCTTTGATCTTATCCGACTCTACAGAGCTCAGGAGGTTCCCTGTCTACTTTGTCCAGAGCACCCGTGATGGGGTCCTTCCCAAAAGGGAAGAATGAACCTAAGTGATCTGTGATCAGGAATACAGGGAAGGATTCCAGCGCTTTCAGGCATCAGCTGGGCTTGAGATCAACTCTTGGCTCCCATTTTTACTGGCTGGGAGATCCTAGAAACCTCACCTCACCCCAAGTCAAAGAAAGGTAATAAGAGTAATCCCTATGCCTCATGAGGCTGTTGTGAAAATTCCACAAGATACTCCAAGCACAAAGCAGAACACACAGTGAAAGGCTGAAAAAAGACCATAACAGTAACTATTGAGAGCTAACATTTAGTCACTATATTATCTGCATACTAATTATACTTTAAATATGTTATTTCACATATGTTATCTCATTTAATTCTCATGGCGCACCTATGAAGTGAGTCCTTTATTGTTCCCATTTTACAGATAAGAAAACGAAGGTACGGAGAGGTAAAAATATTTTGCTCAGTCTCTTAGTTAGAAAGCACAGAGCCAGAATTCAAACCAGGCAAGCTGACACGCAGGCTCACACTCTTGGCTACGATGCTCTTATTATTCTGTTGTTATCGATGTGCTGCGCCAGGCAAGCTGACACGCAGGCTCACACTCTTGGCTACAATGCTATTATTATTCTGTTGTTATTGACATGCTGTGCCACGTGTCTGGGTCTCTCCCACCCCATCTGTCCAGTGAATTGGGGGGGGATTCAAGGGAAGTCTGCCCAGCCCCCATGCTCAGGGTGTTGGAGACCAGGCCATGCTGGGTACCTGGTGAAGTCCTCGAATCTCCTGAAGGCTACCATGGCTCCCATGCGCTGGCACAGTGGGGAGAAGCCGCTGTCCATGAAGAGCTCTGTGCTGTGCCTCAGCAGGTCAGGGTTGGTGATGCTGATGGGCACGGTCATCCTGTAGGGTGATGGCAAGTGGGGGATGAGGCAGCTGCTTGCAGACCCAACTCTACGAGCTGCTCCTACTCCTGAAGCTTCAGTGAGCTGGACCAGATTTAGAGCTCTTCCAAATGGGGGCTTAAATTGGGCAGGGGATGAGACAATGGCTGGGGCCGGGGCCTGAGGAGGGTCTCATCTGATCCCTCAGGACCTGGTGAAGAGTAAGAGCTCAACAAGTGTAGGAATCAATGATTCATGCATGAGAGTCCAGTCTCAACACAGTCCCGAGGGGAGCCCCAAGTGCTGAACTTGACCACAGAGAAGAAACACTCCCAGCATCAATTTCTCCTGGAGAAATCCACCAGCCCCAGGCAGCTGGTGAGGCAGTCAGGCTTGGTCCTGACGGACACTCCAGTCCTCTGCTCCCTGTAATCCCTCCATCAAACTTGCCCTTGGGACAAAGTCAGCAGCCTTCTGGAGTTTAGACGACGATGCTCCCAGAACTGGCTGCTCACCAGCAGCAAATCTCAATGGGCCACCTGAGGTTGTTAGAAATGGTCCTTGGAATCAGGTACGGGAGGGGTAATCAAATGGTGTGCAGGAAGACAGCACAGCGGCCCCACACTGCTCTTCTGAGAAAGGAGACCTGCTTGCTTGCAAGGACAGCCCTTGGCTGGCCTCTGGGAACTTGGACTTGGGGAAGGTTCCTATCGTTCCCTGAAGGTGACAAGGGAGGCTCACTGTGCCTCGACTGTTTGCACAAACAGTGTGGTTTATGCTGAACACCTGCTTTCTTCTGCAAGCCTGAGATTTCGATGCAGGGCAGAGGGTGATGTGACCAGCCACCAATCCCTGGTGCGGGGCTGGAAGACAGCCCTTCACTTGTGTTGTCACAACTCCTTGCTGGGGGAATGAAGTGCACCCTGCGTGAATCCACTGGGAGAGGACCCTGGCAGTGCACCTGCTTTCCTCTGGACTTCACCCTGATGCCTTCTGCCTTGGCTAACTGCTTTGTATCCTTGCCCCCTAATAAGTCAGAGCTATAAGCATGACTATGTCCTGAGACCTGTGAGTTCTCCTAGGCGATGATCGAACCTGGGGGTGCTTTTGGGGACCCTGACACAGGTGTGTGCATTCCTGTTGGGTGCTCTGAAATCACGATCATGGCCCCTCTGCTCCCCGACAGCTCAATCCAGGGGTCACAAACTTGCAGTGGCAGTGTGGCTGAATGCCACTCACAGAATGACTTTGGTCCATGCAGCATTTTAATAACATACATGAATTAACATGTGTTCATGTATTCATTTAACATGAATTACCTGTCCCCATTGAAAAATGGAAGGACTTCAGGTTAAAAAAAAAAAAAAGATTTCCTGCTTCTGCTGGAAAAAAACATGGAGAAGTCTGGTTGTGATGGTCAGTTTCCTGCAGGGCAACAGTGGGCAGCGCTAGGACAGCAGCCCCATCGCAGGGGGATGTAGCCAGTTCCCACCCAGCGCAGAGATCCAGGTCCAGGCTGCAGCTGGCACAAAGCCCTGCCAACCTCTCATCTGACCTTCCCTTGGGTCTCGGTGACCTAAAGCACCACGTGCCTGGCTCTACACACACAAGTGTTGAGGGCCAAGCCAGGCCATCTTGGGGATAGACTTTATTCCTCATGGCCCTTTACAGAGGCATTAAAGGGCTGGTTGGTGGGGGCAGCCTCAGGCAAGGTCTCTTCACAGGCCCAGAGTACATTTCTGGCACTGACAGCAATCATGAGAATCTTAGATGGCCAGGAATCCCCCAGGGTCCTCAATGTCTCTCTGGGTCAAAAAAGGACCCTGTGCCCATACTGAAAATCACAACCAATAACCTGGATATACGTGTAGCTCACAAGGCATGACCCACAGCCCTCAGGAGAGCCGCCCTTCCCTTCCTAACAGGGCTGACTTGCTGAGACAATAAGATCAAAAGAGAAGGCCAGGCACAGGGGCTCGCGCCTATAATATCAGCACTTTGGGAGGCCGAGGCAGGAGGATCACTTGAGCCCAGGAGTTCAAGACCAACCTGGGCCACATAGTGAGACCCCCCATCTCTGCAAAAAAATATTTTTAAAGAATTAGCCAGGTGTGGTGGCGCAAGCCTGTGGTCCCAGCTACACAGGGAGCTGAGGTGGGAGGATCACATGAGCCCAGGATTTCAAGGCTGTAGTGAGCTATGATCACGCCACTGCACTCTAGCCTGGGTGACAGAACTAGACTCTGTCTCTAAACAACCAAACAAAAAAATCAAAAGAGAAAAGAATTCCTTCTCAGGAGTAGACAGCTACAAAATATCTTACACCACCACTGCTCTCCAAATCCCCAGAATGACCCCAGGCTGCAAGCAGTCAGTCCCCTTTCTCTCAATGGGGTAAAATGTCACAATCCTATTTTTGGAAATAAGAAGGGTAAAAACAAATAACTAGGAAAGGCAGTGCCTCCTGGGGAAGCCCCCTTTTCTTCATCCAAAACATAGCAGCATCTTTCTTCTTAAAACCAACAGGAAAAGAAAGTTATTTTAAAAATCCCAAGAGGCCAGAAAAATCCCCGCTTCACCCAAGCATGAACCCTATTGCCTGTACAGATTTGATCAACCGAACTCCCAAATCACAATGACATCAATGCCGCCGTAGGTAAGGCCTTGGGCACCCCCATAAGAACTAAAACCAGAGGGGCGAGGGAGCGTGAGAGAGAACACTTCGAATCCCAAGGAGACATAATTACTTTACGAGAAGGTATCCCACTCTACCTGACCTAAATGGTATTAATACTTTGGGTCCTGAAACAAGATGGACTGAAAAAAAGACTGTGAGTGAGGAACTCAGACACATCAGATATTTTTAGGTGAGCCAGGCATGGTGGCGCCTGTCATCCCATCACTTTGGGAGGCTGAGGTGGACAGATCATTTGAGGTTAGGAGTTCCAGACCAACCTGGTCAACGCAGTGAAACCCCATCTCTACTAAAAATACAAAAAAAAGTAGTGGGGCTTGGTGGTGCATGTCTGTGGTCCCAGCTACTCAGGAGGCTGAGGCAGGAGAATCGCTTGAACCCAGGAGGCGGAGGCTGCAGTGAGCTGAGATCGCGCTGTTGCACTCCAGCCTGGGTTACAGAGTGAGACTCCATCTCAAAAAAATCAAAAAAAGATATTCTCAGGTGAGAACACTGAGGGTATCTACTGAACTACAGCTCTTGGACAGCAGACTACAGTGGACACAGACAGGACAGTGTGTGTGCCCTCACACCTGGCTCAGAGGGCCCCTGAATGCTGTGGAAAGGACTTGGAGGTGAGAGTGTGGCCTGGGCTCAAATTCCCACTCCACATGCACAAGCAGCTCAGCCTAGGTGAGGTGAGGGCCCAGGGCTCCCATCTGTAAAATGAGGATGAGAACACATTTTTGGCCAATAGAGGATAAGAGCTGAATAAAATAAGAGTGTGGGCTGGGCACGGTGGCTCATGCCTGTAATCCCAGCACTTTGGGAGGCGGGTGGATCATCTGAGGTCAGGCGTTCAAGATCAGCCTGGCTGACATGATGAAACCCCATCTCTACTAAAAATATAAAAATTAGCCGAGCATGGTGGTGTGGGCCTGTAGTCCCAGCTACTCGGGAGGCTGAGGCAGGAGAATCGCTTGAATCTGGGAGCTGAGATTGTGCCACTGCACTCCAGCTTGGGCAACAGAGCGAGACTCCATCTCAAAATAAATAAATAAATAAATAAAAGAGTGTGGGAGCACCAAGCAGAGCGCCCAGGCCAATGGCACGCCACTAGATGGTAATAACAGCGTTAGTCATGATCATCCCCGGGATCACTTACAGTCAACAACTTTCTTTGTGCCAGGCACTGTCTAAAATGCTACATGTGCCTTATCTCATGACTCTTCCCAATGGCTTGGGTGGCATTGTCTACTAGAACTTTCTACCATGACAGAATGTTCTAGAACTCCACTGTCAAATAATATGGCAGCCATGAGCCACACAGTATGACTGAGACGCTGAATTTTTTTTTTTTTTTTTTTTGAGACAGAGTTTCGCTCTGTCACCCAGGCTGGAGTGCAGTGGCACAATCTCGGCTCACTGCAACCTCTGCCTCCCAGGTTTAAGCGATTCTCATCCCTCAGCCTCCCAAGTAACCTGGGATTACAGGGGTGCGCCACCATGCCTGGCAAATTTTTATATTTTTAGTAGAGATGGGGTTTCACCAAGTTGGCCGGGCTGGTGTCAAACTCCAGGCCTCAAGTTCCTGATCTGCCCCCTTCAGCCCTCCGAAGTGCTAGGATTACAGGTGTGGGCCACCATGGCTGGCTCATTTGCATTCTTTGTTTTTTCTCTTTTTTTTTTTTTTTGAGATGGACTCTTGCTCTGTCGCCCAGGCTGGCGTGTAGTGGCGCAATCTCAGCTCACTGCAACCTCTGCCTCCCGGGTTCAAGCAGTTCTCCCTCAGCCTCCCGGGTAGCTGGGATTACCAGTGCACACCACCATGCCAGGCTAATTTTTGTATTTTTTTTTTTAGTAGAGATAGGGTTTCACCATGTTGGCCAGGCTGGTCTCGAACCCCTGACCTTATGATCCACCCACCTCAGCCTCCCAAGTGCTGAGATTACAGGTGTGAGCCACTACTGTGTCTGGCCTCTTTTTTTTTTTTTTTTTTTTTTTGAGACGGAGTCTCGCTTCTTCGCCCAGGCTGGAGTGCAGTGGGGCAATCTCGGCTCACTGACTCACTCTGCCTCCCGGGTTCAAGTGATCCTCCTGCCTCAGCCTCCCCAGTAGCTGGGATTACAGGCATGTGCCACCATGCCCGGCTAATTTTTGTATTTTTAGTAGAGATGGGGTTTCACCATGTTGGCCAGGCTGGTCTGGAACTCCTGACCTCAAGTGATCTGCCCGTCTCGGCCTCCCAAAGTGCTGGGATTACAGGCATGAGCCACCGCGCCCGGACCATGTGCATTCATTTTAATGTAAATAGGCACACATGGCTACTGTACTGAACAGTGCAGGTGTAGGAGGTGGGCTCTGCATTATCACCATGTTAGAGGGGAGAAAATGGCGCTGCAGGGAGCTCCCACAGGGGAAGTGCTTATCGCTGATGTCTCCCCAGCAGCATGCCCAAACACACTTGCCAGGTCCTTCCAGAGACAGGACGACAGAGGTCAGGAAGAACAGAAACACAGGCCGTCCCTGGGTGTGTCCCACTCCATACCGGTTTGGGTGGGAGGACGGCAGCATGAACTGGAATTCTACCACGCAGGTGCCGTCCGGGAGCTGCCGGTGCTGCAGGCTGTTTAACTCATAGGCGATGTAGCCCCTCCGCACGTAAACCTGACAAGGCAGAAACACACGGACATTCTCTCAGGGGGCACTGCAGAGTGTGCTCAAAAGCTGAGGGTACTCACGGGGAACAGGTACCAGAAATGACCTCTAAAAGATCTATCTGTAAGCAGGCCGGGTGCAGTGGCTCAGGCCTGCAATTCCAGCATTTTGGAAGGCCAGGGCAGGTAGGTCACTCGAACCCAGGAGTTCGAGACCAGTCTGGGCAACATGGCAAATCCCCATATCTACTAAAAATACAAAACCTAGCCAGGCATGGTGGCAGGCGCCTGTAGTCCCAGCTACTCGGGAGGCTGAGGTGGGAGGATTGCTTGAGCACAGGATGTTGAGGCTGCAATGAGCTATGATAGCACCACTGCACTTCAGCCTGGGCAACAGAGAAAAATCCTTCCTCAATTAAAAAAAAAAAAGATTTCTAAGCAGCAGTTAAGAGCAAATTTGCTCATATTTCAGAATGTTACTAGTTATACAAAATCCACTCTAAACTCTAGAGCAGGGGTTGATAAACTTCTGTAAGAGATAGGTAGTAAATATTTTAGGCTTTGTGGGACATATCGTCTTGGCTGCAACTACTCAATTCTGCTGTTAGCACGGAAGTAGCTGTGGACAACATGTAAATGAATGGGTGTGGCTGCATTCTTCTTTTTTTTTTTTTTTTTTTTTTTGAGATGGAGTTTTGTTCTTGTTGCCCAGGCTGGAGTGCAATGGCGTGATCTCAGCTCACCACAACCTCCTCCTCCCAGGTTCAAGCGATTCTCCTGCCTCAGCCTCCTGAGTAGCTGGGATTACAGGCATGCGCCACCATGCCTGGCTAATTTTGTATTTTTAGTAGAGATGGGGTTTCTCCATGTTGGTCAGTCTGGTCTCAAACTCCCGACCTCAGGTGATCCGCCCGCCTTGGCCTCCCAAAGTGCTGGGATTACAGGCATGAGCCACCGTACCTGGCCGCGTTCTGATAAAACTTTACAGAAACAGGTGGTGGGCCAAATATGGTCCATGGTCTATAGTTTATCAAACCCTGCTTTAGAGCAGTGCTGTCCAACAGAAATATAACACAAGCTGTGTATGTAACTTTATTTTATTTATTTACTTTTGAGACAGGGTCTCACTCCATCACCCAGGCTGGAGTACAGTGGTGAGATCATAACCCACTGCAGCCTTGAACTCCTGAGCTCAAAGGATCCTCCCACTTCAGCCTCCCAAGTAGCTGGGACTACAGGCACCACCACACCTGGCTAATTTTTTTTGTTTTTTATATTTAGTAAAGAAAGGATCTTCCTATGTTGCCCAGGCTGGTCTGCAACTCCTGAGTTCAGTGATTCTCCCACCTCAGCCTCCTAAAGAGCTGGGATTACAGGCATGAGCCACCTCACCTGGCCTATAATTTTAAATTTTCTAGTAACCACTTAGAAAAAAGATAAAAAATAATTTTAATAATATATTTTATTTCACCCCACATATGCAAATATTATCATTTCAACATGTAATCAATATAAGAAATTATTGAGATGGTTTACATTCATTTCTCCATACAGTACTACATCTTTGGAATGGAGTGTGTATTTTCCACTTAGAGCACAGCTCGATTCAGACTGGATGCAGTTCAAGTGCTCACTAACCACACGTGGCTGGTGGCTGCCATAGTGGACAATGCAGTTCTGGAGTTTAAACACTGGAAGCTTTTCAACTGAACAGGAAATGCGGGAACTGGGCAGCAGGAGCTAATACAGCAATTAGCAGACATAATTGCTTTCCATTAAAAGACTTGCCCTTGGCCAGCACTGGGGAACTTGAATTTGGGGAAGGTTCCCACCATTCCCTGTCAAGAATGGGGTCAGGCATGGTGGCACACGCCTGTAATCCCAGCACTCTGGGGAGCCAAGGCAGGTGGATCGCGTGAGCCCAGGAATTCCAGGCCAGCCTGGATGACATGGCAAAACCCCATCTCTACTAAATATACAAAAATTAGCTGGGCGTGGTGGAAAAACAAAACAAATAAAAAAACCCAAAAGCATCCTAGAAAAATCTCTAATTGACACAAACAGCATTTAGCACTTTAAAAAGTAACTATAAGTCAAGCATGGTGGCATGCACCTGTAGTCCAAGCTACTGGGGAGGGTGAGGCAGGAGGATCGCTTGAGCGTAGCAGTTCAAGTCCAGCCTGGTCAACACGGCAAGACCTGTCTCTAACAAAACAAAAATTGTGTTTAAAGTAACTACAGAAGAGGTGTATTAGGTCTCACTGTTAGAAACAAAGAGTGAGGCCTGAGAAAGATTCTTCCAGAGGTGAAAGCCATAGAGGAATAAAAGCTGCAGGCCCAGGAGACCCTGTGGCTGTAATATGCTAACAAGCCCAAGATGGTCTCCAGAAGACCCAGTAAACCTTCTCACTGTGTGACTCACAGGCTCCCAAGGATGCAGAAGAGAAAGTGGGGGCAACAGGGGACTGAGACTCTGAGCTCAGAAGATAAAGAATATTGGAAAAACTACTGCCAGCAAAGCAGACCCGGGTAAGAGGGCCATGTTAAAAACACAAGACGTCATCTCATATTTTCTTAAAAAGATTCTAAAAGGGCAGCAGATTTATTGGGAGGCTGAGGCAGGCAGATCACTTGAGGTCAGGAGTTCCAGACCAGCCTGGCCAACATGGTGAAACCCTGTCTCTACTAACAATACAAAAATTAGCCAGGTGTGGTGGTGGGCGCCTGTAGGCCCAGCTACTGGGGAGGCTGAGGAAGGAGAATCATTTGAACCCAGGAGGCAGAGGCTGCAGTGAGCCGAGATAGTGCCACTGCACTCCACCCTAGGCACAAGCGAGTCTCAAAATAATAATAATAATAATAATAATAATAAAAGAGCAGATTTAAAACTCTGATTTCCTGGAACCAACACAACACCTCTTGGTTCCTGAATTCAAGAAGACCTGAATTCTTGCTCCCGGGAGCAAGACCACCTGGGATCACCTGGCTCTAATCTGGGTTTTGCTACTGGCCACGCCCTTCTACGTCATCACTCGGGGGGCAGGGGGTCACCTTAAGTTGTCACCTGGGCTCCTCTAGCTCTGGCAGTTCCAAGCAGAAAAGTCTTTCAAAGGTATTTAATGCACGTGAGTCAGAAAGTTTAGATGAGGTGCCTCAGACTTAGCTCTCAGGGATTAGTATTTAATGTGCCCTGCCTGGAAGAGGCTGGAATGACATGAGACAGCAGTGGTGACTAGCATGGAATCTGGAACGAGGCAGACCCAATAATGCAAAACCTGGTTCTGCCACTTTCTAGCTGTGTGACGTTGCATAAGTCACTTGACCTCTCTGGGCCTCAGTTCCTTCCTCTGTAAGATGGGACTATTAACATAGCTACCTTGAAGAGAAAAGGATAGGATCACATTCACCAAGGCATGTGGCCTAGGGTCAGGTGCATGGTAGCGGCAGTGAACACTAGAACTGGCATGGTCAGTGTTGTTCTCTGGGCCTCTCCTGCTTACCTCCAAGGACGCCATGCACACGACTTTGTTTGCGTGATAGAAGAAAGTAGGCAGGACATCGAAGATGGTTGTTTCCGAAAGTATTAATTTCTAAGGGAAATGAAAAGGGGAAACAAGGAAAAGTAAATGTGAACAAGTTTCAGGTTTTTCTTTGTTTTTGTTTATTTGAGATAAACTGGAGTGCAGTGGTGTGATCATAGCTCACCGCAGCCTCAAACTCCCAGGCTGAAGCGATCTCCCCACCTCAACCTCTTGAGCAGCTGGGACTACAGCGTGCGCCAACATCGTGGCTCTTTTTTTGTGTGTGTATTTTTTGTAGAGACAGGGTCTCACATGTTGCCCAAGCTGGCCTCAAATTCCTGGGCTTAAGTGATCCTCCAGTCTTGGCTTCCCGAGTGCTGGGATTACAGGCATGAGCCACCGTGCCCAGCCAGTGAGTAAGTTTTTAAATCACCAGTCTGATGAGTGGGGGCGGTGGGAGCAGGTAGAAGTCATGCTTTGACCACTAAAAGCAATCAGTGCCCTGCAGCGCACTGGGCTCCTCCCCTATTTAATCATAGGAGAGCTGGTGAAGAACTCCGGGATGACGGCACCTGGGACAGGTCTCCCATCAGGCACTGAGGGGGTACCTGAGAACATGTAAATGAGCCAGAGTCCAGGAATAGGGAAGATGAGGCCGCGACTCAGCCATAGGAGGGCTCACAGCTTCCAGATATGCTCCATATGGCTGAGGTTTGTAAACTGCACCAGGTGAGCCCCCACTGCTGTCACACTGTCCTTCCTGGAGGACTGGGCTCCATGCCCACCTCTCCTAGAATCTCCCCAGGTGACCCCTCGGGCAGCCCTGGCCACATTGGGCTGAACTGTCTGCATCTGTGGCTGTGCCCTGCACCCCACTGAGCACCTGGAGGGCAGGAGGAGCCGTTTCCCCAGAGGCCCCCACCTGGGCCACAGTGTGTGCTCTGCAGATGGTGAAAGGAAGGAGACGGGCTCACCTTGAGGTTCTCGGGGCAGAACTGGTGGCCGTACATGTCAATGGCAGACAGGAAAATGGACTCCACCTGGTTATGCCGCAGCTCGTAGGAGGGGAGGTGGGAGGCAATCAGGATCTGCAGGGGGAGGGACGGGGGCGCTGGCGTGAGCCAACCTCCCAGGGTAGAAGGCAGAGGCTCGGACACGGGCCGGCAGCACGGTGGGACTGTGCATGGTGAGGGCTGAGCACGGTAGGGGACACATAGGAGGGTGGGGGGAAACGCACATCGTGGGGACCGCACCCCGAGACCCTACCTGCCGGGCTCTGAGGGCCACTTTGCAGTGCTCGCTTTTGCTCAGCTGAGTGAGCTCGTTGAGGATGGAGATCAGCTCGTCTGACAGGGAAGGGTCTGGGCCACACAGCTCATCCTTAGGGGACAGAAAAAGAAGCCAAATGGCTTTTCTCCAGCCCAGGGAAACATGCAGCACTCATCTCGGCTGGGGGAGCACCCGCCGCAAAAGCCAGGCGGCTGCTCCACTCTCCAAACAGGCCCAGCACAGCCTGTTATGCAAACCCTCACCACTTTCTACTGTGCACCCACCCCAGTCAGTCATTCATTCACTCACTCACTCACTCACTCACTCACTCGGCCACCCATTCATCCACCCCAAAACATGCCCTAATGCCTGGTAAGAACAAACAAATACAACTAAGTCCCTGCCTACATTACTATTAATAGCCAGTGATTAGGCCAGGCATGGTGGCTCACACCTGTAATCCCAGCACTTTGGGTGGCTGAGGCAGGAGGATCGCTTGAGCTCAGGAGTTTGAGACCAGCCTGGGCAACAGCACAAAACCTTGTCTCTACCAAAAAAAAAAATAGAAAAATTAGCCGGGCATGGTGGCACATGCCTGTAGTCCCAGCTACTCAGAAGGCTGAGGTGGGAGGATGATTTGATCATCCCTTGGGAGGTGGAGGTTGCAGTGAGCTGAGATCGCACCACTGCACTCCAGCCTGGGCAACAGAGCCAGACTCTGTCTCCCCCCCCAAAAAAAAAAAAAAAAAAAAGGTCAGTGATTATCAGGCACATACTATGTGCCAGGTGGCTAGTAAACAGCTAGACCCTTTATATACAACTCCCCAAATTCTCCCACCCCCACGAAGAGTTACTTATTTTGATTTCCATTTTACAGATAGGAACACTGAGGCTCAAAGAGGCAATATGCCTCACCCCAAAGCCAGCAAACATGTGCAAGACAGAGCCAGATTCGAACACAGCACTATTCTGCCCCCAAAGCCTCCCGCTCCTTCCCCTACACATTGCTGCCTGACTTAAGGGGCTCACGGTTTCAGAGGAGAGGGACGTGGGGTTGAATCTTGCAGGAGAGGGAGGGACAATGTGTCTGTGTTGCATCCCTCCTCTCTGCTTCCGAAAGAAGGGCCTTTCTGCTGGAGACCAGGGCTGGGTGCAGCCGGTGTTCGCATCTCCTCTTGTGCCCTAAGTGCATATGGGGCTTGGGAACAGCTCAGCGTAGGTGCTCCCTAACCACCCACTGAAGATGGAGCAATGAATGCTAAATATCAGAGCTCCTGAGCAATATGCCCCGATTCCCCACCCCGGGCATCCACTAAGACTGGTCTTCAAGAGGTCACCAGATGGTAGAGCTGTGGGGCATTTTTTTCTACATGTGTTTCTGCATTTTCTTATTATAATGAACCGAGACTGATTTTATCATCAGAAAAAACTTTAACATATTGATATTTCATACACAAAGACACAGGAACATCAATGCTGAAGAAATGTGGTAGGAAAGTGTTCTAAATCTCCTCTCCCTTCTCTGATTTGCTTTCTATTATTAAACGGTGGTGGCGTAACTCCCCACCAATCCCCTAGGCCTGTGGCTCCCAGGCCAGACAGCACAGGTGCTGGCCAGCAGCTAGACTGGTGCTTTTCTAAGAGGTGAAAAACTCAAGAGTTTGTGTGAACATTTTTTAAATTCCCCCCCACACATCTAAGTGTGAATGTTAAAAAATCTAACCATTGCCTTCTACATACAAAAGATAATAATAATAATAACAAAAACATTTTTCTAGGCAGGGCATGGTGGCTCAGGCCTGTAATCCCTGCACTTTGGGAGGCCAAGGCGGACAAATCACCTGAGGCCAAGAGTTCAAGACCAGCCTGGCCAACATGGCAAAACCCTGTTTCCTACTAAAACTACAAAAAAATTAGTCAGGTGTGGTGGTACGTGCCTGCTACGCGGGAGGCTGAGGCAGGAGAATCACTTGAACCCAGGAGGCAGAGGTTGTAGTGAGCCGAGATTGCGCCACTGCACTCCAACCTGGGTGACAGAGCAAGACTCCGTCTCGAAAACAAACAAACAACAACAACAACAACAAAACCATTTTTCTTTCTTGTTAACTTAGTGAAGCAGTCTCATCTTGTGTATTTTAGTTCTCAGAATCATGTTTTGTTTGCTTTGTTTTGTCACTAACGAAGTCCCATGACCAGTGAACTGGTGTCAGAAACTAGGTCCCTTTAAAAGCCTCAAAAAAATTCATTTCGAAATAATCATTCAATTCACAAGTCTTTGTTCAAAACCTCTCAGGTACCAAATACCATCAGGTGCAGAGAACTCACTATTTTCTAACAAATGGGACCAAGAAAGTCAGAAGAATAATGAATCTCACATTTATCCCGAGACTGTAATTGGTTCAATATTTTTAGCCTCTATCACCAAGGAGGTCCAGGAAAATGTCCCAATTCCCAAGAACTGGGGGCTGCTCCACCCATCTTCCCTTGGCTGTCCTCTGGCGTACATGATATTTCATGACTTCATGCCCAGAAGAGAGTCAATATGTGCACAGAAGAACGAACAGCAAAATAACCCACAGACCCACTGCCTTTGAATGGCAAGCTGACTGTAATAGATTACAGGCATATTTTGCTTGACAAACACTCAAACTCCAGGAAACTCCATCCAAAGAATGTATTTTGAAAAACATTATATTATTTTAGCAATAGAACTCCCCCCAAAGAGTGGATATCTCCTTGGGCATAAATTCCCAGTCCTGGCTGCGTGTTGCAATCACTTGGAGAGTCCTCTCTCCCAATTAATTTTTACAAACTTCAAAACTACAGAAGAATTGAAGATCAGTATGTTAAAAACCCATAGTAATCACCTAGATTTACTAATTGTTAAAACTTTTGCCACATTATCATATTTGATTTTTCTCTAATAAGAACGTACGTGCGCATACACATACACACTCTCTCTTTGTCTGAAAGTCAGTTGCAGACACCACAATCCTTTATAATATTTTCGCACATATCTCCCTCCCACCTACTACAGAACCATTAAAACACCAAAGAAACTGAACATTAAACCAATAATATTATCTAATATACAGTGCACATTTAGGTTTCCCACAGGGAAACTTTCAAAAAGCACTAATGCCTGGGCCCTACCCCTAGAAACTCTGATTAAATTGACCAAGGGTGGGGCATGGGCAATTGTATTTTTTAAAAGTCTCTCCACCCCCTAGGTGATTCTAATGTACAGCCAGGATTAAAAGCTGCTGCGTGAAATTTTTAAATGATTCTTTACCAAAAATCCCAATATTTATTAATGCAACTTGGACAGGGGACAGGGTATTAACTATTCTCTGAGATCGTGGCCAAACTCTGCCTACTGACTGTTTTTGTAAATAAAGTTTTATTGGAACATAGCCACCCTCATTCATGTACCTATTGTCTAGTTTTCAGGCTACAGTGGCAGAGCTCACGGAGCTGAGTAGTGGCAATAGGGGGTGGACATCCTCAAGCCTAAAATCTTTACTATCTGGAGCCCTTCACAAAAAAAAGTTGCCAGGCCGGGCGTGGTGGCTCATGCCTATAATCCCAGCACTTTGGGAGGCCGAGGCTGGTGGATCACCTGAGGTCAGGAATTCAAGACCAGCCTGGCTAACATGGTGAAACCACGTCTCTACTAAAAACACAAAAATTAGCCGGGCGTGGTGGCGCATGCCTGTAATCCCAGCTAAACGAGGCTGAGACAGGAGAATTGCTTGAACCCTGGAGGTGGAGGTTGCAGTGAACAGAGATCGTGCCACTGCACTCCAGCCTGGGGGATAGAGTGAGACTCTGTCTCAAAAAAAAAAAAAAAAAAGATAGATAGAAGATAGATAGAACCCGGGAGGCGGAGGTTGCAGTGAGCCAAGATTGTGCCATTGCACCCCAGCCTGGGCGACAGAGCAAGACTCCATCTCAAAAAAAAAAAAAAAAATTGCCAAACCCCTTTCTACTATAAGCCAAGTCCAAGTTGCTCTTACTCTGCTGATCCTACATTTTCCAAGTCAGTTGCAAGGGACATATCAAAGAAAAATATTTTTAGTTATAAAAGACTGCTATTATCGGCCAGGCGCAGTGGCTTATGCCTGTAATCCCAGCACTTTGGGAGGCCAAGGCAGGAGGATTGCTTGAGCACAGGAGTTCGAGACAAGACTGGGCAACATAGTGAGACCTCATCTCTACAAAACAAACAAACAAACAAACAAACAAACAAACAAACAAACTAGCTGGGCGTGGTGGTGTGAGTCTGTAATCCCAGCTACTTGGGAGGCTGAGGTGGGAGGATGGCTTAAGCCCAGGGGATAGAGGCTACAGTGAGCCATGATGGCGCCACTGCACTCCAGCCTGGGCAACAGAGCGAGACCCTGTCTCAAAAGAAAAAACAGACAAAAAACAAAAG
The DNA here is from genome assembly GCF_028858775.2 of Pan troglodytes. Classification (NCBI taxonomy): domain Eukaryota; kingdom Metazoa; phylum Chordata; class Mammalia; order Primates; family Hominidae; genus Pan; species Pan troglodytes. The sequence continues at coordinate 116,029,149 of NC_072408.2, read as the reverse complement.
ACTGCTATCATCGAGTGGAAAGAGAAACAAGAACAGAGACTCCATATTTCTTCTTCTCCACACACAGGACTCAAAATCCAATATCCTGCGGCTAATAGTTCATGAGTCTGGAGTCAGATTATTGGTTCAAATCCTGGCTCTACATTTAGGAGCTGGGTGCCCTTGGGCAAGTGGCTTAACCTCTCTGTGCTCTGCCAAAGAGCTGTGACAGCAGTACCCACTTTCTAGGACTGCTGCGTGAATTAAATGAGCAACTATTTATTTGGAAAGCACTTCAGGAGTACCTGGCACAAACTAGGTGCTTTGTATTAGTCATGATCTTCCCAGTGCCAACAAACCCGACTCATTGCCTGTTTTTATATACAAAGTTGGGATTTTTTTGGTTGTTGTTTGAGACAGGATCTCATTCTGTCACCCAGGCTGGAGTGTAGTGGTGTGATCACAGCTTACTGCAGCCTCAACATCCCAGGCTCAAGCAATCCTCCTGCCTCAGCCCCCTGAGTAGCTGGGACTACAGGTGCACACCACCACACCTGGCTAATTTTTGTACTTTTTGTAGAGATGGGGTCTCCCTATGTTGCCCAGGCTCGTCTCAAACTCCTGGCCTCGAGTGATTCTCCTGCCTCAGCCACCCAAAGTGCTGGGATTACAGATGTGAGCCACAGTGCCCAGTTTTAATTTTTTTCTAAGAAATGGAGTCTTGCAATGTTGCCTAGGCTGGACTTGAACTCCTAGGCTCAAGTGATCCTCCCACCTCGGGCTCCCAACAAAGTTTTATGGGAACACAGCCATGCCCATTCCCTTACATTGTACAAAGGCAGTGTTGAGTGGTCACGACAGAGACCACACCAACCTGCAAAGTCTAAAAAATTTACTTGCTGGCTTACTTTTTCTTCTATTTATTTTTTGAGACAGAATCTCACCCTGTTGCCCAGGCTGGAGTGCAATGGCACAATCTCGGCTCACTGCAACCTCTGCCTTCAGGGTTCAAGCGATTCTTCTGCTTCAGCCTCCCAAGTAGCTGGGATTACAGGTATGCGCCATCATGGCCAGCTAATTTTTGTATTTTTAGTGGAGACGAGGTTTCACTATGTTAGCCAGGCTGGTCTCAAACTCCTAACCTCAAGTGATCTGCCCGCCTCAGCCTCCCAAAGTGATGGGATTACAGGCATGAGCCACCGCACCCAGCCACTTTCTGGCCCTTTTAAGAAAACGTTTGTGGACTCCTGACCCACCCCCAGTCTAGTAACAGGCCCTCTTCCTGCTTACGATCAACATGATCACCAGCTGGTTCTTCTTGGCCACCTGTGCATGGGAGAAGATGCAGTCCAGCACCTGGGACATGTCTGGCTTGAACTGCTCCCTGAGGTTTATCACACACTTGTCGTAGTGGGCTAGGGGGAGACAAAACACCACACAGAGGTAAAGCTCAGGCTCCTCATGCCCCCCACCATCCCACTGGTGTTGGCATCAGCATCTCTTGCCTTGCTGAAAATGGTGCTCAACACGCAAGTATCTTCTCAGGAGATCCAACACCACTGTTTTCATATAGCCGCGGATCCCGCTGCGGTATCTGGGGAGAAGGGAAGGCTGCTCTTAATGCTCACACCCTTCCTTGAGTACCTGAATATTTAGTATTTTCTTTTTATGATTTTTAAAAAGAGAAAGGATTGGCTGGGCATGGTGGCTCATGCCTGTAATCCCAGCACTTTGGGAGGCCGAGGCAGGCAGATCACGAGGTCAAGAGATCGAGACCAGCCTGGCCAAAATGGTGAAACCCTGTCTCTACTAAAAATACAAAAACTAGCTGGGCATGGTGGCACGCGCCGGTAGTCCCAGCTACTCAGGAGGCTGAGGCATGAGAATAGCTTGAATCCGGGAAGAGGAGGTTGCAGTGAGCCGAGATCGCACCACTGCACTCCAGCCTGGGCGACAGAGCAAGACTCCGTCTCAAAAAAAAAAAAAAAAAAAAAAAGAGAGAGAGAGAGAAAGGATTTTAGAAAGGACACTGAGGTGGGAGGATCACTGGAGCCCAGGAGTTCAAGCCTGGGCAATATAGCCAAGACCCCATATCTACAAAACAAAACAAAAAAATTAAGGCCAGGCATGGTGGCTCACACCAATAATCCCAGCACTTTGGGAGGCTGAGGCGTGAGTATCATTTGAGCTCAGAAGTTCAAGAGCAGCCTGGGCAACAAGGTGAGACCTTGTCTTTACAAAAAAATCAAAAAAATTAGCCGGGAGTGGTAGCGCATGACTGTGGTCCTAGCTACATAGGAGGCCGAGGTGATAGGATCGCTTGAGCCCAGGAGGTCAAGGCTGTTGTGAGCTATGATTGCACTGCTGCACTCCAGCCTGGGTGACAGCTTGTCTCAAAATAAATAAATAAAGATTAATTAATTAATTTAAAAATACATTTTTTTTTTTTTTGAAACAGAGTCTCACTCAGTCGGCCAGGCTGGAGTGCGGTGGCACGATTCTCGGCTCACTGCAAGCTCCGCCTCCCGGGTTCACGCCATTCTCCTGCCTCAGCCTCCCGAGTAGCTGGGACTACAGGCGCCTGCCACCCACGCTCGGCTAATTTTTTTGTATTTTTAGTAGAGACGGGGTTTCACCGTGTTAGCCAGGATGGTCTCGATCTCCTGACCTCGTGATCCGGCCGTCTTGCCCTCCCAAAGTGCTGGGATTACAGGCATGAGCCACCGCGCCCAGCCAAATTTTTTTTTAGAGTATCTAGAGGCACCCTCTAATCCTGAGGCCTTCAAAGGATACGGAGTTGATTCATCTGCAGGCCAAAAAGAACACTGCCCTGCCCAAAGTCCCACATCAAACTGGAGGCAAAACTGGAGTAGGTAGATCCCAAGCCTTATACTTGGGAGGGCGCCTTTCTGGCCACAGAGTTAAGAAAAAAAAAAAAAAACTTAATAGATTTCGGATACTGAACAGGGGTAGCCAATTTTAGCAAGCTTTAACTGTTAAAAACAAAATTTTTCAATTACTTACCCAAGGTATAGAGACCATTTTAAAAAGACAAACTGGAAAAACATTTACCAAAAGATCCCCATGTAAATTTTGCTTCTCCCTTTTTTTTCTCTTTTTTTTGAGACGAGGTTTTGTTCTGCCACCCAGGCTGGAGTGCAGTGGTGTAATCACAGCTCACTGTAATCTCTGCCTCCCGGGCTCAAGCAATCCTCTCACCTCAGCCTCTGGAGTAGCTGGGACCACAGGTGGCCACCACCAAGCCTGGCTAATTTTTGTATATTTTGTAGACAGGGTTTCACCATATTGCCCAGGCTGGTCTCGAACCTCTGAGCTCAAGCAATCCACCCGCCTTGGCCTCCCAAAGTGCTGGGATTATAGGTGTGAGCCATCGCACCTAGCCGCTTCTCTTTTAAAACAAAGTTTTAACCTGGATGTTCTTCCAAAAATCTGAACACAGGAGTCAAGTTTCTCAGGAGATGCGCCACTGAGTTGTGGGGAAGTAGACGCTTCACTGCAGCATCACCAAATCACAACAAAACAGACCAAGATGCTAAAAGACTCTGATCCAAATGTGATTTTAAAACATACTTCCACAACACAGGACAGAGCTTTAATATTTATGTTCAGCACAGAAAACTTGCTAGAAAATTCAGTTAATTTATTAATGGTTCATTTTTCCTAGATGTTTCTCTGAAGCTTAAAGGATGGGCTTAAGGTTAGCAGTCGATGTGTTTTAGGAGGACTCCCTTCCTAGCCCTTGGCTGTGAAACTTGCAGTTTGTGGGGAATCCACACTAAAATCTCTCTCCCTAACAGCTGAGGAGCTCCTTGAAAAGGAGGCCAGTTTTCTACAATCTCACATTCTTTGTACCTGTGAGTTTCTGGCACATGGGAAACATGCCTGGAAGTTACTGGTTCAAATCCAAGAATGCTTTGATTCCTTTTTTCTTTTTCATAAAAGACAAGGTCTTGCTCTGTCCCCCAGGCTGGAGTGCAATGGCGCGATCACAGCTCACTATAACCTTGAACTCCTGAGCTCAAGCAGTCCTCTCACCTCAGCCTCCTGAGTAGTTGGGCCTATAGGTACACACCACCATCCCTGACTCATTTTTTTTTCTTTTTTTTTGTAGAGACGGGGTCTCGCTACATCATCCAGGCTGGTCTCCAACTCCTGGCCTCAAGTGATCCTCTTGCCTTGGCCTCCCAAAATTCTGGGATTACAGGCATAAGCCACAGCGCCTGGCCCTGATTGTCTTCATAAGGAAAGCCTTCTTGCTAGGTGGACTTTTCATGAAAAGTGGCAGAAAATCCTTTTGTCAGCTGGGCGCAGTGGCTCACACCTGTAATCCCAGCACTTTGGGAGGCCGAGGCGGGGGATCACGAGGTCAGGAGACTGAGACCATCCTGGCTAACATGATGAAACTCCATCTCTGCTAAAAACACACAAAAAAATTAGCCAGGCATGGTGGTGGGCGCCTGTAGTTCCAGCTACTCGGGAGTCTGAGGCAGCAGAAGAATGGCGTGAACCCGGGAGGCGGAGCTTGCAGTGAGCCAAGATCGAACCATTACACTCCAGCCTGGCCGACAGAGCGAAACTCCATCTCAAAAAAACAAAGAAAATCCTTTTGTCATCAGAATAGTCCTGCAGCGGGAAACCCCTGTACAATAAATAACTACTTGAGATGAAATACAATTATTCATCCACTTTCCTTTGCAATTGTCCCAAAAGCCACAATAACAATTTTTGCAGTGTTTTATCATACATAAAGCTATTTCATCCCATTGTCTCAATCTAATGTATCTATCAAGTATTTACTATTTGTCAGCACTTCACAAAACTTAATACATTTATAGGCCAGACATGGTGGCTCAGGCCTGTAATCCCAGCACTTTGGGAGGTCAAGGAGAATGGATCACTTGAGGTCAGGAGTTCGAGACCAGCCTGGCCAACATGGTGAAACACCGTCTCTACTAAAAGTACAAGAATTAGCCAGGCATGGTGGCACATGCCCGTAATCCCAGCTATTCGGGAGGCTGAGGCAGGAGAATCGCTTGAACCTGGGAGGCGGAGGTTGCAGCGAGCTGAGATTTACAAACAGATTTACAGAAGTAAAGTACCTCACCCAGGGTTCTGCTGTTAGTAATGGCACTGCAGGACTATAACACACTTTCTCTCAGTTCAAGCCTGCCCTGAAGACAGCTCCAGAGCACCACCCTGGTGCAATGCATGCGACGATTCAGGTGACAACCACATCCTACGGGGAGACCCAGGATTCACCTCTGGACCAACTGCACGATGCTCTGGGTGTTGATGAAGAAGACCTCTCGATCAGCCTTCCGCTGCAGGGTGGCTGCGTGGCAGTCCAGGATGGTGGCTATCTGGATGGGAAAACAAGACAGGTCTGACTGCTGATGATTCAGATGACACACAGCAGTCCCCTAAAGAAAGGGTCCCCAAATCAGTACCCAAACCAGCACTGGTCCGTGGCCTGTTAGGAACTGGCTGAACAGCGGGAGGTAAGCAATGGGTGAGGGAGCGAAGCGTCATCTGTATTTACAGCCCCTCCCCATTGCTCACATTACCATCTGAGCTCCACCTCCTGTCAGATCAGCGGGAGCATTAGATTCTCACAGGAGCACAAACCCTGCTGTGAACCGCGCATGCGAGGGATCTAGGTTGCATGCTCGTTACGATAATCTAAGGCCTGATGATCTGTCGCTGTCTCCCATCACCCCCAGATGGGACCTTCTAGGTGCAGGAAAACAAGCCTGGGGCTCTCACAGATTCTACATTATGGTGAGTTGTATAATTATTTCATTATATATTACAAAGTAATCATAATAGAAATAAAGTGCACCATAAATGTAACGTGCTTGAATCATCCTGAAACCATCCCCCTCCCCGGTCCGTGGAAAAACTATCTTCCACAAAACCGGTCCCTGGTGCTAAAAAGGTTGGGAACTGCTGACCTAAAGGACCCACCACAGCCTCCCAGGGAGGTCCCATCCGAGACTCATTTGAAGATTGAAAATTCCAGGCCCAAAGCCTTCCAGCTACCCTGAAACACCCCTGTTCATCCCCTCAACGGTGAGGAATTCAAGGGCTCAAAATGCCAGCGATCACATGGAGGAGTGCACACATTCGCCTTATACCATTCCGCACATATGAATGGGATGGGGAACAAGGAGATGGGAATGTCCCACTCTAGCAAAAATCAGGGTGCTGGTGGGGAAGGGTCCTGTCTTTATCATTACACATAATGTTATCGGTGTATTGCCTTTGGCATCAAAAATATTTTTAAAGAAAAAAAAACCTGGATCAATGACAAATTCCTGAAAGTTCCAAGTGTGTACTTTTTCAGTTAGGATCCTCTAGAGTTTGGCTTTTGTTATTTTTTAGTTCAGATATAACTTACACACCATCATATTCCACCATCTCCCTTTAAAGTGTACATTCAGTGGTTTGGTAGTGTATTCATAAAGTTGTGCAACTATCACCACCATCTAATTTTAAAGCATTTTCGTCACTCTAAAAAGAAACCTTGTAGTCATTAGCGCTCACTCTCCATTTTCCCTGCACTGCAGCCCCTGGAGGCCACTAATCTACTTCCTTCTTCATGAACGTGCCTATTCTGGACATTTCATAAAATTGGAATCGCACAGGGCTGGGCACCATGGCTCATGCCTGTAATCCCAGCACTCTGGGAGGCCGAGGCAGGCAGATCACCTGAGGTCAGGAGTTCAAGACCAGCCTGGCCAACATGGTGAAAACCCATCTCCACTAAAAAAATACAAAAAATTAGCTGGGAATGGTGGTGTACACCTGTAATCCCAACTATTCGGGAGGTCTCAAAAAAAAAAAAAAAAAAAGAGGAATCACATAATATGTGGTCTTTTGTGCCTGGCTTATTTCCCTTAGCACAATAGGTTCATCCACGTGGGAGCATGAATCGGTATTCTTTCTTTCTTTGGCTGAACAACATTCCAACCCTTAGAACTCCTAACCTCTGAGAATGGCCTGAACTACACTGTCCTCTGGTTTCCGAAATCACCAATTTGTGGGTGGGTGGACGATGATGGTGGGGAACCCTCCCACCAGAGGGCAGGAAGGCAAACAGGCAGAGGGGCTCTTCCCAGTGCAAATGCCTTTCAAATGCCCCACAAAACCAACAACCACAACAAAATGAACAACGCGAGGCCGATGTGTAAATAACAGAGATATTTCTTACTTCCCTGGAATGGCTTCCATTCTTTTTTTTTTTTTTTAACATGTTCACAAATGCAACTATGATTATGATAAGACATCTCAGTACATTCTTTTCTTTTTTTTTTGGAGCACAGTGGTGCGATCTCGGCTCACTGCAACCTCCACCTCCTGGGTTCAAGCAATTCTCCTGCCTCAGCCTCCTGAGTAGTTGGGATTGTAGGTGTGCAACACCACGCCCAGCTAATTTTTTTTTTTCAGTATAGATGGGGTTTCACCATGTTGACCAGGCTGGTCTCGAACTCCTGACCTCAAGTGATCCACCTGCCCTGGCTTCCCAATGTGCTGGGATTATAGGCGTAAGCCAATGCACCTGACCTCAGTATAATTCTTAAAAAATATTTTATATATACACATATATGTTTATATGTATATATACACATATATGTATATATGTGTATATACACATACATGTATATATGTGTATATATACATACATGTATATATGTGTATATATACATACATGTATATATGTGTATATATACATACATATGTGTATATACGTATATATACATACGTGTGTATATATACACATATGTGTGTATATATACACATATGTGTATATATACACACATATATGTGTATATACACGTATATACACATATACACACATATATGTGTATATACACGTATATACACATATGTATGTGTGTATACACATATGTATGTGTGTATATATACATGTATACACACATATATACATGTATATACACATATGTATGTGTGTATATATACATGTATACACACATATATACGTGTATATACACATATGTGTATATACATGTATATACACATACACACACATGTGTGTATATATACACATATACACACGTATGTGTATATATACACATATACACACACACGTGTGTATATACACACGTATATACACACACACGTGTGTATATACACACGTATACACACACACATACATGTGTGTATATACACGTATACACACATACATGTGTGTATATACACGTATACACACGTGTGTGTATACACGTATACACACGTGTGTGTATACACGTATACACATACATGTGTGTGTGTATACACGTATACACATACATGTATGTGTGTGTATACACGTATACACATACATGTATGTGTGTGTATACACGTATACACATACATGTATGTGTGTGTATACACGTATACACATACATGTATGTGTGTGTATACACGTATACACATACATGTATGTGTGTGTATACACGTATACACATACATGTATGTGTGTGTATACACGTATACACATACATGTATGTGTGTGTATACACATACATGTGTGTATACACACATATATACACATACATGTGTGTATACACACATATATACACATACGTGTGTGTATACACACATATACACATACGTGTGTGTATACACACATATATACACACGTGTGTATACACACATATATACACACGTGTGTATACACACATACACACATGTGTGTATACACACACACACGTGTGTGTGTATACACATACACACGTGTGTGTATACACATACACACGTGTGTGTGTATACACATATACACACGTGTGTGTGTATACACATACACACACGTGTGTGTGTATACACATACACACACGTGTGTGTGTATACATATACACACACGTGTGTGTGTGTACATATATACACACACGTGTGTGTGTGTACATATATACACACGTGTGTGTGTACATACATATATACATATATGTGTGTATATATACACATATATGTGTGTATACATACATATATACACATATATGTGTGTATACATACATATATACACACACGTGTGTGTGTATACATACATATATACACACACGTGTGTGTGTATACATACATATATACACACACGTGTGTGTGTGTACATACATATATACACACACGTGTGTGTGTACATACATATATACACACGTGTGTGTGTACATACATATATACACACACGTGTGTGTATACATACATATACACACACGTGTGTGTATGTGTATACATACATATACACACACGTGTATGTGTATACATACATATACACACACGTGTATGTGTATACATACATATACACACACGTGTATGTGTATACATATAGACACATACACGTGTGTGTATGTGTATATATACATATATACACATGTGTATGTGTCTATATGTATATATATATGTATGTGTGTGTATATATATACACACACACACATACACACACACACCCCCATACATGAAGCTCCCAGATGATCACCTACAAAATCCAGGGGTGGAAAATCAAAGCTGCAAACCAGTGAAAAAACAAAAATAAAAAAACTTGCAGTTTCCTCTAATGATGTCAGCCAGTTTATTTTTTGGGAATTGCTCATTCCATCTGCATCAACTGCTCACTCCTATTCAGAATCTTGAGTTTTAGGCAATGAGGCCTAAGGAATACTGATGTTCATTCAAACAACTGTTGCTTTGAGTAAATGATAGGATTCTGCAGACAAGGCTCAAAAGGAAACCCTCGGCCCCTGATATGTTAGGCTATAAGTGGGTCTCAAGGAGTTCAACTTGATCAGAGGCCAGATATCGAGCCAGACCGGGAGCCGGCCCAGTGTGACCATCCTGGTGGGGTGGGGCTGGGCGGGGGAGCACGCACCTGCTGGCTGGGGAACTGGCACAGCACCGAGGTGATGTTGCTGGCATACTGGGCCATCACCCTGCGGACAGACTTCTCCACAGGGGCGGGGATGCGGCCTGCCACGCTGGTCATGATCTCCTGCAGCTCCAGCAGCGGCAGTGACGGGTGCCGGAGGGTCATCATGAGCTTCTGCACCCACTCCTTCAGCTGTAGCGGGGACCACAGCATCAGCCCCCAGCCCTGCATGGGCATGGGCACCACCGCCCCCAACAGGGCACCCAACACAGCTCAACCCATCCTGACCCCATGCACTCAAGTGGCTGAAGATCCAGACCCAGCAGCCTCTGGGGCAGTCCAGAGTGGAATGGCCCCCTGACCACAGGGGAATACTCAGTTTCCCTACATAGGAAGACCCTGACTCCCCCTCTCTGTGCATCAGAAAGCCAGCATGGTGGGGGGATCAAACATAAGGTCACATGATGAGCTGATGTTTATAGGATACTTGCTTAGTGCCAGACAGTGTTCTAGGAACTTTCTTTACATGTTATCATTTGATCCCTAAAAGCAACCATATAAAGGAAGTCTAATGATTTTGTCCATTTTGCAGTTGAGGCAACTGAAACACAGAGAGGTTAGTTAAGTTAACCAAAGTCACTCAGCTAGTAAGTTAGCTAGTAAGCTAGAAAACCCAGGCTATTCAGCTCCTGAGACTCTGAACTGCTGCCCTATGCTGTTTCCGGGGTGTCTCAGTAGCCAATGCTGATGGTCTTTGGATGACGATGATAGTGGGGCCAACATCCTAGTGTGGTTGTGAGGTTTCAAAGTGAACTGATGCATAAACTGCGAAGTGCCCCAATTAATAAAAGTTGCAATTATTGTGGGGTGCGGTGGCTGATGCCTGTAATCTGAACACTTTGGGAGGCCAAGGCGGGAGGATCACTTGAGCCCAGAAGTTCGAGACCAGCCTGGGCAACATGGCGAGACCCCGTCTCTACAAAAAATTAGCTGGGTGTGGTGGCAGGCACCTGTAACCCCAGCTACTTGGAAGGCTGAAGTGGGATGATTGCTTGAACCCAGAGGTCGAGGTTGTAGTGAGCAGTGTTTCCACCACTGTACTCCAGCCTGGGAGACAGAGCAAGACTCTGTCTCCAAAAAAAAAAAAAAATGTTGCAATGGTGGTAATAATCATCAGGCAGCATAACGTGGGGGCGAAGAGCACAGAGTCAGAATCCTGATGGCCATGGTTCAGATCTCATCTTTGCCTCCTCATGTATGAAGCACAGCAAGTCTCTTAGTCTCTGTGTCCCTCAGTTGCCTCAACTGTAAATGGAAATAAGAGTTCCTACCTTATCGGTTGCTGGGAGGATGAAATGATTGAACTTTTAAGTAGTTAGAAGGTGACACAGCGGGCATGGTGGCTCACGCCTGTAATCCCAGTACTTTGGGAGGCCAAGGTGGGTGGATCACCTGAGGTCAGGAGTTCAAGACCAGCCTGGCCAACATGGTAGAACCCCGTCTCTACTAAAAAATACAAAAATTAGCTGGGTATGGTGGTACACGCCTGTAATCCCAGCTACTCGGGAGGCTGAGGCAGGAGAATCGCTTGAACCTGGGAGGCAGAGGTTGCAGTGAGACAAGATCGTGCCACCACACTTTGGTGTGGGTGACAGAGCAAGGCTCCCTCTCAAAAACAAAGGGGGGTGACACATGGTACATACTTGCTAAGGGTTGGCGGTTATTATCATCATCACCATCATGATTTGCTCTCCTGAGACGGACCCGGTACAGCACACAGTGTGATGGTTAGTCACTGTTATGAGCATCATGGGTCTTTCAAGGAGGTCTGCAAATCAGAGAACTTCTTGTTTCTCTACTGAGTGAGCAGATGAGACCCAGCAAGGGTGAATGACGAACAGAGGTGTGTTTCAAACAAAGTGCCTTGTCTGTCATCTCCTTAAGCAGGGTGACCCCCACTGACTCCTTCCTTAATGTCCTACTGGAGTATTCTCAGTCTTGAGCTGAACTGCTACAAGCCCAGTTTACGATCAAGGAGAAAAAGTCAGGCCAATGTTTACAATTGAATTGAGGAATTCCCTGAGGACAGGTCCTTCATAAACACAACCGAGGGGCTGGGTGCGGTGGCTCAGGCCTGTAATCCCAGCACTTTGGGAGGCCCAGGCGGATGGATCACTTGAGCCCAAGAGTTCAAGACCAGCGTGGGGAACATGGCAAAATGCCATCTCTACAAAAATACAAAAAATTAGCCAGGCGTGGTGGGGTGCACCTATAGTCCCAGCTACTCGGGAGGCTGAGGTGGTAGGATCTCTTGAGCCCAGGAGGTCGAGGCTGCAGTAAGTCTGGGTGACAGACCTTGTCTGAAAAAAATAAAATAAATAAAATAAAAACAACAGAGGACCGACCATTTTCTCATTTCTTACTCAATAATGACCTCTGCTGTCACGGGGTAGACCTTCTGACCCTCTGCACTGGTCTACACGCCTGCGCTCATAGGTGACTTTACCTTTATGCTAAAAACGGGCTCTGGCAGACAAAAGCCACTCATGACGTTGGTGAGGTTTTCCAGGACGCTGTGGAAGACCTGGTGCAGTTTCTCTCCGAGGATGGGCAGTGTCTGCTGGGCAGGGAGTTCTCCTGTGAACGGTTCAGCCTGATGAGACACCACAAGAACGACAGGTCAGGAAAACTCTGGGAATTCCAAATGGGACCGGGCAGAATGGGAGGCAGGACAGATCTGCCGGCTTCCGTAATCAAGTGAGGATGAGGCCTGAGGAAAAAATCAAAGACAATGAACTGGAAAGTTAAAATGGCCAAACTCACACCCCAATGTGGGTTTTCCAAACCATTCCTTTTGCAAATGGCCCAGTACACAGTTTCACATCCCAGACAGTTTTGTGGGGTGGCGGTGAGATCTGTTTTTTTTTTTTTTTTTTTTTTGAGACACTCGCACTGTCACCAGGCTGGACTGCAGTGGCACGACCTCGGCTCACTGCAACCTCTGCCTCCCGGGTTCAAGCAATTCTCCTGCCTCAGTCTCCCGAGTAGCTGGGACTACAGGCGCAGGCCACCACGCCCAGCTAATTTTTGTATTTTTAGTATAGACAGGGTTTCACCATGTTGGCCAGGATGGTCTCGATCTCTTGACCTCATGATCTGCCCGCCTTGGCCTCCCAAAGTGCTGGGATTACAGGGGTGAGCCACTGCACCCGGCCGATCTGTTTGTTGTTGTTGTTGTTTTGCTTTATAATTAACAAATCTCCTTGTGTTCTGTATTTATTTTCATTCTCTATTGAATCCCAAAGTTAAACACCTTACAGTAGGATGAAAATTTATGAACATCTCATACAAATGCATCTGATTTTTGTAAATCATAAAAATTCAGTCTTAGGTAAACACATGGAAAAATAAAAAGCTCCCTAGAGGGCAACACAGACTAAATGTGCTCATTCGTCTACTCATTCTTTCTACAAATACCTACTGTGCATGACGCACGGTGCTGGGATGTGCTGTTCTCCCAGCAGAGAACACTCCGTTTCCTGCCCACCCTCTACCCCTCCACCCACACCCATCCCCACCCCTAGCCCTGCAGGCTTTTCTCCCCTTTTAAGAGATGACTTGGCCGGGCACAGTGGCTCATGACCATAATCCCAGCACCTTGGGAGTCCGAGGTGGGAGGATGAACTGAGGTCAAGAGTTCGAGACCAGCCTGGCCAACATGGTGAAACCCCATCTCTACTAAAAATACACACAAAAATTAGCCAGTCATGGTGGCGCGTGCCTGTAATCCGAGCTACTCCAGAGGCTGAGGCAGGAGAATCAGTTGAACCTGGGAGGCGGAGGTTGCAGTGAGCCAAGATTGTGCCATTGCACTCCAGCCTGGGTAATGGAGTGAAATTCTGTCTCAAAAAAAAAAAAAAAAAAAAGCTGACTTGAGGGTTTTCCCCTACACAATCTGATCATGGCTTCTCCATGTGGGCCCCCACAGCCCAGGGCCAAGGGCGGTCTTCTAACTACACTCACCAAGTAAAGTTACTCGATCTCCCAGTCTGTCTCACAAGCATTTATGTGAGGCTCCAGGGAATGGGTGGGCAGGCCCTGCCTCATTAACCCAGCACAGGAAATGTGTGCTGAAAGGAATCACAGTGCAGGTACCCAGACCTGCCCACTGATCCAAAAAGGCCCAGTCTATTCCTAGCTTTGGGAACTCCCTAAAGAGACTAGTGATGCCAGGCACAGTGGCTCACCCTTGTAATCCCAGCATTTTGGGAGGCCAAGGTGGACGGATCACTTGAGGCCAGGAGTTCAAGATCAGCCTGGCCAACCTAGTGAAACCCCATCACTACTAAAAATACAAAAATTAGTCAGGCATGGTCGCACACACCTGTGGTCCCAGGTACTTGCTACCTGGGAGTCTGAGGCAGGAGAATTGCTTGAACCCAGGAAGTGGAGGTTGCAGTGAGCTGAGATTGTGCCACTGCACACCAGCCTGGGTGACAGAGTGAGACTCTGTCTCAAAAAAAGAGAGAAAGAGACTAATGAAAAGAATTGTAACAACAGTCATTTGCAGCAACATGGATGGAACTGGAGGATATTACATTAAGTGAAATAAGCTGGGCAGAAAGACAAATTTAGCATGTTCTCACTCATATGTGGGAGCTGAAAATTAAAACAAATAAACTCATGGAAATAGAATGTAGAGTGATTGCTGCCAGGGTCTGGGAAGGGTAGTGGGGCTGGTGGGAGTGGGGATGGTTAACGGGTACAAAAATCCAGTTAGATAGAATGAATAAGATCTAGTATTGAGGCTGGACATGGTGGCTCACACCTGTAATCCCAGCACTTTGGGAGGCTGAGGTGGGCGGATCACCTGAGGTCAGGAGTTCGAGATCAGCCTGGCCAACATGGTGAAACCCCATCTCTACTAAAAATACAAAAATTAGCCGGGCATAGTGGCAGGTGCCTTAAGTCCCAGCTACTCAGGAGGCTGAGGCACGAGAATTGCTTGAACCCTGGAGGTAGAGGTTGCAGTGAGCTGAGATCACGCCACTGCACTCCAGCCTGGGCAACAAGAGCAAAACTCCATCTCAAAAAAAAAAAAAAAAAAAGATATAGTATTGATAGCACAACAGGGTGACTCTACAGTCAATTAAAATCGACTGTATATTTTAAACTAACCAAAAGAGTAGAATTGGAATGTTCCTAGCGCAAAGAAATGATAAATGCTTGAGGTAATAGATACCCCAATCACCCTGATTTGATTATTAGACGGTATGCCTATATCAAAAGATCACATGTACCCCCATAAACATGTACACCTATTATGTACCCATAATAATTATAATTTTTTAAAAAAAGAAAACAAATACAATTAATAGAATACTCTGGAGAAAAGAGACCATGTGATATTTTTAAATTTTTTTTTTACTGGACAGATGTACTAATTATTTTAGAGTCTTGCTTAGGAGGGTGTAAACATTCATTCATTCATCAAGACTTGTTATTTCTGAGCACCCACTATGCTCCGAGCACTGTGCTAAGCCCCAGGATCACAACAGTGAACATCGAAAGTAGTCCTTGACCTCAGGGACTCATCGGTAATGACAGGGCTTGACAAATTAAGAGGAATCTAAATTGGAGGTGCCCCCAAGAGCCTGAGCTCAGGGTCACATGACAGACACTCTGGTGCACCCCCTGGTGGTCCTGAGGACAGGGTGACGCCCCTGGCACCTGCCTGCTATACGTTCATCCAACAACCAATATTTACAGAGCACCTCTGATGTACTAGGCCCTGTTTTTGGCACTGGGGCCCCAGCAGCGAGCAAGAAAGCCAAAAAGCCCTGTTCTCACGGTGTTTCCAGTCTCCTGGAGGCCAAATAATAAAGCAACAAGACAATCAGTGAGATCATCTCTGTGAGGTACAGTGTGTGTTTGCACGTGGGTGGAGGTGAGCACAATTTTTTAAAGGGCGGTTGAAAGAGACATGACAACTATATGCAATGTGCTAACCTGGATGGGATCCTGGACAATAGGTAAAAACTAAGAAAATCGTACACTCATGTTCATAGCTGCCTTATTCACAGTAGCCAAAAGGTAGAAACAATCCAAGTGTCCATCAGTGGATGAGTGGATAAACAAAATGTGATTCACCCCTACAAGGGAATATTATGCAGCCTTAAAAAACAGGGAAATTCTGCCACATGCTATCAGATGGATGAAACTTGGAGACATTACGCTAAATGAAATAAGCTAGTCACAAAAGGCCAGATACTATATAGATTCCACCTATATGAGGCACCTAGAGGAGCTGAATTGATAGACAGAAAGCAGAATAGTGGTTGCCAGGGGCTAGAGGGAGGAGGGACTCGGGAGTTACCATTTAACGAGTGTCAAGTTTCAGTTTTGCAAGTGCTGGAGATGGATGATGGTGATGGTTGTGCAACAATGTGAATGGATTTAACACTGCTCAAGAGAACATTTAAAAATGGCCAAAATGGTAAATTTTGTTATGTGTATTTAACCACAATTTTAAAAAAATCAACTAAAGAAATCTGAGTGAACAATAATGTACCAATATTGGTTCATTAAATGTGACAAATGGACCATATTATTGCAATAATAGTTAAATTTTAAAGTTAATTATTATTCTTAAACAATAATACCTAATATATCGATATTGGTTCATTAAATATGACAAATGGACCATGCTCATGCAATAATAGTTAAATTAATAACAGTAAATTGATAACAATAGTAATTAATTGAGGCCAGGTGCAGTGGCTCACACCTGTAATCCCATCACGTTGGGAGGCTGAGGAGGGTGGGTCACCTGAGGTCAGGAGTTCAAGACCAGCACGGCCAACATGGTGAAACCCTGTCTCTACTAAAAATACAAAAATTAGCTGGTATGGTGGTACACACCTATAATCCCCAGCTACTCAGGAGGCTGAGGCAGAAGAATCACTTGAACCAGGGAGGAAGAGGTTGCAGTGAGCCGAGATCACGCCACTGCACTCCAGCCTGGGCGACAGAGCGAGAGTCTGTCTCAAAAAAAAATGAATAATAATAATAATACTAACAATTAATTGAACGATAATTAAATGAATGACAGGGAAACTGGCTACAGAGAATATGGGAACTCTGCACTACTTACATAACTGTTCTGTACATCTAAAACTATACTAAAAATTAAGTCTATTAAAAAGAAAAGGTGGTCAATGGTCACGAATGCCCTCATTGAGGGGAAGACATTGGAATCAAAGCTCCCAGGAGTTGAGAGTGATCCCTGCAAAGTCTGGGGTAGGTCCTTCACAGCAGAGAGGACAGCCGCCAGGAGGGAGGGGTCCAGTGTATTCAAGTAAGTGATGGGGAGAGGGACAGAGGAGAAAAGCAGAGAAGAAAGCAGGGAACAGCTAGCTCATTTGGGGTCTTGCAGGTCACTGGCAGAAATTGGGTTTTACTCTAAGCAGGATGGAGAGCCACAGAGAGGGATCTGAGCAAAGCAGGGCGCAGCTTCCTTGTGTTTCTGCACCATCATGGTGGCTGCTGCGATGAGCTCTGTCTGCAGGTGGAGGCAGGAGAAGCGCTACCAGCCTTGAGTCCACCTGTCTCACTGAACCAGTGGAGGTCACGAGTGCACCTGCACCAGCCAGAGCACTTGGGCCGTGGAGCCACATACCGGGTGGACTTTAGAAGGGTCATCGAGCTCCAGCCTGGCCACCACGCAGCCTGCTTCCAGCACGGCACCTGGACGCTTGATGTACTTCACCCGGCCACTTTCCTGAACGTTCAGGGTCATGATCATCTTCATCACCTATTTCGTAAAAAGAAGAAATAGTACAGAGCCCACCGGGATTGACACCCAGAGCCACCCAGAACTAGTGATGCCGGAGCAGGGACGCGCCATTTAAACAGAATGACTCCCTGGGTAGTGTTCAGGCAGAAGGGACAAGGAAAAGTGACCTTTACTGGAAGCCTGCTAAGTGCCAGGCAAGTGCCATTCAATCTGCAAAGCCAGCCAAGGAGGTGTTTATGATGCCCATTTTACAGATATGGAAACTGATGTTTATTTCCAAAGGGGGAGTCTTCTCTTAGAAATACTGTTAAATCATATTACATAGAGTGGTTCATATACACGTTCCTAAAACGTACTGCATAAATCAAACATTTTGTGAACAGTTTGTTTTATTAAAGGCACTTAGAAAACCCTCAGGGAACACTCTGTGAAATGAAGAATCTGCTCATCAGCCCTTTTAATTTTCCCAAATGTCTGGATACATGCGTGGCATGAGCTTTGTCACCATGGTGTTGGCTGCAGAGCCAGGACTGTGCTATCTCTCTTGCTTGGCAGTTCACAGCTTGGGCACCCAAGTCAGCCAGGCCTGGACTAGAATCCCAGGAACCGCCCCCTACCAATACCTCTGTGATCTTCAGAAGTGGCTCCCCTCCTTGAGCCTCAGTTTCCCCAAGTGTAAAATGAGGAATAATGACAGTTTCACCTCTTAGGGCTCTTACGAGGATTGAATGAGATGCAGATCCTGCCATGCAGCAGGTCAATATGCAGTAGCTACTATTATTGATGTATTTTCATTGCTATTATTGTTGTTATTTTCCGGGTTTGAATCCTGGCTGTGTGTGACCTCCAGCGAGTTTCTTAGCCTGCCTGGGCCCAGCTTTTTTATAAAATGGGGATCACATTTGTGCCCATCTCATATATTTGCTGGGAAGGTTAAAAAATAAAGATCAGTAAAATGCTTAGAACAGCACCTGCCACATGGTTATGGCTTTGCAAGTGTTGGCTTAACACCTTTCAATTATTGCTGGGGTCAATATTTAATATTTAATCATTGACAATAATTGTTATTATCAATCAATTCTTGGCTGTGTGCAGTGGCTCATGCCTGCAATCCCAGCACTTTCAGAGGCCAAAGCAGGTGGATCACCTGAGCTCAGGTATTTGACCAGCTTGAGCAACATGACGAAACCCTGTCACTACCAAAAATACAAAAAATTAAGCCAGGCATGTTGGTGCATGCCTGTAATCCCAACTACTTGGAAGGCTGAGGTGGGAGGATCACTTGAGCCTGGGAGGCGGAGTTTGCAGTGAGACAAGATCACGCCACTACATTCCAGCCCGGGTGACAGACTGAGACTGTCTCAACAAAAAAAGAAATCAAGGAAACTGATTTACACAACAGTTTACAGAACAGTTATGTAAATAGTACAGAGAGTTTCCATATTCTCTGTACCCAGTTTCTCTGTCATTAACCTTCTTACTCATTCCTGGGGAGATGTGCATTTTTTGAAGTTTTTTTTTTTTTTTTTTTTGAGACGGAGTCTTTCTCTGTCGCTCAGGCTGGAGTGCAGTGGCGCCATCTCAGCTCACTGCAAGCTCCGCCTCCTGGGTTCACGCCATCCTCCTGCCTCAGCCTCCTGCATAGCTGGGACTACAGGCGCCTGCCACCATGCCCGGCTAATTTTTTGTATTTTTAGTAGAGACGGGGTTTCACCATGTTAGCCAGGATGGTCTTGATCTTCTGACCTCGTGATCCGCCCGCCTCAGCCTCCCAAAGTGCTGGGATTACAGGCGTGAACCACCACGCCCGGCCTGAAGTTTTTTTCTTTGAATACTTCAGGGGATTTGGCTGAAATCCGCAGACTGATTCCCTTAGAAATTTGCAGACAGTGGCCAAGGGGAGAGGTAGGCCTGTTTCTTCAGACATGGGACAAAGCCAGAGGAGTGGGAGTTTGAGGGTTCAGGATTCCCCACGGCCGGCTCTGCAGTCACCTCCATCTCAGCGTAGCTGCTCCCAGCCTCAACGTGGCCCCCATCCTCCACTGTGTACTGTGTCAGCTTCCCAGCCGAGGGGGATCTCAGGACTGTAGGATCGTTCTCCTTCTCAAACACACACGTCTTATTGCCGATGGTAATTCGGTAACTGGGAGAGAGGAGGAGTGGGGTAGGGAGACTGATGAGGACCACCAACTCAGCAAGGCCTAGTCCGGCTTTCAATACCATTTCCCCTTCCTAAAGGGGGAGTGTACCCTCTACATTCCCAAATGGTGGCAGTTGATAGTTATCTCAGAGACATTGAGAGTGAGGTGGGTGAACAAAAAGGCTGTGATGCTTTCTTTTTTTTTTTTTTTTTGAGACGGAGTCTCGCTCTGTCGCCCAGGCTGGAGTGCAGTGGCGCGATCTCGGCTTGCTGCAAGCTCCGCCTCCCAGGTTCACGCCATTCTCCTGCCTCAGCCTCCCGCATAGCTGGGACTACAGGTGCCCACCACCACATCCAGCTAATTTTTTTTTGTATTTTTAGTAAAGATGGGGTTTCACCATGTTAGCCAGGATGGTCTCGATCTCCTGACCTCGTGATCTGCCCGCCTCAGCCTCCCAAAGTGCTGGGATTACAGACGTGAGCCACTGTGCCCGGCCAAGGCTGTGACGCTTTCTTTGGGAGGCCGAGCTGGGAGGATCGCTTGAGGCCAGGAGTTCAAGACAAGCTTGGGCAACACAGTGAGACCCTGCCTCTACAAAAAAAAAAAAAAAAAATAGCTGGGCGTGGTAGCATATGCCAGTAGTCCCAGCTACTCAGGAGGCTGAGGCAGGAGAATCCTTTGAGCCCAGGAGTTTGAGGCTATTGTGAGCTATAATTACTCTGTCACCCAGGCTGGAGTGCAGTGGCACAATCATGGTTCACTGAAGCCTCGACCTCCCTGGGGTCAGGTGATCCTCCCATCACAACCCCCTAAATTGCTGGGACTACAGGCACATGCCACCACACTTGGCTAATCATTGTATTTTATAGAGATGCGGTTTTGCCATGTTGCCCAGACTAGTCTCAAACTTCTGGACTCAAGCGATCAGGGTCTCACTCTTGCCCAGGCTGGGCAATAGAGTAAGAACCAGTCTTTAAAATAAAATAAAATAATAAAAAGGATGTGACCCTTTTTTGGCTGAAAGCTGGTTCCTTTTACTGACATACTTCCAACAGGGCCTGACACAGAAAAATCAATCAGTGGATATGATTCAACAAATATTTACTGACTCAAAGTCTTAACCTTTGAACTGGGGAGAGTGGAACCTATAGTAATCCTGAACATTCTTGGCAGATAGAACGTGGGTTAAAAAAGAGATAACAGGCAGGGTGCAGTGGCTCATGCCTGCAATCCCAGCACTTTGGGAGGCCAAGGCTGGCCAACTGCTTGAGTCCAGAAGTTCAAGACCAGTCTGAGCAACATGGCAAAACCCCGTCTCTACAAAAAATACAAAAATTAGCCGGGCATGGTGGCACGTGCCCATAGTCCCAGCAACTTGGGGGACTGAGGTGGGGGGATCATCTCGGAGCCCAGGGAAGTTGAGGCTGCAGTGAGTCACAATGGCACCACTGCACTCCAGCCTGGGTGACAGAGCGAGACCCTCTCTCAAAAAGAAAAAAAAGGAGATAACAAAATATTACTCTGGCATAAACCTAGTCTGCCTTCTTCCAAAACATTGAGGATTGAGAAGAGAGTCTCCACCCTCTAACTGGAGCTTTTCAGACATCCCCTCCCCTTTCGTCACCTTGGCTGTGGTCTGTTTCATTGCGTGATCTCGGGGTGATCAGACACACCGGAGGCGGGGCATCTTTGGGGCCTATCTCACTATCTCACAAGCCCCTGTGCTAAGAGCTTCCAGGGCATCTTGTGTGTTACCCGTCAGGTACACGACACCCTTTCCTGCCACTATCTGTTTGTTCAGTGTGTCATCTTCCCAAATGGGCTGGAAGCTCCGCGAGTCACACCCAGAATGCTATCCCAACACCCAGCACAGCGCCTGGTACGGAGGAGCTTAGTAGGTCACTGCCGCACTAACTGGGTGGATGCCGGAGCCCAGATGCACAGCCAGCAGGCACCTCGTCACACACCTCGCAGGCCACAGAGCTGGGAGTCATGTCCCGTTCAGCTCTGAATCCCCACCAACCAGGTTACTAGAAAAGGGCCTCCTAGGATCCTCCCCTAAATATCTGCCAGTTGCACAGAATTCCAACCAAGAGATTAACTTCTCTGCACACCCCCAGAATTTACCGGAAAGGCACCTTCTCTAAGACCCTTGGACCTGCACACAGGCCAGCGCTGTGTTTTCCATGCCCAGGACAGAGAGCTGTGCATGCCCAGCCCACAGTGGGACTCGCACCCCCACGCACCTGTCAACCTCTTCCTTCATGTAGGTGGTGTAGCTGTTCCCATTGTAGGAGAGCAGGAGCCCCCCATCATTCAGCCGGTGGGCATCAATCTCGATGTGGCAGCCGTTCATGATGAGAACGAACATGGTCAGAGACTGCCGGGCCACCTGTGGGGACAAGCCCCTTGTCACCGCCTGGGTTCAGGATGTGCTCCCAGAGCACTGCTGGGCCCCGCTAACAACAAACAAGAGCTGGTTGTCCACCACAGAGGGCCAAGATGAACACCCCCGTCTCTCGGACCCAGCCCTCACAATTCCTGCCAAGGGAGCAGCTGCTGATGGGGCTGGGGGAGGCCTGGAGTAGCGAGCCACACCTGCCCTGTGGGTAGGCTAATGGCCACTTATATAGTCCCTGTCAAGCCGTGTTGGCAACTGCATGTCCTCTGGGGCTAGAGACTCCCTTCTGATTCCTGTCTCCAGCTCTCACTCTGTGTGAGGCAGCCCTGGAGACTCCACCAGCAGCCAGGTGCAATGGACTAAACGTTCGTGTCCCCGCAAAATTCATAAGTTGAAATCCCAACCCCTAATGTGATGGCTTTAGGAGGTGGAGCCTTTGGGAGGTGATGAGATCACGAAGGTGGGGCCCTTGTAAAAGAGATTAGTGCCCTTATAAAAGATCCCCTGTAGAGCTCTGTGGCCCGTTTCTGACATCTAAGGACATAGCGAAAGGACAGCGTCTATGAAACGAAAGGTGGGTCCTCAGTAGATACCAAATCTGCCAGTATCTTGATATTGACCTTCCCAGCCTAGAGAATTGTGAGAAATCCAGTGTGTGGTTTAGAAGCCACTCAGTCTTTGGTATTTTACGACAGTAGCCCAAATGGACTAACACCTGGACATGGACTAGGGCTCTGCTTCCCAGACCCAGCTCTGCCCAGGAGCACACAAGAGCTTTGGGACACGTGAGAGAGACACAGCCAAGCCCTGGCCCCAGCACTACATCTCCCTCCAGGAAGAGCGCCTGCCCCATCTGGTACTTCAGTTCAGTTTTCTCTCAGAAAACACACACCCTAAAGGGCCTTCAACCTATAAAATTCACAGTTTATGACACAAGGTAGCAAGAAGTAGAGGAATGTGTATTACAGCATTATTTGTAATAACAAAAATTGGAACCAAATTAGCAAGCCAACAACCTTGCAATGGAACACTTTAGATCTGCCCTGTCTGATACGGTGACCCCTAACCACACACAGCTATTTAAATTGATCAAAATGAAATAAAATGTAAAATTCAGTTCCTCAGTCACACTGGCCACTTTCAAGTGCTCAGTCACCACATAAGGGCAGCATCTTGGACACAGAAGATAGGGAATGTTCCCATCACTATTAAAAGTTCAGGGAGACAGTGCCACAGACATGAGTTTAGACTCGTGTTAAAAAAAAAAAACTTGTTAATAACATGGAAAACTTTATGCCATGATTATATCAAAGCTGTAAAACTGTATTTGCACCATGATCTCAACTTTGTAAAATTAATGCAAAAGGAAAAAAAATATATAACAAAGATTTGCTAAAATGTTCACCAGGATTACCTCTAGGCATTAGCACATGATGGATTTTTTTTTCCTGATTTTTTATGCTCGCTTGAAATTTTGAAATTTTCTACATTGTGCATATGTGACATTTAAAATCAAGTTGGGGGCAGCCAGGTCCCCAAAGGTAGCCAAGAGGCATTAGGGGCAAAGGAGGATGATTGTGAAAGCACACCCTGATTAATGACACACAGGTTTAGTTGAACTAAAGCCCCCAAATCTCCAAAGTTGTGAGTTCTACTCATGCTCATCAATATTAAATAGAAAGTACTAATTAAAGAAAACAAAAATTCTGTCTCATAAGCAGACTCAAACTCTGTCCTCTTTTCCCTCCTGACAATGTGAGGCTGGGAAGTACTGGGCAGGCCTGGGCTTACAGGGGACACAGCCTCCTGCCATTGCATTGGAACCCGGGGCACTGATGCCACAGCCAGCTCACCCCAACAAGGACCCTGGGCCCAGAACACCATGGCTAGGACACCAAGCCTCACCCCCTACCTGTGCATCTCAGAGACGTTTCTGACAGTGTTGAATTGACCTTGAATGGCCCACAAAGGGCAACTAGGCACTTCTGACAGAGGAGAGCAACCGGAATAAGCCCCAGGGACTCCAGTAGCAAACCAGGGAAGACGCCAGAAATCCACACGTGGTGCAGAGACAGAGAACAAAACCAGCCTCAGAGCCCCTGGAAGCAGACCCGGGCCCACTATTCTGTCTCAGCAAAGGCCCAGCTCACATTCTATAGGGGTTGAATAATATCCTCCAAAATTCATGGCCTTCCTGGAACCTTGGAATGTGACCTTATTTGGAATGAGGTCTCTGCAGATGTAATTAAGATGAAATCATACTGGATTAGGGTGTGCGCTAAATCCAATGTGACTGGTGTTCTTACAAGAGAAGAGACACAAAGACACAGTCATGGAAGATAATGTGAACACACACACACACACACACACACAGAGGCAGAGGCCAGGGGGTGGCTCATGACTGTAATCCCAGCACTTTGGGAGGCCAATGTAAACACACACACACACACACGCACGCACGCACGCACGCACACACACAGAGGCAGAGGTTGGGGGGTGGCTCATGCCTGTAATCCCAGCACTTTGGGAGGCCAAGGCAGGGCAGATCACTTGAGCTCAGGAGTTCAAGACCAGCCTAGGCAACATGGTGAAATCCCATTTCTACTAAAAATACAAAAATTAGCCAGGCATGGTGGCATATGCCTATAATCTCGGCTACTCAGGAGGCTGAGGCAGAAGAATTGCTTGAACCTGGGAGATGGAGGTTGCAGTGAGCCAAGGTTGAGCCACTGCACTCCAGCCTGGGTGACAGAGTGAGGCTCCGTTTGAAAAACAACAACAACAAAAAAAAAACCAGACAGAGACTGGGGCAAGGCATCCACAAGCCAAAAATCACCAGGGACTGCCAGCAGCACCAGAAGCTGGGGAGGCTCGGAACAGATCCTGCCCCAGCGCCTTCAGAGAGACCACGGCCCGCCAACACCTTGATTTTATACTTGGCCTCCAGAACTGGGACACAATAAATTTTTGTTGGTTTAAACCAGTTTGTGGTACCTTGTTACCGCGGCTACAGGAAACTTATCCATGCTCCATTGTGCCCTCTGCAGAATGCACAGCCCTACATGTTCTAAAAGCCAAAGTGTTTAGGTGTCAAGGTCATGGACTACATGGGGATTGCCGAGGAACACAAGAGCTCAAACCCAAGCATGAGCAAATCCACTCCAGGGATGGTTCATGGAAGAAAGAAACTCCCTGAAGCTTGCAGAGTGTTGGAGACATTGGAGAGGCATGGGGGCATTTACCTTGAGAATGTACTTAACGCCTCCGTAAATTAATTCCACATCTACAAGGTTCAGTAGTGAATCCGCTGGGAGGACCTGGCCCCTGAAAGAAAAGACAGGGTTGTGGTCAGCCTTGGGAGGGACTGAGAACTCCACAGCCATCCCTTGCATTTAAAAAAATTACGCAGCTCTCTGCATCAGCAAACCTGACTGCACTAAAAATGCTAAGCCTGGGCCGGGCGCAATGGCTCACACCTGTAATCCCTGCACCTTGGGAGGCTGAGGCAGGCACATCACTTGAGGCCAAGAGTTCGAGACCAGCTTGGCCAACATGGCAAAACCCCATCTCTACTAAAAATACAAAAATTAGCTGGGCGTGGTGGCATGCACCTGTCATCCCAGCTACTCGGGAGGCTGAGGCACAAGAATTGCTTGAATGCAGGAGGCGGAGGTTGCAGTGAGCTGAGATCACACCATTGCACTCCAGCCTGGGTGACAGAGCGAGACTGTGTCTCAAAAAAAAAAAAAAAAAAAGCTAAATCTGATTAAAAGTCACGCACAGAACCTGAATCACCCTGAGCAGCCTGATATTGCTTAGAACTTAAGGAATCAGCACTTGCTGAAGGATTGGAAATCTTAAAAAGGCTTTTCAGGAGCAAAGTCCATAATGGTCTCTCAGAAAAATTTCACATATGGGATCCTGCCTCCTGCTTATGAAAGAAACCAGAGCAGGGACTGTGATTCTACTACCGTTCAAAAGCATAACCAAGCACTAAAAACATTTCTCACCGGGTGCAGTGGCTCACACCTATAATCTCAGCACTTTCAGAGTTGAGGCAGGAGGATTGCTTGAGGCCATGAGTTTGAGACCAGCCTGGGGGACAACATAGTGAGACCCCATCTATACAAAAAGTTAAAAAAATTGGCCAGGCATGATGGCATGCACCAGCGGTCCCAACTACTTGGGAGGCTGAGGTGGGCAGATCACTGGAGCCCAGGAAGTCGAGGCTGCAGTGAGCTGTGATCATACCACTGCACTCTAGCCTGGGTGACAGCCTGGATGACCGAGCAAGACTCTGTCTCAAAAAAAAAACAAAAAACAAAAAAAAGTTTATCCTTTTATTTTCTTTTTGACAGTTGCTTTGCCTCTTGCAGCAGTTCTCAACTGGGGGTGATTATTCTGCTCCTAACCCTGGGACATTGGGCAATGTCTGGAGATATATTTGATTGTCATGACTCAGAGGGAAGGGCTGCTCCTGGCATTTAGTGGGTAGAGGCCAGGAATGCTGCTAACATCCTGTGATGCACGGGACGGGCTCCCAAACAAAAAAGGATCCCGCACAAAATGTTAATGGTGCTGACGCTGAGAAACCCCGGCCTATCCTAACAGAGGTCGCCTGGTTGCTTTCCGTTCTGGTCCATTTCATGATGACCCTCTGATTCTGGTGAGGGTCTGGGAATGCACCCACTTGTAGAGATGACCTTTAAGCCGCTTTGCTTCCCAAATCCACCTCCTTGAACTCAGAACTCCTGACTATTATGATGTACCTTACACAAGTCAGCATGGATCCGTACACAACAGCCTGTACACTGACTGCCACCCTGGCCTCGAGAATCCCATTCCCTAACCCACAGCCTCTTCAAGGGTAGCCTAGGTTGATCTGTAGAGGAATTTCCCAGAGGCAAGACCGGAGGAGAGACTCACCACTTGCCTGGTGACTAATTGGCCACACAAATAAAGGAGACAGATTCAGCCTCCTAAGCCGTTAACAGGTATCACAAAAGCAGAAGGGAACTGCCACAGCCCCTACCTTTCCAGGGAGTGTAAGAAATCTGTCATACACGTTCTGAACATCGCATCGGCCACGTTCAAGGCCCCGCATACCACCCCAAGCATGATATCCGGTTTCTCCGCCTAGGAGAAAATGCACTTCAGTATCCTCAGGAAGCCGAGGTCTCGGCCATCCAGAGGGGAGACACAGGCAGCTCACTCCCTACCTGCACTTTCTCAGCAATGAGGTAGTCCAACCACCCGGTGTCGATGTCGTTGTTCTGGAAGCTCTCGGTCTCCAGGAGGTTAATGAGGTATTCCACGGTAGTCCTAAAGTCGCCTCGGATGGACAGTTCCTTCAAAGCCACCACCATGTTCCTTGAAGGGAAAGGCACATGGATCATTTTCCAAATTCATGCATACATCAACAGAGTTGCTGCAATGATGTGGTTCAGAGAACTAGAAAAGCACAGGAGTGGCCGGGTGTGGTGGCTCACGCCTGTAATCCCAGCACCTTGGGAGGCTGAGGTAGGTGTATTACTTCAGGTTAGGAGTTCAAGACCAGCCTGGCCAACATGGCGAAACCCCATCTCTACCAAAAATACAAAAATTAGCTCAGCATGGTGGAGGACGCCTGTAATCTCAGCTACTCAGGAGGCTGAGGCAGGAGAATCACTTGAATCTGGGAGGCAGAGGTTGCAGTGAGCTGAGATCACACCACTGCACTCCAGGCTGGGCGACAGAGCAAGACTCTGTCTCCAAAAAAAAAAAAAGAAAAGAAAAGCACAGGAGTTAAGAGAGGGCTCTGACTGACACAGCCAGTGCATTGAATCAGCGCCAGGGTTTACTGCCTGGCTAATCTTGGCCAAGTGACTTGAGAACTCTGGGCCTCAGTTTCCTCATATGGAAAATGGGGAAATAGCCCTGACTTCATGAGGGTGTTCGAGAATTGAAATGAGACAATCCATGTAATGCACATGGTCATTGATCAATAAATGTTAACTACAATGAACGTGATTAGTTATTATTGTTATAATTATTGACTATAATAGTTAATGATTAGTAGAGAAAGAACCAGTCAGGCATGGTGGTTCATGCCTGTAATCCCACTGCTTTGGGAGTCTGAGGTGGGAGGATTGCTTGAGGCATGAGTTCAAGACCAGCCTGGGCAACATAATGAGATGCCATCTCTACAAAAATTTTAAAATCAGCCAAGCGTGATGGTATGTGACTGTAGTCCCAGCTACTCAGGAGGCTAAAGGGGGAGGATCGCTTGAGCCCAGGAGTTTGAGGCTGCAGTGAGCTATGATCACACCATTGCACTCCAGCCTGGGCAACACAGTGAGACGCTATCTCTTAAAAGAAGAAAAAAACAAAGGGAAAATCGGTCACCGCCTCTGTCTCTCCCTTGACCTATTCAAATCTCCTGTCCCCAGAGCTGGTGCCACCCTCTCACCTTCCACACAGCTGCTCTGCCTGGTGTGTGTGGGGTGCACCTGCAGATGGACGGCACTGTCACCGGGCTCAGGGGCCTGGTGGGCCCCATGGCTGCCTCTCCCCAACACACAGACTCCAAATCTCCAAGAGCACCAGTTCAAATAGCTAAACCTCAGGCCAGGTGCAGTGGCTCACGCCTGTAATCCCAACACTTTGGGAGGCCAAGGCGGGTGGATCACCTGAGGTCAGGAGTTCGAGACCAGCCTGACCAACATGGAGAAATCCCGTCTCTACTAAAAATACAAAACTAGCCGGGCGTGGTGGGACGCACCTATAGTCCCAGCTACTCGGGAAGCTGAGCCCTATGAATTCATGGTGAGTGTGGGCAGGTATCTGAACACCTCTTCTTCTGGGAGAGAAAGCTTTCTTTTTTTCTTTTTTTTGTTTTTTTGAGACGGAGTTTCACTCTTGTTGCCCAGGCTGGAGTGAAATGGCACGATCTCAGCTCACTGCAACCTCCATCTCCCAGGTTCAAGCAATTCTCCTGCCTCAGCCTCCCGAGTAGCTGGGATTACAGATGGCCACCAGGATGCTCGGCTAATTTTGGTATTTTTAGTAGACACGGGGTTTCGTCATGTTGGCCAGGCTGGTCTTGAACTCCTGGCTTCAAGTGATCTGCCCGCCTTGGCCTCCCAAAGTGCTGGGATTACAGGCATGAGCCACTGTGCCTGGCCGAGTAAGCTTTCATGTCTTGCAGCATCCTGTGTGCTGTCAGCAGGTAACGGGGAAGGACACTGATGACCCCATTTTGGGGGTGAGAAAATGAAGACCCAGTAAGGTCATACAAGGGTATCCATAGGCCATGAAAAGTCAGCTGTGGGTCTGGAAGCTGGGTCTGAGAGTTAACCCGCTGGCCTCACGGGTGAGTGACTTGTCCCAGTTTCCTTGGGGCGGTCCCCATTTTAGCACTGAGAAGTCCTTCAACCTGAGAAACCGGTGCCAGGAAAACGAGGACAGTTGATCCCCCTACTGGACTCTCACTAACAGCAATAAGAAAAGCTGGAATTTCTGCCTGTGAGTTCTGTTGAAGTTGCGGTTGGTCCACTCGTAGCATGTGACAAGCCACAGGTCACTTCACTTGGAGGGGTCTGGGCTGGCTGACCTGTCTTCCGCCTACTCCTATTAAGTAAGCCCTTTTTGCTGCAATCTTCCATAACTTCAAGGATCTTGATCTTTCACTAAGCATGATTAAAATTAATTATTCTAAGCTGGCAAAGAAAACCTGATCATCAAAACTGCCCAACTCAATTTAATTCGTGGCTAAGTGCCCCACGTCAGATTTTAATGCTAAGGCCTTTGGGATTTTTTCACTCCGAAGGGCAGTTACCCACACAAAAACATTTAATTACAAAGTAAACTAGTTTTATACCTTTCCACACCCATGTCAAGTCAGGAGAAGTGTCGGAGATGGTGTGTCAGAATTTGGGGGTCCCTCTGTCAATGTGGGCTTCTCAGCTCTGCAGAAACTATCACAAGTATGGGAGGACTTGGCTGAGCTGGGGACATGGGGCTGCTGTCACAGGCCTCAGGGTGGTGGGTGGTTCACAGCAGGACACACTCCTTAAAATTTAGTCTTCGGTGTGAAATACAACCCATTAGGGAACTACTGATAAGGTTTAAATGTAAAGGAGTTTCCCTCCCCCTTTCTTCAGCTATAGTACTTAGCACCTTTTACACTTTGGGTATCTCCTAGAACAATCTTTAGATCTCCTTCAAGCTAGAACTCTTATAAGCTCAAGACCAAATGACCTTGGTGCACTTATTTTACTTTGTGGATCTTCAATAAAGGAAAAGGGCAGGCTTTGATCTTGAACTTCAAGCACAGGGTATTTAAAATGGGGCCTACCCTGTGATTTACTTTTCTTGGTCTCCTGAAATGCTACTGTATCTGAAGCCCCAGGGGACTGTTTCATTTCTTAAAGGAAGGAATTGGGAAAAGGAGGAAGTGGGAAGGGAGGGAAAGAAGGAAGGAAGGAAAGAAGGAGGAAGAAAGGGAGGGGGAGGAAAGCAGAGAAGTCAGGAAAAGAAGGAAGGAGGGAGGAAGGGGGAAGAAAGAAAGCAGGAAGACAGGGAGGAAGGGAGGAAGGAAGGGAAGGGGAGGAGAAAGGAAGGCAGGAAGGAAGGGAGGGGAAGGGGTGGAAGGGGAGGGGAGGGCAGAAGAGGGGAGGAAGAAAGGAAGGCAGGAAGGCAATGGAAGGGAAGGAAGGAAAAAAGGAGAAAGGCTGAGAGGGAGGGAAGAAGAAAGGAAGGGAGGAGAAAGAGGGAAGGAAGAGGGGAAGAAGGGAGAGAGGGAAGGAGGGAAGGAAGGAAGGAAGGAAGGAAGGAAGGAAGGAAGGAGGGAGGGAGATACTGACGAAATGGCCTCTTCCCGGTTCTCTCCCCAGGAGAAGCAGTGCCCAAACTGGGAATCCGCAAACTCGTGCAGGCCTCCAGCAGCGGCCACGCTGAAGTAACCCCACACGTTCTTGCTGCTCCGGAAATTCAGTTCCTGAACAGTCCCGGAGCTCGGCTTAAAACCCTGGAGTCCGGACAGAAAATGCAAAATGGAAGAAATCATTACTCCAGATATATTTTCATCAGAATTCAGTCCTGGGAAAACCCAAGAACCCCTACGCTGACCAAAAGCTTAGGGTAGTCAATAAAACACTGATATCTCTTGTTACAGGTATGGATGTATCTATTCATGGGTGTACCCATATGAGCGCCTCAATGCCTATAATTCCTATTTTTTTAACTGTAAAAAAATAACGAAGTTGGGTCAGTCGCAGTGGCTCATGTCTGTAATCCCAGCACTTTGGGAGGCAGAGGTAGGAGGATCACTTGAGCCCAGGAGTTCAAAACCAGCCAGAGTAACATCAGGAGACCCCATCTCTACAAAAAATTAAAATATTAGCCAGGTGTGGTGGCACACACCTGTAGTCCCAGCTACTTGTGGGGCTGAGGCAGAAGGATCTCTTGAGCCCAGGAGATTAGGCTGCAGTGAGGCATGACTACGCCACTGCACTCCCGCCTGGGTGACAGAGCAAGAACCTGTCTCAAATAAATAAATAAATAAATAAATAAATAAATAAATAAATAAATAAAATAAGCGAGTTGGGACAGAGATGGTAGTGTAGGTGTTAAATGGGCAAACGTTGATGCTTGTTGGAGCTGAGTGACGGGACATTCTGACTTTATATGCTTGACATTTCGAAAATAAAAAGTTTAAATAAAAGTGAAGACAGGTTAGATTTCCAATTCTGGATAATGAAAACCTCTGCAGGTGAAGAAATCCAGGGCATCCTGGGCAGGGCCCTTGCTGCTAGGGAAGAGGCCATTTCGTTGGTATTTCCTTCCTTTCTTCTCTCCTTCCTTCCAACTTCCCTCCCTCCTTCCCTCTCTCCTTCGTCCTTCCTCACTCCCCTCTTCCCTCCTTCCTTTCCTACCCCTTCCTCCCTCCCTCCCTCCATCCCCCTTTTCCTCACCCCATCGGCCAGGCTGCTGCCAACACACACCTGATTCCCTCTGGGAGAACGGCCCGTCTCCCTCTAAGTACAATTTTGATAAGAATGGGTGGACATGGTACCTCTCACTGGGATTAGGGCTCCTGAACTAAGGGATGAAGGATTTGGGGAGAGGTATGTAGAGGTGAGAGATGGAGCGACCCAAGTGCCTGGGCTGTTACCATACCTGGTCCTCCATCCTCCCAGGAACCTGGGAACGAGCCATCATCCCTCCAAAAAATTCCCCTTTTGCTTGTCCACCAGAGTTGGTGTTTGGTTCACAGCCAAGAACCCCAAATGAATACAGCTACCCTAGCTTAAAATTATTTAATTAAAAGGGGTGGAGGTGTACCCTCTCTTACCCCCAGTTTCCTGAGTGTAATAATTAAGCAATTAAGTTGTAGTAGATTGATGAGTCCTGTGACAATCAACGGTCGGTATGCATGTAAACTGTAAGGGATGCCAGTTGGTTTGTTTTTTAAGACCCAAGTAAGGCCAAGTCACAAAGGGACTCTCTACAATGAGCCAGACTTCATACTGTGGCAAAAAGCACACGGGGCCAGAAATCCAAGGACTAGGGTTCTAAACCTGGCTGCTTGTCCCAAAGATAGGCATGGCTTTTGGAGTCCACTGATGGGTCTCAGCAGGTCCCAGGTGGGAGACAGGAAGCAAGTTACCCCAGGCTCTTTGCCTGTAATGTGGGGTGACAATGTCCAGCAGCAGTAGTGTCCTATAAGTGAGCACTGAGACACGGGAAGGCTCGGCCCAGAGCCTGGCAATAATCCAAAAATCCAGTAAATCCAGCTGGGTGTGGTGGCTCATGCCTGTAATCCCAACACTTTGGGAGGCCGAGGCGGGTGGATCACTCGAGGTCAGGAGTTCCAGACCAGCCTGGCCAATATGGTGAAACCCCGTCTCTACTAAAAATACAAAAATTAGCCAGGCGTGGTGGCAGGCGCCTGTAATCCCAACTACTTGGGAGACTGAGGCAGGAGAATCGCTTGAACCTGGGAGGCAGAGGCTGTAGTGAGCCAAGATCGCGCCACTACACTCCAGCCTGGGTGACAGGGTGAGACTCCATCTCAAAAAAATAAAAATAAATAAAAATAAAAATCCAATAAATCCAATAATCCAATAAACCATGGGATGTCCCTTCCCATGCCTCAGTTTCCCCATTTGTAAACTGAGATGCCTGGATAGCTTGTGGGTGTCTCTTCCCAGGCTAACATCCAGGGTCCCCCACATGCTGGGAGATCTGAGACGGTGGAAACACAGGGGCCCTCATAACTTGCCTCGTCTGGGTTTTCGCTGGTGATTCTGGCGGCAATGACGTGGCCTCGGGCGAGGGGAGGGTTTGAGGGGGTTTCAAAAGAAATGGGAGTCACTCCCCATGGTGACTCTCCGTACAGAAGCCGGATATCCTTCAGCCGGTGCAGTGGCACGCCCATGGCGATCTAAAATCAAGAGATCCAACCCACAGACTGTCAGTCCTACCAGAACATGGCCCCAAAACACCAGGCACAGTGGTAGATGCAACAGAGGTTCAATCAATGATTTAGGATATACAGACACTACTCTATAGACAACGTGGTGCTCTACTGTGGCCAGAGAGCCAAAGAAAGAAAAAGCCATAAGACATGAACTTTTCACAGTGGAGCAAGTAGTACAGTTGGGAAAAGGAAAAATATTTATGAAACAACATCACACAACAAGAAAATACATGCATCAAGTACTAGACTTTTAGAGCTAGGGAAGGTGAGAAGCAACCATGTTGGCTGCAGAGTTAAAGGAAGTTTTTGTAAAGGGCACCCGAAGGGGAAACTGGACATGAAGAATGGGTAAAAAGTAGACAATTATGGAACCAGCTTAACCAAATGATCAGATTTAACAGGCTTCATGATGGGATGTATTAAGGACACAACACCTGTGTAGTATTCTGCCAAAATGTGTAGCAGGAATCGAACCAGGAAGAAACAATCAGAGAAATCCAGTGAGGGACATTCTGCCTGAGCTCCTCAAAAATGCCAGTGTCCGTGCCTGTAATCCCAGAACTTTGGGAGGCTGAAGCAGGCAGATCGCTTGAGCCTAGGAGTTGGAGACCAGCCTGGGCAACATAATGAGACCCGATCTCTACAGAAAAAATTAAAAAAACATTAGCCAGGCATGGTGACTTGCACCTGTGGTCCCAGCTACTCAGGAGGCTGAGGTGGGAGGATCACTTGAGCCTGGGAGGTTGAATCTGTAGTGAGTCGTGATTGCACCACTGCATTCCAGCCTGAGTGACAGAGCGAGACTCCATCACCAAAAAAAAAAAAAAAAAAAAAAAATTTTAATGCCAATGTCAAGGATGAAAAAAGACTACAGAATGCTTTCAGATTAAAGAGATTAAAGACACATGAAAATAAAATGGAATGTGTCACCCTGGGTTGGGTTGGATCCTGGATTTAAGAGACAAAAAACAGCTACAAAAAGACATTATTGGAACAACAGGGAAAATATTTAATGTGAATGGTATATATTAGATATAGATGTGGTATCAATGCTCTATTTCTCAAGTGTCATAATTGCACTAGGGCATTGGACCGGAATGCTCTTGTTCTAGGAGGCCTTTAGAATGAAGTATTCAGAGGCCATATGTTACGAAGGTTCACTCAAACCATTGCTCAAAAGATTGAGCCCACGGCCGGGCACAGTGGTGCACACCTGTAATCCCAGCATTTTGGGAGGCCGAGGTGGGCTGATCAGTTGAGGTCAGGAGTTCGAGACCAGCCTGGCCAACATGGTGAAGCCCCGTCTCTACTAAAAATATAAAAATTAGCTGGGTGTGCTGGCAGGCACCTATAATCCCAGCTACTCGGGAGGCTGAGGCAGGAGAATCGCTTGAACCTGGGAGGTGGAGGTTGCAGTGAGCCAAGATCGCACCACTGCACTCCAGCCTGGGTGAAAGGGCGAGACTCCATCTCAAAGAAAAAAAAAAAAAAATTGAGCCCCCTAAAATTATACAAACAGACAGAAGAGAGACAAAGCAAATGTGGCAACTGATGGATCTATATGCAGGGCATATGGGTATTAATTGTATCATTCTTGCAACTTTTTTGAAATCTTTCAAACTAAAAAAAAATAAAGAAAACTTTTTTTAAAATTCTGCTGAAGGAAGAAAAAGAGGAAGGGAGGGAGACCAGCCTGGGCAACGTAATGAGACCCCATTATGGGAAGAAAGAAGGAAGGAAGGAAGAAAACAATGAAAACAATTTAGAGAAGAAATAAAGGACATCCAAATTGGAAAGGAAGAAGTCCAATTATCCTTGTTTACAGATGATATAATCTTAAAATTGGATAAACCTAAAGAATCCACCAAAAAACAATTCGAATTGACAAATTCAGTAAATCTACAGGATACAAAATCAACATATAAAAATCAATAGCATTTCTATATGCCAAGAGCGAATGGTCTGGAAAAAAAAAATCAAGAAAGTAATTCCATTTATGATAGCTACAAACAAAATAAAATCCTTGGAATAAACTTAACCTAAGAAGTGAAAGGTCTCTATAATAAAAAGCATAAAACACTGATGTGAGAAATTGAAGAGGACACACAAAAATGGAAAGATATTCCATGTTCATGGTTTGGAAGAATCAGTATTGTTAAAATGGCTATATTACCCAAAGCAATCTATAGATTCAATGCAATCCCTATCAAAATACCAATGACATTCTTCACAGAAATAGAAAAAAAAATCCTAAAGTTTATATGGAAACACAAAAGACCCAGAATAGCCAATACCATCCTGAATAAAAAGAACAAACACTGGAGGAATCAAATTACCTGACTATGAGTTATATTACAGAGCTACAGTAACCAAAACAGGGTGGTACTGACATAAAAACAAACACATAGATCAATGGGACAGAATAGAGAATCCAGAAACAAATCCATACATCTACAGTGAACTCATTTTTGACAGACTTGCGAAGAACATGCAATGGGGAAAAAGTCTCTTCGATAAATGGTGCTGGGAAAACTGGATATCCATATGCAGAATCATAAATGAAGAATCAAATTCTTCAAATCAAAATGGACTAAAGACTTAAATGTAAGACCTGAAATTATGAAACTACTAGAAGAAAACATTGGGGGAACTCTCAGGAACATCAGTCTGGGCAAAAATTTATTGAGTAATACCCCAAAGGCACAGACAACTAAAGCAAAAAAAAGGACAAATGGGATCACATCAAGTTAAGAAACTTCTGCACAGCAAAGGAAACAATCAACAAAGGGAAGAGACAATCCACAGCATGGGAGAAAACATTTGTAAACTAGCCACCTGACGAGGGATTAATAACCAGAATACATAAGAAGCTCAAGGATGAGCATGGTGACTCATGCCTGTAACACCAGCACTTTGGGAGGCTGAGGTGGGAGGGCTGCTTGAACCCAAGAGTTTGAGACCAGCCTAGACAACATAGTGAGACCTTATCTGTATAAAAAATTTTAAAAAGTTAGCTGGGCATGGTGTTGCACACTTGTAGTCTCAGCTACTCAGGAGGTTGATGTGGGAGAATCGCTTGAGCCCAGGAGGTCAAGACTGCAGTGAGCCATGATCATGCCACTGCATTCCTGCCTGGGCAACAGAGCAAGGCCCTGGCTCAAAAACAAAAAAGAAGCTAAAACAACTGAGTAGGAAAAAAGTCTCATGAATCCAATTAAAAACAGACAAAAGATCTGAATAGACATTTCCCAAAAGAAGACATACGAATGGCAAACAGGCATAGGAAAAGGCGCCCAACATCACTGATCATCAGAGAAATGCAAATCAATACCACAATGAGACATTGTCTCACTCCAGTTAAAATGGCTTTTATCCAAAAGACAGGCAATAAGAAATACTAGCAGCTGGGCGCGGTGGCTCAAGCTTGTAATCCCAGCACTTTGGGAGGCTGAGGTGGGTAGATCACGAGGTCAGGAGATCAAGACTATCCTGGCTAAAACGGTGAAACCCCATCTCTACTAAATACACAAAAAATTAGCTGGGCGTCGTGGCACACGCCTGTAGTCCCAGCTACTCAGGAGGCTGAGGTAGGAGAAGTGTTCGAACCGTGAGGCAGAGGTTGCTGTGAGCCAAGATCGCACCACTGTACTCCAGCCTGGGCAACAGAGCAAGACTCACTCTCAAAAAAAAAAAAAAAAAAAAAGGAAAGGAAAAAGAAAACAGAAAAAGAAGTGCTAGCAAGGACGTGGAGAAAAGGGACCCCTCATACACTGTTGGTAGGACTGAAAATTAGTACCACCACTATGGAGGACAATATGGAGGTTCCTTAAAAAACTAAAAGTAGAACTACCAATCTAGCAATCCCACTGCTAAATATATACTCAAAAGAAAGGAAATCAGTATATCGAAGAGTATCTGTACTCCCATGTTTACTGTAGCACTATTCACAATAGCCAAGATTTGGAATCAACCTAAATGTCCATCAACAGATGATTGGATAAAGAAAATGTGGTACAGGCCAGGGGCAGTGGCTCATGCCTGTAATCCTAGCACTTTGGGAAGTTGAGGTGGGCAGATCATCTGAAGTCAGGAGTTTGAGACCAGCCTGGCCAATATGGTGAAACCCCATCTCTACTGAAAATGCAAAAATTAGCTGGGCATGGTAGTGTGCACCTGTAATCCCAACTACTAGGGAGGCTGAGGCAGGATAATTGCTTGAACCCAAGAGGTGGAGGTTGCAGTGAGCTGAGATTGCACCACTACACTCCAGCCTGGGCAACAGAGCGAGACTGCATCTCAAAAAAAAAAAAAAAAAAAAGAAAAGAAAAGGAAAAAGAAAATGTGGTACATACACACAATGGAGTACTATTCAGACATAAAAAAGAATGAGACCATGATTTGCAACAACGTGGATGGAACTGGAGAACATTATGTTAAATGAAATGAACCAGGCAGAGAAAAACAAACTTTGCAAGTTCTCACTCATTTGTGGGAGCTAAAAATTAAAACAATGGAACTCACAGACACAGAGAGTAGAATGATGGTTACCAGAGGCTGGAAAGGAAGAGGTAGGGGTATGGAAAGCGAGGATGGTTAATGGGCGCAAAAATGTAGTGATTAAGAGAATGAATACGGCCTGGTATTTGATATAGTACAACAGGGTGACTACAGTCAACAATAATTTATTGCACATTTTAAAATTAACTAAAAGAGTATAATTGGAATATTCATAACACCATAACACAAAGAAAGGATAAACGCTGGAGGGGGATGGATACCCATTTACCCTGATGTGATTATTACACATTGTATGCCTGGGAGGCGGAGGCTGCAGTGAGCCGAGATCGCGCCACTGCACTCCAGCCTGGGCAACAGAGCAAGACTCCGTCTCAAAAAAACAAAAACAAAAACAAAAATCTCTTGCACCCTATAAATATACAGACTTACTATATACCCATAAAAATTAAAAATAAAAAAAAAATTTAGAGTTCCCTTTAACCCAAGAGGTTATAACTCTGGATCACATATTCTTAACAGGGATGATATTGCCTCTGAAGAGACAAATATTTGTTCTTGGGAGTGAAGAAAATCTCACTCTTTTCATGAATAAAGCACAGATATATCTACAATATCCAAACAGGTATGTGGTATATTTGTGATATTAAAATTTCACAAGACAGGGATTAGGATATAAAATGTGTCCAAAGGATCCTTGCAGGGAGTGATAATGATAACAAGGTTAAGAAACATTTCTCTAGGTCTATGAATGTCCTGAAATTGTATAAAAGATATTTTCCCAGGGAGAACTACAGCTTTTACAGATTTCTCAAAGTGCTCTTTGGCCAGTCATTCCCCTGGGACAGTCGGCCAAGAGATGGGCGGGATGGACTAATGGGAGCAGCACATGGACCCCTGACCCAGGGCAGAGAAGTCCCAGGGCCCCGAGCCCGTTTTCTCACCTGTAGCTGGGCGGCCGGCAGATTAACGTCAGCAATCATTTCTGTGCAGGGATGTTCCACCTGCAAGCGAGGATTCAGCTCCAAGAAGTAGAAGCTGCCATCCTGACTATAGAGGTATTCCACCGTCCCTGCACTCACATAGCCCACGGTCTTGGCCAGGCGGACGGCACACTGTGAAGAAACAGAAAGAGGCCAAGGGGGTTCCAGAGGTCTTTTCAGGGAACTGTAAATGGTGACTATCAGTTCCTTCACCAAATGCAGACTGAGCACCTGCTACATGTGAAATATTTTGGGACTGGCCAGGTGTGGTGGCTCATGCCTATCACCCTAGCGCTTAAGGAGGCCAAGGCGGGAGGATCACTTGAGGCCAGGAGTTCAAGGCCAGCCTCGGCAACATAGCAAGACTCTGTCTCTACAAAAAATTTTTTTAAAAAATTAGCCAGACATGGTGACAGGTTCCTGTAGTCCCAGCTACTTGGGAGGCTGAGGTGGGAGGATCACTTGAGCCCAGGAGTTACAGGCTGCTGTGAACTATCATCGCACCACTGCACTCCAGCGTGGGCAACACAGTGAGACTCTGTCTCAAAAAAGAAAAGAAATATTTGGGGAGTTCACAGACCGGCTAATCCAATAAACCTGTGTGATGCTGAAATCACCTCTGGAATGGGCCCTCATCCCTCTTGTTAGGCACCCATGCCACCATTCAGCCACACTGACCGTAGAAAGTTCTTCCTGACTCTGAGCTGAGACGGCTCTCTCTGAAGCTGCCCCCTGGGCTCTGAGAAGTGTACCTGCTCCATGAACTCGAATATGGCCAGCGGGGCGATGGTGGCCGGTGCTTCCTCAACGATCTTCTGATGCCGCCGCTGGATGGAGCAGTCGCGACCAAACAGAGACACAGCATTCCCATACTGGTCAGCGAGGATCTGAACTTCCAGGTGACGGGCGTGCTGGGCCAGCTTCATGAGAAAGATGGGCGAGCCTGGGATCTCACTCTGTACCTGTCAGGGGAAGCAGAGCAGCCTGATCTTCATGGGGAAACCAGCTCTGGAAGCTTCTGGAAGTTCTCAGGAGAGAACATAAAACAAACGCAGTGATGTGTTTAGGGTACTCATCCAGGACTCTGCTGATCTTTTACTTTTGTTGTCTCACAGACATAATATTCTGTGGAGTCCCGACTCCACAGTAACGAGGAGAAAGGGGCCCCAGGTGGGGGAGGGCCCCAGGTGGGGAAGAACAATGAACAACTGCTCGAGAGATGGCTAATCACAAACAACCCCAGGACGTAATAACCTCACAGCCCCTCCTCCAGCACCACCCTATAAAACCTCCCACCAGCCCTTGCCTCTTTGCAGACAGCTCCTTCTCTGCTGTGCTGCCTGTTGCAATCTTGCAACATATTTTCATACTTCCTCCAATAAATCTGCCTTTCTTTACCTACAGCTGTCTTGGTAA
The DNA here is from genome assembly GCF_028858775.2 of Pan troglodytes. Classification (NCBI taxonomy): domain Eukaryota; kingdom Metazoa; phylum Chordata; class Mammalia; order Primates; family Hominidae; genus Pan; species Pan troglodytes. The sequence continues at coordinate 115,988,581 of NC_072408.2, read as the reverse complement.
ATTCCTTTACCAGCTGCACCGCCAGCCCGATAGTCACTACCTGCAACATATTCTCTTTTTTAAGTCAAACTCTGTGAAATGGTAAAATCTCCCACAATCACATCCCCTAAAGATATTGCATTGTTAAAGAGTTTGGTGTCCAAACTGGCTTTCTTCTATGCATATAGCAACACATACAGAGAAAGTTTCTTTGAATGAAAATGGGACCAAAACACAGTAATCTGTGGTTGTCTTTTTCTTCCACTTACTGCACTTTCTCAGCTAGCTCTCCCGGGTGGAATCTAAGGACAAACTTACTTCATCCTGTTAAGAGCTGAAAGGCATTGTTTTATAGGCATGTCTTCTAGAGATTCTTAAAGACAATGTGAAAAGTATTCAGGTGCAATGATTTCTAAGACAAATTAAGTTTAACAAATTTGCAATAATGTATAGGATGAACTCATGCAAAAAATAATAAAACAACTGTATGAATGTCTATGTAAAAGTATATACAGTGACAGTGCTGAAAAGAGCTCCCCATGATCGGCAGCTGCTAATAGTGGTTACATCTGAGAACGGAGAGTTGGAAGGTAATGGGGAAAAGGGTTTTTCCTTTTTTATTCTTAACACATGGCTGACTTGACTGACTCTCTACATTAAGAACATATTCATAGTGCACTCATATAAGTAAAATAAAAAAGCTTGGGCATCTGTGTGCACATGAGGGCCTGGGGTATGTGGGAACTCTCTATTCTTTCCGCTCCATTTTGCTGTGACCCTAAAACTGCTCTAATAAATAAAGTCTATTTTTTAAAAAGCAAAAAAGCTTTAAAATCTGTATGACCCCTAATGCAATATGGAATCCAGGACTGAATCCTGCAACAGGAAAGGGACATTGGTGCAAAAACAGATGAAATTCAATCTAGTCTGGAGTTTACCAAACAGAAAAGTGCCCATGTTAATCTCTTAGTTGCAAAGTTATATGAAAAATGTTAACGAGTGAAACCGGGCGAAGGATAGATGTGAACTTTCCGTACTGCTGCTGCAACTTCCCTTTTAATATCAATTCTTCCCCCCATCCAAATCCCCAAAACACTTGTACACCCCAACAGCGATACAATGGTAGTGAAACTGCTGCTTTATACAACATTCACATATTATACCAAGAGTGGTATAATTAGTAAAACTCCTAGAAAGCAATGTACTGATATGTGTTTCAAAGTGCATGTAAAGTGTGTGCTATTTAACTAAGTCTTTCTCCCCAAGTCTTTATCCAAGAAAATAATTAAGAAGAAAAAAGAGCTAAGTGTTATTTATAGTACTAAATATCATATTATACTGTGGTATTATTATTCATAATAACAAAGTAGAAATAAGCTAAACATTTAACAAAAAAGGAAAGGTTTCATAAATAAGGCTATTGCCACACATAAAATATTGAGTAATCATCAAAATAATTGCCAAGGCAGGAATAACATAATAATATTCATGATCTACAATTTGGAATGTGTTAAATGCAGAGCAAAATTTCGTGTAGACTGAATACAGCTCTTTAAAATATACATATGAAGAAGGTCTAGAAGAAAAGCTAGAAATATTAAAATAGCTTTAAGAATGGGAAGATTGTCAGTATAAATGTTTTCTAAACATTGCTGATAACGGACATAAGGTTTTAAAAGAGGAAAACTAGCTACCAGTAAGTAAATGTGCAATTCGTTCCTACAGTTAAAATTGATCAGGCAGGGCGCAGCGGATCACACCTGTAATCCCAGCACTTTGGGAGGCCAGGGCGGGCGGATCACTCAAGGCCAAGAGTTTGAGACCAGCCCAGCCAACATGGTGAAACTCTGTCTCTACTAAAAAGACAAAAATGAGCTGCGTGTGGTGGCACACGCCTGTAATCCCAGCTACTCAGGAGGCTGAGGCACTAGAATTGTTTGAACCTGAAAGGCAGAGGTTGCAGTGAGCTGAGATTGTGCCACTGCACTCCAGCCTGGGTGACAGAGTGAACTCTGTCTCAAAAATAAAATAAAATAGACCATGTAGAAACATTAGAAATAACAAGAGTACTAAAATTTATAAAATATCCCATTCCTCTACAGGCCAACATAGTCACAAACAGCTATTTTGATCCTGTATCTCTGAAATCATTTCTAGATACACTGATTTATAGACTTGAACTACCTAAAAGATTCTGTCAAGATCGACGCAAAACCATGGGCTTTTCTGAGTAAAAATGTACGCGTTTGTTGCAAAATACGATACAACGATACATCCAGCTCCTACAAATGTCTTCTTGACTGTCACAGAATAATGCTAAGAGAAATAATCTGGCAGCCCACAAACAATTCCCAAAGACAGATGCGAAAAGACATAGCAAGAACTGCTCACTTGTCTGAAAAGGATCGGGAAGTCCTCCGCACTCTCAGCCTTCCGGATTCCCTTCCCTCCGCCACCTTCAGAAGCTTTGATCATCAATGGAAAACCAATTCTTTCTGCTGCCTGGGTGCAAAGGACAAACAGACCTCTTTAGAGGTTAGCCAGTTGCCAACTGCTACCAGGACAGAGGCAGTTTGGTTCTGGCCCCCCCTTGCCCCCACAGGCTCTGCATTTACCTCCAAGCCCTCATCCACGTCTTTCACGCAACCCTTGTCATAAACATCTTGTGGGACACTGATTCTTTTTCCCTGCTGCAGATCATCTTCTGTCCACTCCACTGTCAGGCCTGGAGAGTCACAAAGAAACCTGATTCCTCCCAAATCCAGGAGAAACACACACAACCCAGAAACCACAGGGCCTCTCCCTGCTGACATAGTGCTAGACCTGGGCTTCTGGACCAGCGGAATACAGACACTCCCTTCAGCTTCTCACAATGGCTTTTCATTTGCTCAAGAACTAACCCAACCTTGAATGAGAAATCAAGCTTAAGAAACTAACTGCCAGGCGTGGTGGCTCATGCTTATAATCCCAGCACTTTGGGAGGCTGAGGTGGGGGGAATCGCTTGAACCCAGGACTTTAAGACCAACCCTGGCAACATAGTGAGACCTTGTCTTTACAAAAAAAATTTTATAATTAGCCAGGCATGGTGGCATGGGCCTGTAATCCCAGCTACTCGGGAGGCTGATACAGGAGGATCACTTGAGCTCAGGAGGTCAAGACTGCTGTGAGCTATGATCATGCCACTACAGTTTGGCCTGGGTGACAGAGTGAGACCCTGTCTCGAAAACAGAACAACAAAAAAGGAAAGAAACTCAGACTGAGTCGACCAACAACAACCATATTAATCTAAATCCAAAAAAAAATCCCAATTCTACCTTATGGAGTCATTTATATGTGAATAATTATTTCCCAAAACCATGCAAAGATTTAACAAATGAAAGCAAATTTTCCATCCCAAATTTAAAATTCAACTTTTGGGGGGGAAAAAAAAACAAATTTAATAGGAAACTTTTGAGACTGTCCTATTTATTTTTTAATTTGTCCTAGAAACTCCACTGTTAGGAATTTATCCTAAGAAAATTATTAAAATGCACACATAAATTTAGCTGTAAGATTATCAAAGCTCCATTCCTTTGAATATTTTTTAAATTAGAAAAAATAAACTGGAAACAACCTAAATTGTTTAACCATGAGGACTGTTAAGTAAATTATGATACACCCATAAGATATAATCCTATGCAGGCATCTTAAATGGTGTAAAGTGTATTTTTTACATAGAAAGATATTCATTAGCGAGGAAAAAAAAAGTCACAAACTAGGAAATGTAAGATGGGTTGTTGTTTCCTTTTAAAGACAGGGTCTCATCACCCAGGCTGGAGTGCAGTGGTGCCACCATAGTTCACTGTAACCTCGACCTCCTAGGCTCAAGCCACCCTCCTGCCTCAGCCTCCTGAGTAGTTGGGACTACAGGTATGCACCACCATAACCAGTTAATTTTTTTTTTTTTTACTTTTTCTGGAGATGGGGTCTTGCTATGTTGCCCAGGCTGGTCTTGAACTCCTGGCTTCAAGTGATCCTCCTCCCTCAGCCTCTGAAAGCACTGGGTTGGGGGGTTGGGTTACAGACATGAGCCACTGGCCAAGATCTGTCTTTTTTTTTTTTTTTTTTCCCAAAGACTATGCCCAGAAAAAGGTTGGAAAGGTAGATACCTACAATGTAATAAATGTTCAACACTGGGTCATAGGATTATGAATGATTTCCATTTTTTTTTGTACTTCTTGTATTTTCTAAATTGCCTACAATAAATTATACCACTTGTTTACTAATTTAAAATTTTAAAATATTTTGCTAATGACTAAAAAATAAAAGTAAGTAACATTTGTAATGGAAAGAATTGTTACAAGCATACTTCTGTCACCCTGACCGTTCACATTATCAAGACTGGGCTGAGAAGCTCCCCCAGAGGGAAGCTCGGGGTCCCTTACCGCTTCCACTCCAGGGCAGGGTTGGGACCTGTAGCGTCTGGGCGACAACGGTGGAGGCGATCTTATCTCCTAAGGCCCACATGGCCTCACTGGGAGGGCCTGAGGAGTCGGGGACAAGAAGGGAAGCAGAATCCGGTCAGTCACAAGACCCTCGAGGCTGAATGCCGACCGAGTGCACGGTGGTGGGGCCAGGTAAGGAGCAGATGACAGAGAAAACTCTCTGGTCCCAGCTCTCAGGGAGCTTAACCTCATGTCAGGGAAGAAAAATAATCTGTTAGTCTGCTATTGCATCAGTCAACTTTCAACGTATGTGGATTGTAAACCTGTTGTGAGTTACAACCTAGGCTACAGTGGCATATACAAAATTCACTTTGGAGGGAAGGCAGAAAGCTAGATCAAAGAGGTAAGCTAGGAGCTCAAAGAGCTGGACCATAGGTTAGCAAACTCTTTCTATAAAGAGCCAGATGGGAAATACTTTCAGTTGTGCGAGCCTGCAGGTCTCTGTCACAATGACTCAACTTTGCCAGTGTTGGGTGAAAGCAGCCATAGGCAATACATAAACGAATAAGCACGACCATGTTTTAATAAAACTTTATTTACAAAGGCAAGCCATAGGCTGGATTTGGCCTATGAGCTGTAGTTTGTCCAGTGGGCTGGATCATCAACCTCCAGAGGAATTAAGACTGATAATGAGAGTCCTGGGTAACTGTCAGACAGGACAGATGCCCACATGTACTCAGAGTCCACAGACAAAGAAAACGTCAATGGGCATGGGACTCCCGGCTGTACCTCAGGTGAATATCATGTATTGATCCGCACTGAGTTGCTTCACATTTGGGCAAGACTGTTTTCAGACCCACCGGTAAGGAGAAGCAGGGATTTATTACATGATAGTAAATGATTCCCCTAAACTACACAAGGACATGGACATAATTACATGTGCAAATTTGTTATATAGGTAAACTTATGTCACAGGGGTTTGTGGTACAGATTATTTCATCACCCAGATACCAAGCCTAGTATCCAATAGTTATTTTTTCTGCTTTTCTCCCTCCTCTCGCCTTTCACCCTCAAGTAGTGTCTGCTGTTCCCCTCTTTGTGTCCATATGTTCTCATCATTTAGCTCCCACTTATAAGTGAGAACATTTAATATTTGGTTTTCTGTTCCTGTGTTAGTTTGCTAAGGATAACGGCCTCCAGCTCCATCCATGTTCCCACAAAAGACATAATCTCAGTATTTTTGATGGCTGCATAGTATTCCATGGTGTATATGTACCACATTTTCTTTATCCAATCTGTTATTGATGGGCATTTAGGTTGACTCCATGCCTTTGCTACTGTGAATAGTGCTGCAATAAACATTCGTGTTCATGCGTCTTTATGGTCGAATGATTTTAAATTCCTCTGGGTATATACCCAGTAACAGGATTGCTGGGTTAAATGGTAGTTCTATTTTTGGCTCTTTGAGGAATTGCCTCACTGTTTTCCACAATGGTTGAACTAGTTTACACTCCCACCAACAGTGCATAAGCATTCCCTTTTCTCCACAATCTCAGAATCTGTCAAGAAATGGTATCTCACTCTGGTTTTGACTTGCCTTTCTCTAATGATCAGTGATGTTGAGCTTTTTTTCATATGCTTGTTGGCTGCCTGTGTGTCTTCCTTTGAAAAGCGGGCAGCTCCTAATTCCATGAGTTGGCAGATTAGCTATGTGCCCTTCCACCCTGGGACTCACTCACTCCTCACAACAGAAGTGTGAGGTGGGAAATCAAACGGACCTCCGCTTTACAGGACAGGAGGAGAAAGAGCGTCAGACCCAGCAGAGTGTCCCAGCAACGCCCCAATTCCCATGTATCTGATGGGGACATACTCTACCTAAGAAAGCAACTCCATTCTTGCACAGCAGCTCCGGAAGTTTAGGGTTTTCTGAAGCATGGCCCCAGCCAGCCCACACCGCCTGCAAACACAGAAAGGGGTGAGCAACAATCTTCCTTCAAGAATATGCCTCCCAGCCAGGCGCAGTAACTCACGCCTATAACCCCAGCATTTTGGGAGGCCAAGGCAGGAGGATCACTTGAGCCCAGGAGTTAGAGACCAGCCTGGCCAACATGGCGAGATCCTGTCTATAAAATTTTTCTTTAAAAACAGAATGTGCTTCGCCTCACTTGAACACTCTTTTCTGTGTTACATCAGCCCAGGAATTTGGAGCCTTGTGGGATCTGGACCCTCCACCCCTTGTGAACTGTGGAATTGAACTAGAACCTAGGGGCATCATCCCACACTCAGGGGCCACACTTGGGCACCCCAGTCCATCTACCTGCACGGGGATTCTCTTGGCAATGTCCACAATCAGCTCCACGTTGGCATAGTTGTTGTTATTGGGCCCTCCTGGGACGGGGACGTAATGATCCGCCATCTTGATGTACTCTGAAATTAAATGGGAGGGAGAAGGAAGGAACTGCTGACAGACTGACATCAATGGCAGAACATTACAAGATGTGACTATGTACAGCCATGGAAAGCAGAACCATGCAGATTTCTATGGTAACAATGGACAAACATGTATGAAAATGTAAAGAGAAGGCCAGGCGTGGTGGCTCACGCCTGTAATCCCAGCACTTTGGGAGGCCGAGGCAGGCAGATGGCCTGAGGCCAGGAGTTCGAAACCGGCCTGGGCAACATGGTGAAATTCTGTCTCTACTAAAAATACAAAAATTAGCCAGGCGTGGTGGTGGGCACCTGTAATCCAAGGTACTCAGGAGGCTGAGGTAGGAGAGTCGCTTGAACCCAGGAGGCGGAGGTAGCAGTGAGCTGAGATCACACCACTGCACTCCAGCCTGGGTGACAGAACGAGACTCTGTCTAATAAAAAAAAAAAAAAAGAAAATGTAAAGAAAATGAAATATGATTTTAATTATGTGATACAGATATGTTTCTGGACAAGGCCTGGAAGGCCTGGAAAGGAACGAAGGAAGAAGGAAGTAATCTGTCAACAGACTGGGATTAGAGGTGGGTTTTTAAAAAAAGTCCTATTTAAAGTTTATCTTAATATTGTTTTACCATTAAATAATATAATAGGGCTGGGCGCGGTGGTGCACGCCTGACATCCCAGCACTTTGGGAGGCAGAGGCAGGAGGATCACTTGAGGCCAGGAATTCAAGACCAGTTTGGGCAACACACAGAGACTTTGTCTCCACAAAAAAAAAAAAAAAAAAAAAAAAATCCAAAAAAAGTAGCCAGGAATGGTGGTGCATGCCTATAGTCCCAGCTACTTGGGAGGCCAAGGCAGGAGGATCACTTGAGCCTAGAAGGTCGAGGCTACAATGAGTCGTGATCATGTCACTGCGCTCCAGCCTGGGTGACAGAGCAAGGCCCTGTCTCAAAAAACAAACAAACAAACAAAAATACAATCCAGAGTTTTAAATTATGGTAAAAAAAAAAACACACAAAATTTACCATCTTAACCATTTTTGAGTGTACAGTTCAATAGTGAAGTATATTTATATTGTGAAACAGATGTCCAGAACTTTTTCATTTTATGAATCTGAAACTCTATACTCATGAACAACTCCCTTTTTCTCCCTCCCTGATGTCCTTGGCAACCAACGATCTTCTCTCTCTCTATGAATTGCACTACTCTAGTTACCCCTTATACATGGAATCATGCAGTATTTGTCTTTTTGTGACTGGCTTATTTCACTTTTTGTGACCAGCATAACGTCCTCAAGGTTCATCTGTGTTGTAACATATGATGGGATTTCCTTCCTTTTTAAGGCTGAACATAACGCAATGTTTTGATTTTAAAATACTCATGCTCTTTAAGCCAGAAGTTCCATGTCTAGGAATATGTCCTGAAAAAAACACACGCTGGCTGGGCGCGGTGGCTGACACCTGTAATCCCAGCACTTTGGGGAGGCTGAGGCGGGCACATCACCTGAAGTCAGGAGTTCAAGACTAGCCTGGCCAACATGGTGAAACTCCATCTCCACTAAAAATACAAAAATTAGCCAGTCGTGGTGGTACATGCCTGAAGTCCCAGCTACTTGGGAGGCTGAGGCACAAGAATTGCTTGAACCCGGGAGGTAGAGCAAGACTCCATCTCAGAAAAAAAGCAACAACAAACAAACAAACAAAAACCCACACATCAATGAGGCCAAAGTCAGAGAACAGCCACTGAGCAGTGTTTTGGACTAGGAAAAGTTAGACTCAATCCAAACACAGGGGTTGGGACATCTGTACTATAGAATTGCTAAGATCCTGAAATTGAACAATGTGGCACTTTATATGCAAACACATAAAGAAATCCCAGAGCAGCTGTTCCTTCCGGCCTGCCTGCCTCCTATGTTTATCAAACACAGAAGCGTCGGCCAACGGGGAGATTCCAGAGATGATGAAGTGAGCGGCCAGACAGGCTTCCTGGTCCTTGTCCAGTTTTTCTTTTATGTTGGAGAAGATAAACAAGAAAATAAACACAATAACTACAGACTCAGGTCAGTGCTGGGAAGAAAATAAATGAGGTTCTCTGAGAGAGATGCGATGATCATGTTGAGACCTACAGGCTGGGTGGGGAGGGAGTCCACTGCACAAAGGGCTCTGGGAGAAGCACCTTCAATAGAGGTTCCAGCAGGTGCCAAGACTCTGCAACAGGCCCAGGAGCTGCCAGAGGCCAGGGTGACTGGTACCCAGCTGATGGAGGGCAAGAGGTTCGAGATGGAGCCAGGAGGGGACTTAATAGGCCTGGGTGACAATCTTGAATTTTAGACTAACCAAGATGGGAGGACCCACTGGATGATGCTCTGAACCCAGACCAGGGTTCCCATCCCACCCGCATCACATGATGGTTGTGTGACCCTGGACAAGTGATAAATTCACGTCCCTGTGCCTCGACTGTGCCATCTGTAAAACAGAGCTGTAAGTAACAAATGAGGCCATGTCCGTGAAGAGCTTGGGGCAGGAAGGCTTAGGGGATGGTGCTGAGGTTGCTAATACTGGGAACAGCACACAGCCTCTGATGCATTTTAAGGAGAAGCACAAAAAGTCCTGAAGACCTGACTTATGTTGGTTTTTGTTTTGCTTTTTTTTTTTTTTTTTTTGAGACAGACTCACTCTGTCGCCCAGGCCGCAGTGCAGTGGAGTGATCTCAGCCTACTGCAACCTCCGCCTCCTGGGTTCAAGCAATTCTCCTGCCTCAGCCTCCTGAAGAGCTGGGACTACAGGCACCTGCCACCATGCCCGGCAAATTTTTGGGAGGTATTTTTAGTAGAGATGGGGTTCTACCACATTGGGCAGGCTGATCTCAAAACTCCTGGCCTCAAGTGATTCGCCCATCTTGGCCTCCCAAAGTGCTGGGATTACAGGCGTGAGCCACTGTGCTCGGACCTGAGTTATGCTTTTAGGTTTATGTTGTTTTATTTGAGACAGAGTCTCAGTCTGTTTCCCAGGCTGGAATGCAGCGGTGTAATCACAGCTCACTGCAGCCTAGACCCCCTGGGCTGAAGCGATCCTCCCACCTCAGCTTCCTGAGTAGCTGAGACTACAGGTGCGTGCCACTATACCCAGTTAATTTTTTTATTTTTATTTTTTGTAGAGACAGGGTCTTATTATGTTACCCAGGCTGCTCTCAAACTCAAGGGCTCAAGCAATCCTCCCACCTTAGCCTCCCAAAGTGCTGGGATTACAGGGGTGAGCCAGCGCTCTGGCTGAGGTTTTTGTTTTTAACAACCTTCAGAAAATACAGCAGAAGAAGTTATGCTTTTAAAAGGTCACTTTGGCTGCTGTGGGGAGTAGGGCCTATAAAAGGATAAGACTGTTCAGGAAAAAAAGTAAATCATCCAACAGTTGTTTATAGAATGATTCATTATAATAAACTTAGGCAAATGAACGGAAGAATGAACAAATGATTGAAATACAATTACATACACCTGCAGGAGAAACAGCCCCCAATCTGCTAGAACACAGACATTTCTCAAAGATCGAATTTCCTCTCTGCATGTTAACCATCTGCATTTTTGTAAGGCACATGAGTTGTTCTTGATGTCAGCAGACGTTTTAATTAAATAAAGAAGGAAGGACAAATAAATACAGACTCATGAGAGGTCCTGACCATCGGGAGTCCAGGATGGACTTGCCTAGGCACAGGGGAAGGAGGCGAGGGCAGGCAAGGATGGGGCGTGATGGGAGGAGAGGGTCAAGGCCCAGGTACCTGCGTTGGCCTTAAGGTCCTCGGGGGTCACCATCACAACAAACCGGATGGCCCGCTCGTTGCGGAACATCTCATAGGCCCACCTGCGGATGGAGCGCATGCACTTCACGGCGGCGATCCCGTTGTTGGCAATAAGCACCTGCATGGGAAGACAAGGAAGGAGCTGAAGGTGCACATCTACCTGCGCTGGGGGCCACGTGCTACCCCGAGTCCACCTCACAGCTGCAGAGCCTCCTGCAGCCCCCGCAGCACATCATTCCTCTTGGTATTTCTGTGTATTTCCATGGCACACACCCCAGCACAGAGCAGGAGCCCAAAGTCTGCCATCCACATGAATGGATCATCAAATGGATGGATGGCTGGATGGCTGTTTGTTTGAAATATATATATATATATATGTATTTTTTTTTTTTTGAGACAGAGTCTTGCTCTGTCACCCAGGCTGGAGTACAGTGGTGCAATCACAGCTCACTGCAGCTTCGACCTTCCAGCTTCAAGTGATCCTCCCACCTCAGCCTCCCGAGTAGCTGGGACTACAGGTGTACACCACCACATCCTGCTAATTTTTTAATTTTTTTGCAGAGACAGGATTTTGTCATGTTGTCCATGCTGGTCTTGAACTTGAACACAAACCCAGGCTGGGCCCAGATGATCTGCCCACCTCATCCTCCCAAAGTGCTGGGATTACAGGCATGAGCCACTGTGCCGAGCCCAGTGAATGATTTTTTTTTTTTATTCCTTTGGTGTCATTGTGATCACCCTTAACACTTTTTGAGTGTTTTACAGTACAATGTGTTTTACCTGTCTTATTTCATTTCATCCTCACAATAGCCCTTTGAAAGAGGCTTCACTATTATTTCTATTTGAGGGTTAAACTATTAAAACTCAGAGGAGCGTGGCCCTCACCCCCTCTCTGCAGCAGGCAGAATGAGCCTGAACCCGAATCTCCCACCTCCAGCTGAGAGGAGGGGCCCCTGCACCCCAATCGGACCCCACCCAGAGTGCCGAGACCCATCTGTACCTTCTCGATGACCCGATCCCCCCCAAAGCGTGTGACAAACTCAGCGGGAGAAGCCACGGTAAAGTCTCTGTGCAGGTCCAGCTTCTTGTGTTCCCGTCCCCTCTTCACCAGGTGGAGTCCCGACATGCTCGGCCTGCAGAATAAGAATGAGGGACAGACGTGCATGAGGGAAGAAGCCTGGGACTCAGAGCTCGGCACCTGTAAAGCCAGTGGAGCAGAGGAGCCAAACTGCACCAGAGCCCCCCTGCTTTGCACTTGCTCTCCAGAGCCCCTGAAGCAATTTACAAGGAGGCTCAAGGGCAGGAAGCACCTTCGTTTTTTTTTTTTTTTTTTTTTTTTTTTGAGACGGGATCTCATTCTGTCACCTAGGCTAGTATGCAGTGGTGCAATCGTGGCTCACTGCAGCCTCGACCTCCTTGGGTAGCTGGGACCACAGAGGGCACTACCAAGCCCAGCCGACTTTTAAACATTTTTGTAGAGATGGGGTCTCACTATGTTGCCCAGGCTTGTCCAAACTCTTGATGTCAAGTGACGTCAAAGCCTTTCAAAGCATTGGGATTACAGGCGTGAACCACTGTACCCAACTGAAAGCACCTTAAGAGGCCAGCTAAGGTACCAGCACATGAACTAGAAGGAGCAGTTTCTTCTACCTGTCCCAAGGTGGATGTTTAGATTTTTAATCCTAAGTTAATTTTTACTTTACATGCCCATTGTTTAGGAACCTGAATAATACTAAAAAACTTATAACAAGGGTGAGAGTTTTATGATCAGGGAAGAAGTCCACACATTCTAATCGTTCAGACTTGTTACATGGTATTAATATCTTTCATGTACTTTTCTACATTTGTATTTCAGAAGTTTTAAAATTTTCTTTTTTGTAGAGACAGGGGTCTCACTTTGTTGCCCAGGCTGGTCTTGAACTCCTGGCTTCAAGTGATCCTCCCACCTCGGCCTTCCAAAATACAGGCATGAGCCACCACGCCCAGCCCACAAAATTTCTTTAGAAAACTGAAAACAATTTTTTAAATGTTTAACAACAAAACAGGTTTCCTGCTCTGTCCCTCCACACCAGAGGAAACTGATGCTGATTTTTTCTAGCAATTACACATCTCCATAGTCCTAAACAACAAGTGTATGCAATCTTGTGAGTCATCCATGTGAGACAGCATCTATGGCCTTCCCATCCTGAGAGATGTGAATTTAGTTATCTCACAAGGCCACCCCATCGGCTCCCCTCCACCAGCTGGTCAATACCATAGAAGTCTACTGTAATTTAGCAAACTGGGTATTCAATGTTTTACTAGTTTGTGATCATTATTCACATATGAAGTTTGTGATCATTATTCACATATGAGAGCTGCAGTGTACCAGATTTTAGTTCCTTTCTTTTTGCCTTTTCCTGGAGTTAATGATTTTTTTCCTTTACTTAGTGTTCCTTGTACCTGTTGCTAAATCACCCCACTCCTCCTAATAGATTCCCAGTACACATAAGATAATTGATCAGGCCACATGCAGTGGCTCATACCTGTAATCCCAGCACTTTGGGAGGCCAAGGCAGGAGGACTGCTTGAGACCAGGAGTTCGAGACCAGCCTGGGCAACATAGCAAGACCCCATCTCATTAAAAATAATAATAATAAATAATTGATCAGTTCTGTTTTTTTCCACTGGTGACATCTCTCCTGAAGGCCTCTGTTCTCCTTCCGTAGGTACTGGCTGTCCTCTAGGCCCCTACATCACCATTGTTTTGGGGCTTCCCTTTGCTGACATCCCTAGAATTCCCTTTGCCTTTCCTTGGGGTTGGATTCCCAATTTGGGGGAATGGGTGGCTCGTCTTTCTTGGTAGACTCCCTTGTTTTGCTGGGGCATATCCTCCAGTAGTTTCATCCACTGAAGAAGATGGTAGAATGGCAACGCGCATGACAATGATGCCCTCAATTTCCCTGCCCTATTCCTGACTGGGCTTCCTTATCACCATCACCCTGGAGACTCCCTTTCAGTCTATGTTGAATCTCCTGTTTCCTGTCTCCTGTGTGTTGCTCTTCCTTGGTTTACCCTCTGGTTTCAGTGGAAGACATCCTCAAGTAGCTTTCTAAGAAAGGCTATTCAGGGCCAGGCGTGGTGGCTCACACCTGTAATCCCAGCACCTTGGAAAGCCGAGGAGGGAGAATTGCTTGAACCCAGGAGGTGGAGGTTGCAGTGAGCCAAGATTGCACCACTGCACTCCAGACTGGGCAACAGGGTCAGACTCCATCTCAAAAAAAAAAAAAAAAAATTTAAATTAGCTAGGCATGGTGGCACCTGCCTGTAGTCCTAGCTACTCAGGAGGCTAAGGTAGAAGGATCACTTGAGCCCAGGAAGTCAAGGCTGCAGTGAGCTAGGATTGCACCATTGCACTTCAGCCTTTCTCCTGCCCTCACATTCAACCTTACCACTTGGCTGTGTGTGAAATGCTAGGAAGGGCCAGGCATGGTGGCTCATGCCTGTAATCCTAGCACTTTGGGAGGCTGAGGTGGGTATATCACTTGAGGTCAGGAGTTTGAGACCAGCCCGGCCAATATGGTGAACCCCATCTCTACTAAAAATACAGAAGTTATCCAGACACAGAGTTGTGCACCTGTAATCCCAGCTACTTGGGAGACTGAGGCAGGAGAATCGCTTGAACCCAGAGAATGGAGGTTGCAGTAAGCCGAGATCGCGCCACTGGACTCCAGCCTGGGTGACAGAGTGAGACTCTATCTCAAACAAAAAGAAATTTCAGGAAGGAAAACCTTCTTCAAGTTTTAGAAGCCTTGTGCCATTGTGTTGTGGCTTCCAAGGCTGCTAGAACAAGAGTAATTCTGATCCTTGATCCTTTGTAGGTGACCTGTTTTTTCATATCCAGATGCTTATAGGAGCGTCCCTCTGTCCCCAGAACTCTATGATTTCACAGTGATGGGCTCAAGTATGTGTCTGCTTCCACCAATGAGGCTGCACATCTCTCAGGCCCTCTCAATCTGGAAACTTCCATCCTGGGAATTTGTCTTCAAATACTTCCTTGATGGGCTGAACATGGTGGCTTACGCCTGTGATCCCAGCACTTTTGGAAGCTGAAGTGGGAAGATCACTTAAGGTCAGGAGTTAGAGACCAGCTTGGCCAACATGGTGAAACCCCGTCTCTACTAAAAATACAAAAATTAGCCAGGCATGGTGGTGTGCGTCTGTAATCCCAGCTACTTGGGAGGCTGAAGCAGGAGAATCACTTGAACCCAGGAGGCGGATGTTGTAGTGAGCCAAGATTGTGCCACTGCGCTCCAGCCTGGGCAATAGAGCGAGACTCCATCTCAAAAAACAACAACAACAACAAGAAACAAATACTTCCTTGATGATGTCCTTGCCTCTTTTTTTCTCTATTTTTTCCCGAAGTCCTGTTATCTGGATGTTGAAATTCCTACACTGGCCTACTGGTTTATGTATTTTTCCCCTCTCCTATTCTCTCTCTTCTTCTACTTGCTGGTTGATTTTTCTCAGCCTCATCTTCTAAACATTCAGTGGAGTTCTTCATTTCTGCTATCATGTTTTTGATGTCTACGAGCCTGTTTTGGGCCTACAAATGTTTCCTTTGTTATAGCATCCTCTTCCTATGAGTGCAACATCCTGTCTGACCTCAACGATGATATTAATGAGAGCTTTTTAAACTTCTCTTCTCCAGCGTGGTTTCTGTTTCTTCCAAGCTTCCTGTGTCTACTGGTTTGGACCTTGACTTACATATGAGAAACTGGACCTCAGGGCCAGGTGCGGTGGCTCACGCCTGTAATCCCAGCACTATGGGAGGCCGAGGCAGGTGAATCACCTGAGTTCAGGAGTTTGAGACCAGCATGGACAACATGGTGAAACCCCATCTCTGCTAAAAATACAAAAAATTAGCCGGGCTTGGTGGCGTGCACCTGTAATCCCCCCTACATGGGAGGCTGAGGCAGGAGAATCACTTGAACCTGAGAGGCGGAGGTTGCAGTGAGCTGAGATTGTGCCATTACACTCCAGCCTGGGCAACAAGAGCAAAACTCCATCTCAAAAAAGAAAAAGAAACTGAACCCAAATGTCAGGGAAGCCTTGGTTCCAACCTTGTGACTATGAGTGAGAACAGAATTTCTGAGACTGTGGTGGACCTGGTTGACCCTGAGCTCAATGTAGGGTGAGGTAGGAGTGCGTTGGGGATCCCGAGTCAGTATCTTCGTGTCTTTCTCTCTCGCTGGCCAGATTCCCCAGGGAGAAGTTTTCCAGTCTTCTGCCTGGACAGTAAAGGTCAGCCTGGAGCCCCGGGGGGAACGGGGAAGTTCTAAGAATTCAGCACCTATTCAGACCCTTATCTTCCTATTTGGGATACAGGCCCCATGCCCTCAACTGTGCCTGTCGATCCCCTCTCCCAAGACCCTCTATATATACCTTTGAACTGCTGCCTTCTGTTGGGGTCGAAGTGGACAGCCCCTGCCGCAGGAGACAGGGGAGGGGACCTGGGAGTCTTCCACCCAGTCCTTCTCATTTTGGTACCCTCCTTACCCCTCAGCTCCAGGGGCATCCCTTGCTGCCAGACACCATGCCTTTTGGGGGTTCTGTGGTACAGATGGCCAGGGGTCCCCAACTTTCCTCACTGCTCCATTAGGACTCAGCCTTAAGCCAGTGACCACTCATTCATCTGCTTTCTAGCTTCTAAAAGGTTAATGCTATGCTGGGCACGGTGGCTCACGCCTGTAATCCCAGCACTTTGGGAGGCGAAGATGGGCAGATAACTTGAGGGCAAGAGTTTGAGACCAGCCTGGCCAACATGATGAAACCCTATCCCAACTAAAAAAACACAAAAAGTAGCTGGGCATGGTGGCGCACGCCTGTAGTCTCAGCTACTGGGGAGGCTGAGGCACAAAAATCACTTGAACCCGGGAGGCGGAGGTTGCAGTGAGCCGAGATCACACCACTGCACTCCAGCCTGGGCAACAGAGTGAAACTCTACCTAAAAAAAAAAAAAAAGAGAACTTCATTTATTTACAAAAAAAGGTAGATGCAACCCAAGGGACATCATTTGTAGACAGACCCCTGATCTGGGGGAAAAAAATGCTAAAGTATTAAGAGCCGTTATCTCTTTGCTATGTTTTAAAAAATGTTCTGCAATGATGTGTTATTTTCAATAAGAAAAAAGCTATTAATTTTGTAAAAGGAACACCCATGTATACATGTAGGTATACACACACACACACCACACACACACACCCCCCCACAGACACACACACACCACACCACACACACACACACACACCACACACACACACCACACACACAACCACACACACACACACCACACACACACACACACCACACACACACACACACAGCACACACACACACACAAAATAATACTACTGAGCC
This sequence comes from Pan troglodytes, assembly GCF_028858775.2. Taxonomy (NCBI): domain Eukaryota; kingdom Metazoa; phylum Chordata; class Mammalia; order Primates; family Hominidae; genus Pan; species Pan troglodytes. The sequence goes on along the minus strand of NC_072408.2, from coordinate 115,971,556 downwards.
ATAAAAAAATTATATATATATATATATATACACCAAATTTTCTTTATCTAGTCATCTGTTGGTGGACACTTAGGTTGATTCCATATCTTTGCTACCGTGAATAGTGCTGTGATAACTATACAAGTACAGGTGTCTTTTGATACAACTATTTCTTTATTTTATTTTATTTTTCTGAGACTGAGTCTCACTCTGTCGCCCAGGCTGGAGAGCAGTGGCATAATCTCGGCTCACTGCAACCTCCACCTCCCAGGTTCAAGCAATTTTCCTCCCTCAGCCTCCCGAGCACCTAGGGTTACAGGTGTCCGCCACCATGTCCGGCTAAATTTTGTATTTTTAGTAGAGACGGGGTTTTACATGTTGGCCACAGTGGTCTTGAACTCCTGACCTCAAGTGATCTGCCTGCCTCAGCCTCCCAAAGTGCTGGGATTACAGGCGTGAGCCCCCACAACTGGACTCCATGCTAATTTTATTTATTGTTTTCAACCAATCATGTTAAGATCCTCCCAATGAAAAGCGAATCTGACTGAGCGTTTTCTTTTCCTTCGTGTACATACCCAGTAGTGGGATTGCTGGAGAGACTGGCAGATCTATTTTAGTTCCTTGAGAACTCTCCAAACTGTTTTCCACAGAGGTTGTACTAATCAACATTCCCACACACAGCCGCACCCTTCATTCTGTCCACGACCTTCCCTGACTGGCTGGCTTGATGGTTCAGCTTCAGAAAGTCTGAGACATCCCATTTCTACACACACAAACATTAAAACTCTAGCAATTTGACCTAAAGCACAACAAAGAAAAACTTCATTTGTGGCCTAGGGGGCAAAAAAACCATTCTTGGCCACTATGTTGATTTCAAAACTGGTGACAGAGCCCCTCCATCAGGCAGGCCACAAGCCCATTACCGCAGGCTAGGCAAGCGAACACACAAAGCTGCCGGACTGGACTTGTTTCAGGCCCAATCTCCAGGCAAGTGGCTATTTTAATTCTTTTTGATAAAGCTGGAAGCCAACCAACATTGGCTCTAGAGAGCTGACCTTCGGCCAGCATTTGCTTCCACTGAAGGAGGATCATCCTAAGTGCCATTGTCCAGTGAGAAGCCCTGTCCTTATACAGCACGGCAAGGGTGAGAGCTGAAATGTTTCAAGGTGACTTTGGAAATGACTTCAGGTACAATCAACAGCAGAGGTGTCAGCCAAACACCAAATGCAGTCAGCTGCCGGAGCACAAGACCAGGCAGAATAGTATCAGGAATGGAGGAAATAAACATCCTCGGCTGCCCACTATGGACTGGGCACAGGGGGCCTCTCAGTGAATCTCCACAGCCCTGTATGGAGGAGTCTGTCATCTCCAGGTTCACGATGAGGAAACCGAGGTTCAGAGAGGACCATTTACGTCCAGTTACACAGCTGGCAAGTGGCAGAGCCCCGTTTCAAATCCAACTCTAGCTGACCTCAGAATCTAACTTCTAGGCAGAAAGACAATCTGAGATAAATGGAAGCCCCTCTATTAATTGGACTTTTAAAACATGCATTACACATATGGCCTCTTATATTCCTCTCAAATAAGAGACAAACATGTATAATGCTGAGGTTTTTTGTTTGTTTGTTTGGCTTTTTTTTTTTTTTTTTGAGACAGAGTCTAGCTCTGTCACCCAGGCTGGAGTGAAGTGGCACCATCTCGGCTCACTGCAACCTCTGCCTCCCAGATTCAAGCGATTCTCCTGTCTCAGCCTCCCAAGTAGCTGGGACTATAGGTGCCTGCCACCATGCCTGGCTAATTTTTGTATTTTTAGTAGAAATGGGGTTTCACTATGTTGGCCAGGCTGGTCTCGAACTCCTGACCTCAGGTGATCTGCCCACCTTGGCCTCCCAAAGTGCTGGGATTACAGGGGTGAGCCACCGCGCCCAGCCCTGAGTGCTTAACTGGGGGAAATTTTGCTCCCCGGGGAGCAATACCTGGAGACATCTTTGGTTGTCACAACTTGGGGGATGCGCTACTGGCATCTAGTGGGTGGAGACCAGGGATGCTGCTCAACACCCTGCAATGCACAGGACAGCCCCACAAAGAACTGGACAGCCCCAAGTGTCAACAGAGCCGCAGTTTAGAAACTCTGGTAGACTGCGGCCATCCTCCTAGGCTTTGAAGTCAGAATCTACCGCTTACAACCTGTGTAATCCTGGGAAAGTTACTTCAATACTCCCTGCCTCAGTTTCCTCACATGATGGAATTAACAGTTTATCCCTGGACCTAGCCAAAGTAAACAGCTTGCAACACTTTAGCTACCATGTACGTCTGCAGGATAGCATTACAGGAGCCCAGGCTGGGCCATTAGGCTAGGGCCCCGGCATTAATCAGACCTTCAATTCCTTCCCTCTCTTTTCTTCTATAAAATAGAGATGGTAACGGCTACCCGCACTGCTAAGAGCTGATTCTGAGCCAGGCAATTCTGTAATTACAACTACTTCCAAACAAGAAAGCAAGAAAGAACACTGTGTAGCCCAGTAAAGGTTGATATCGTTCAAACAGCACAAAACCACGCTCTCCAGAAATGGACCCTTGGAAATTTCTCAAGCCACCTGCCCCATCAGGGATGACTACCTTGGCTAGGCCAGGGGTGAGTGGGCAAACTAGGACCCATGGGCCAAATCCACTCGGCCACCTGTTTTTGTATCTCCCACAGCCTAAGAGCGGTTTTAACTTTTTAGATTGTTTTTTGTTTTGTTTCGTTTGTTTGTTTTGAAAGGGAGTCTTGCTCTGTCGCCCAGGCTGGAGTGCAGCGGTGTGATCTCAGCTCGCTGCTACCTCCACCTCTCAGGTTCAAGTGATTCTCCTGCCTCAGCCTCCCCAGTAGCTGGGACTACAGGTGTGTGCTACCACGCTCTGCTAATTTTTGTATTTTTATTAGAGACAGGGTTTTACCATGTTGGCCAGGCTGGTCTTGAACTCCTGACCGCAGGGCGATCTGCCCACCTTGGCCTCCCAAAGTGCTGGGACCACAAGTGTGAGCCACCGCACCCAGCCTTAATTGTTTTTTATAGAGACAGGGTCTCCCTCTGTTGCCAGGACTACAGTGCAGTGGTGCAAAAATAGTTCACTGCAGCCTCAAACTCCTGGGCTCAAGTGATCCTCCCACCTCAGCCTCCTGAGTAGCTGGGACTGCAGGTGTGCACCACCATGCCCAACTAATTGGTTTATTTTTGTAGAGACAGGGTTTCATCATGTTGCCCAGACTGGTCTCAAACTCCTCAAGCAACCCTCCTGTCTTGGCCTTCTAAAGTGCTGGGACTATAGACATAAGCCACCATGCCCAGCCAACATTTTTAAATCATCAGAAAAAAAAAAAAAATCAAAAGAATCCTGTTTTGTGACACATAAAAATTATATGAACTTTGAATTTCCCCATCTATAAATAATGTCTGATTGAAACACAGCCAGGCCTGTTCAATTACATAACTATGGCTTCTGGTGCAGGAAACAGCAGAGTTGAGTAGTTATAACAGAGACCACATGGCCACAAAGCCAAAAATATTTACTGTCTGGCCGTTTATAATAGCAGTCTGCTGACCCCAAGCTAGGCACGAGTTTTCAACCCTGACATGAAGAACTTTATAAGATTCTGATGTCGGGGTCCCATCAGCATGTCTAGGGGGTAGAGGTGGGGTCCCCGGCATCCAGATTTTTCAAAAATCCCCCCACCAGGAAATTCTAATGTGTAGCCAAGAGTGAAAACCCCTGATAGGTCTACAGCCAATATTTGCATGCAGGCAGCTGGCCTTTCAGAGCAGAATTGCATGGCAGTGAAATGGGACTCATTAAAAAACAACTTCTGCCTCCTCATCCCCAACTTTATTTCAAGCCCTTCTGCACTCTGATCCACAATCATTTCTCTACTCTCTGAACTGTGACCCCGTTCTCATGCCATGAAAAATCAGTCATCATTTGCGACCTCACCTTCTCAGGAGTTCTGGCTTCTGAGATGGCCCAAGCCTTCAGCACAAGATCCCAAATGCCTCCCAACTCCAGAGGGCTCTTTCATAACCGAACTCTGTCTTTACTTATTAGTTTTCATCAGTGTTTGTGCTGACCCAGGGCAGTACTCAAGACCAGCGACTTCCACACAGAGTCTCAACGAACCAAGAAAGAGCCGGGCATGGTGGCTTATGCCTGTAATCCCAGCACTTTGGGAAGCTGAGTTGTGAGGATTGCTTAGCTCAAGAGTTCAAGACCAGCCTGGGAAACATGGTGAAACCCTGTCTCTCTAAAAAATACAAAAATTAGCTGGGTGTGGTGGCGCATGCCTGTGGTCCCACTACTTGGAAGGCTGAGGTGAGAGGGCTGCTTGAGCCTGGAGGCTGAGGCTGTAATGAGCCATGATCATGCCACTGTCTGGGCAACAGAGCAAGACCCTGTCTGTAATAATAATAATAATAATGATAATAATAATAATAATAACAACTCTAGAAAGGCCTATGAGGGCTAGTCCCTTGGACAGATGTGGAAACTGAGGTTCCAAGGCTTGATGGTACCTGCTCCAGAAGATCACACAGCTTGGTGGCAAAGTTAGATCGTCCAAATCCATCTTTTTAGCCACTCTAAGCTAAGAGAGGAACAATGTAGTCCCCCAACAAAGTATGTCCATATTATTATAAATAGGGGGACCCCATGTCCTGGACTTGCTGGGACAATTCCAAATTTATGTGAGGTTTTTTTTTTTTTTTCCATTAAAGTGGTTTGTGAAATGGGTACAACAGCCTCCACTTAGTGCCCCCACAGTGGTATTTTGAAGATGGCATGAGACCACACCTACAAAGCACTTGGCCTGGCATACTGAAAGCACCCCATGAGTGGTAGTGGCTATTACTGTTGCACCCATCAGCCTTGAATTGGAGTTACTGAGAAGACATCTGCCTTCCACAATGGAACCGAAGTTCCTGGAGGGCGGAGGTCACGGTTTCCAAACATTTTTGCGACCCTTCCTGCTACCAGTTGCAGGCCTTATGCATGGGAGGTGTGCATGAATGTTTATGGACCAGGTAAACATATCCTAAGAAAATAAAGGATGGAGGCAGAGATTCAGCTACGGGGGTATTCCTCACTGTGCTGTTGATAATAGCCAAAAAAAAAAAAAAAAGAGAGAGAAACAGCCTGAATATCCGCTACTTATAGGGGATTACTTATACTTTTTTTTTAAGAGACAGGGTCTTGCTCTGTTGCCCAGGCTGGAGTGCAATAGCACAACCACTGCTCACTATAGCCTCGATCTCCCAGGCTCAAGCAATCCTCTTCCCTTAGTCTTTCCAGTAGCTGAAACTCCAGGCATGCATCACCATCCTCAGCTAATTTTTTTTTAAGTAGAGATGGGGGTCTCACTATGTTGCCCAAGCTGGTCTCGAACTCCCGAGTTCAAGCAGTTCTCCTGCCTTGGCCTCCCAAAGCGCTAGGATTACAGGCATGAGCCACCACAGCTGGGCACATTCTTTTTCAGAGATGGGGTCTTGCTATGTTGCCCAGGCTAGAGTGCAGTGGCTGTTCACAGGAACGATCATAGCACACTGCAGCCTCCAACTCCTGGGCAAAAGCATCCTCCCTCCTCAGCCTCCTGAGTATTTGGGACTACAGGTTTGCACCACCCTGCCTGGCGAGGATTATTCATACATTTTAAGGTGCACCCATTTAAAGGAACACTATGAATCCAGTAAAAGCATGTTGTAGGCAGGGATTGGCAAACATTGTCTGTCAAGGGTCAGGCAGTAAGTACTTTAGATCTGGTCAGTCTCTGTCCCACCACTCAAATCCTCCAGTGAGGCACAAAAGCAGCCACGAACTAGGCATAAATCATAAATCGATGAGCAGGATGCATTCCAATAAAACTTTTTTTGTAGACACTGAAATTTGAATTTCATGTAATTTTCACGTGTCACAAAACAATCTTGATTTTTTTTTCAATCACTTAAACATGAAAAAACCATTCTCTGCTTGCAGGCCATACCAAAACAGGCAGTGGGTCATAGTTTGCCAAGCCCAGTGGTAGAAAAATACTTAATGTTGAATGAAAAAGTGAGTTACAGAACGTTCTGCATGATTCAAGTTTATAAATTAAAACATATCTGCACCGGAAAAAAAAAAAAAGCTGAAGAATATACAACTGTTAACAAACATCACAGGGGTGGAATTATGGGTGATTTTTGTTCCTCTTTTTTGCTTATCTATAATTTTCTGAATTGTCAACAACAGACACACCATCAATTTGGTAATTCTTTTTAAGTGCAATAAAATGAGGACAAAAAAGGAAAGAAACAAAACCAAGTAGGTAGAGCTACAAAGCACTCAGGCACTGAGATGCCTACGCTAATCTGCTCAGAAAATGACCCTCAATGAGAGCCTGCTCAAGTTCACGTCGATTTGCCCAGGCTTCAGCTTCAAAAAAGACCTGCCTTCCACAACCATCAGCTTCTGGAGGCGAAGGAGAGAAAGCGGGGAAGGCGTGCCCCTGCGCAAGGGCTGATCTTTAGGCACCTGTGTGCTCCGAAGCGACCTCCTCCAAGCAACGTCACCCCCAACGTCCAGCCTCCTTCCTCCCCTCCCGCCAAGGCCAGCTAGAGTTTCCAAGGCGGGCATCATCTCCCCAGCAGCCAACTCAAGCCCGTGTTTCTTTGGATGGGGGTGGGGGTAAAGGGGGTGGTGCTAAGAGGACATACAGCTTGACTTCAAGGGGAAGGAAGACTGCATAAGTTTGTAAAAGATCATGGTCATTACAATTGCAGGCTTACTTACTTTACTTCGCGATCAGGGAAACAGATCTTGCACTTGGCAGGACTCATGTTGACCACCCCGCAAGCCAATCCCACCGGGCTCCCGCAGGGGTGCAGAGCATGCACCCCTTAACCGCCTGAAGCCGACCCGAGGCCCGGGACCCAGCAGGACAGCCAGGTCGCGACCCGGAGGCCGAGATGCAGTCCTAGAGCGCCGGGGGCGGGGTTCTGCTGCAGCCGGCGGGCGCCCAACTTCGCGCTGCGCTTGCTCCATCCCGAAATGCGCCCTGCGCGCCAGAGTCCCGGGCCATCGCGCCCGCCTAGGCCCCACCCAGGCCCCGCCCCCACACCGACCCCGCCCCAGGAGGGCCCCGCCTTCCGGACGGAGCCCCGCCCCCGGGCCGGCCTACCTCCGACCCGCCGCTGACCTTCGGCAGCCGAAATGAGCTGCGGAGATATATTTTTTTAAAGCCTCTCTTCTGCTTTGCTCCCCAATATGGGACACCCCTACATATTGGCAGCAATTGATATGCTTGAATACACACACGATAGGGAAGCGGTGGAAAATATGGGAAATTTAAAATGTGAGTCAGAGGTCGCCACTGTGCCCGTTAAAAGTCCCTGTTGTCAAGTCGACTTTTATTTCCCAAAGTCCTGGTTTCTCTCATCTTTTCACCTCCACTCCCTGGGACAGGTGGCTGCGCAATCACCCAGTGTGCTTCTAGCACGCACTTTGCACCACCTGGGTCCGCTACTGAAGCGAGTGCCTCCAGGACAGGGAGGACCCCAGCAGCCCGGTGATCCGAAATAAACTCCCGGTAAGACTAACATTTACTAAGTGCTCCTTTGTTCCTCTGTGTCACTTAATCCTCGTGGCAATCTTATTGTTTTTATCCCTATAATACAGATAAGGAAACTGGGGCCCAGAGATGCATGTTATCTGAAGTGCCAGAGCCCAGGGTCTTGAACTCAGACAAACCGATTCCAGTTAGAATAAACGAATGAGGCCGGGCCTGGTAGCTCATGCCTGTAATACCAGCACTTTGGGAGGCTGAGGCAGGCGCTTGAGGTCAGGAGTTTGAGACCAGCCTGGCCAACATGGTGACACCCTGTCTCTACTAATAATACAAAAATTAGCCGGGCATGGTGGTGCACACCTGTAGTCCCAGCTACTCGAGAGACTGAGGAGAGAGAATCACTAAAACCCGAGAGGCGGAGGTTGAAGTGAGCCCAGATGGCGGTACTGCATTCCAGCCTGAGTGACAGAGTGAGACTCCATCTCAAAAAATCAAAAATAAATGAATGAATGCTTCTTCAAGTAATATAATAAATGCAAAGAACCAAAACACTACCTAGAAGTCATCGCAGTAATAATAAAGGTAGCCTACTTTCATAGCCAACAAACCAACCAAAAATAATGTAAATGCTGGCCAGTAAATTCCCTTCTGGGTAATCACTCTGCGGTTCTCCCAGTGTACACATTAATTAAATTTGTGTGTCTTTTCTCCAACTAATCTGCCTTTTTACAAGTTAATTTTTCAGCGAAACTTCAGAGGGCAAAGCAGAAGATATTCCCTTGGTCCCTACAATCATTATGCATTCTATGCATGTAACAAAATTTTACATGTATCCTATAAATGTGTAAAAATATAATGTATCAGAATCATGAAAACAGGCCAGGCATGGTGGCTCATGCCTGTAATCCCAGCACTTTGGGGGGCCGAGGTGGGCAGATCACTTGAGGTCAGGAGTTCAAGACCAGCCTGGCCAACATGGTGAAATTTCGTCTCTACTAAAACTACAAAAATTAGCTGGGTGTGGTGGCGGGGTGGCCTGAAGTCCCAGCTACTCCAGAGGCTGAGGCAGGAGAATCACTTGAACCCACGAGGCAGAGGTTTAAGTGAGCCGAGATCAGGCCACTGCATTCCAGCCTGGGCAACATTGCAAGACTCTGTCTCAAAACAAACAAAAACATGAAAGCAAATTTTAAAATACAATTAAAAATTCACTTCACAGGCAGGCCACGTGCAGTGGCTCACACCTGTAATCCCAGCACTTTGGGAGGCCGAGGCAGGCAGATCACTTGAGGCCAGCAGTTCAAGACCAACCTGACCAACATAGTGAAACCCCATCTCTACTAAAAATATGAAAATTAGCCAGCATGGTGGTGCATACCTGTAATTCCAGCTACTCAGGAGGCTGAGGCGGGAAGATTACCTGAGCCCAGGTAGCTGAGGCTGCAGTGAGCCATGATCTCGCTACACTCCAGCCTGGGGAATAGAGCAAGACCCTTTCTCAAAAAAAAAAAAAAGAAAGAAAGAAAGGAAGAAAGAAAGAAAAGAAAGAAAGAAAGAAAGAAAGAAAGAAAGAAAGAAAGAAAGAAAGAAAGAAAGAAAGAAAAGGCACAGGCAGGGCCACACTTCCCGGGGGTGCCAAGTACTTGGCCACAACATAAACACCCTGGGCCCCTGTTTAAGCAGCCATGCCTGACAGCAGTGGATAGCTATGCTCTGACCATATATTAAATAACATTTCAACAACAGGTTTAAGAAAAAAAACAGATAAACAAAACTCTCAGTTCTTCAAGTTTCTGGGAAGGTGTTCACAGCCTTGTCTTCACCTCCTCCAAAAAAGTAACCCACTGTATCCTGATTTTTAGAGATTCAAACCAAAACCAACAAGTTTTCATCCCCCAAATGTCCCCAGTGTAAATGTAACCACCTCAAAATAGGGAAAGCAATGAAAATCAAGAAATGAAGATATTTCAAAACACCCCAACCCTACCAAAGTCAGTTAGTATCATGCAGAAGAGAACTGCTTGCCAGCATACTTGTATTGCTCTAGATTTTTATTCTCTATTGCGAAAACCCCAATGCTACTTAAACACTGTATAGATATTCTCACTTCTCTGCTAATACAGCCTGAAAGACAGCCTCACACATCTCACTACGACCCAGGGTCTCAAATAAGGGATTTCATTTAGATGGGTGGGCTCATCATTTCATCACAGTGATCATGACCTTGCATTTTTCTCTAATTGCATTATTAGGGAATAGAAGACGGAAAGAAATGAATAATATTCAGTCGGTGCAAAACTAATTGCAGTTTCTGCCATTAAAAGGGATTGCAAAAACCACAATTACTTTTGCACCAACCTAATATCCACCTCCAAGCACAACACCACCTTTATACAAACATCCATAGTTGTGCTTTTTGATTAAACAGTTCAAGCATGGCGGTAGTTGCTGTCTCATGCATTAAGCCCTTCCTCTCAGACTTACTAGAAGCTCAATTTTACTTACTGGTATTGCAGAGGGAAAACCCAGGTCAATGAACAATACACACACAAAATCAACAAGAAAATCCGCATGCATGTGGCCAGCAGCGTGGTAGAAAGACTGTGCCATCCATGGGCTTGAACTTACCCTTCCCCTCACGGATGACCTTAAGTAAATCCCGTCTCTCCACTTCCTCAACTATAAAATTATCCACATACAATTTGCCTTCATTTTTGCAGAAAAGCAAAATGAAATAATCTCTTTCAATATATGGGGTGGGGGGGACTGTGTTACATTAAGTATAGAGCAGAAGTGAATAATTTTTCTAAAATAGGGCAATGATGCTTAAGGGGGAGGGGAATGTATGAATGGTTAGTTGCTCTGTACCTTGTATTAACTTAATACAAGAACAACTCAAAGACAGGGATACTCTTTCCCCCAAGCTCCTAGAAAACATTTTAGGAGGCCGGGCGCAGTGGCTCACACCTGTAATCCCAGCACTTTGGGAGGCCAAGGAGGGCAGATCACGAGGTCAGGAGTTCAAGACCAGCCTGGACAACATGGTGAAACCCTGTCTCTATTAAAAATACAAAAATTAGCTGGGCATGGTGGTGCATGCCTGTAATCCCAGCTACTCGGGAGGCTGAGGCAGGAGAATTGCTTGAACCGGGACCCGGGCGGTAGAGGTTGCAGTGAGCTGAAATTGTGCCACTGCACTCCAGCCTGAGCTACAGAGCGAGACTCTGTCTCAAAAAAAAAAAAAAAAAAAAAAAAAAAGAAAAGAAAAAAAGAAAAAGAAAAAGTAAACATTTTAGGAGCTAAAGAGACTTGAAAAGAGAGTTTCTCCCAGCCCCTTCCTAAGTCAATAAATGAATAAATTAAACATTACAGGAAGATCCTTGGCATTTCACTCAGGGGCGCATAAAAACATGCATAGACAATTTAGTTTCCTGACCTGCTCCTTGCTTGGAGCTGATAAGAGATGTGGGCTGGGATGACGAACAAGCAGCTGGGAGGCTGCACTGCAAGCCCACCCAGTCTGCTATCTGGGAAAGTGGGGGCGATGCCAGGTCCCTGGTGTCAGCTCCCTTTCCTGGTATTCCTTCACCTACCTTTGCCTGCAGGGCCCCCTCTGTATGTCCAGACCCCACAGAGCCTCATTTGCCTTCCTGGGATCCAAGGTCTGCCTTGCTAAACTGTTCTTACTTCAGTGATCCCAACATGGTCGTAAATGGTGGCAGGAAGGAACACTTCAGCACCCATCTGCTGTTTCGGACTTTATCCTTTTATCGGGACACTTCACCTGCCTTTTCAATCCTCTTCCTCCTCCGTGGACACAGGTTGCTACACCTTTAAGATGTAAGCCCAGCCAGGGCTTGGGAATAACCATGCGCACAGGCAAGAACTTTGGAAGAAGCCCACCCAACTAATGGCTACTGAACCATCTCTGGGCCGTCCACCCCCAGCACTTGCTCCCACTCGATCTCAACAATCTTCTAAAGTAGGCACTAGTATTATCCTGCCTCAACAGAGCAGGAAATTGCAGCTCAGACAGGTAACAGGAAAGGTCTGAATCCAGACCTGATTGTGGGTCCTGGGCTCTTATGCCGTGCACTGGATCTCATGACCATGATCGCACCGTGGGTGCTGCTTCGAGTGCTGTGCTCACAGCAACTCAATGAAGCCTGATCCCAACCCTGTGAGGGAGGTAACACGATGACTTCATTTCAGAGGAAACTGAGGCACAGAAAATCACAGAACTTGGCCCCAAGTCACATGATGGCTAGGTGGAGAAGCCAGCACACCAGCCTCCAGCCTCAGCCACCAGCGTGTTGTGCTCTTAACTATTCCACAGCTCTCTCTGTAAAAATGATGGGGAATGCCCTGGCCTGTGGGCTCTCAGACCCCTTGCCCTGGCCTCCTTAAGGACAGAGGCTGTATCTCACCATCTTTGCATCTGTAGTGCCAGCTGAGTGCCTGGCACCCAGCAGGGTTGCAATAACTGCTCCTGGGCCAACGAATGGATGGGACAAACCTTGGCTTCCCCACCTACCATTTCATCCCTTAGTGTGTCCTCTCTCTTGCCTAGAACCCAGACTATCTGTGGTCATTTACCAGGGAGAAAATGGCTCTAAATTAACAATTTTCTTAAGAGAAATAGGGTCTTGCTCTGTTGCTCAGGCTGGGGTACACTGGCACAATCATAGTTCACTGCAGCCTCGAACTGCTGGGCTCAAACGATCCTCCCACTTCAGCCTGCCTGTAAATTAACAAACTTTTCTGCCATTTTCCAGCTACTCTCCTTCTCTAGCTCCCAGCCCCCTCCCTGCTGTCCATTCCTCCACACATAAAGGAACAAAGCACCAACTGTTAGAACCACAAAGTACCTCAGAGTGTCCAGTCTGGCCCCTGAGAAGGCAGATGATGTCCTCAAGCTCATACGACTTAAAGGTTATCCATAAACTACCCCAATCTCCCAACCCTTCCCACTAATAGAAAGAACAAGTTAGGAGGAGGACGGAGGTGCCCGTCCTGGAGTCCAAGCCTCTTACCCGCTGGGGGAAGGTTAGGCAGTGACACTAATACTAGCAGTTCGTTGACTGATTTCACATCCACATCTAACGAGGGTCTGGGTTCAAATGGTGCTCTGGGCCTCTGATTACCTTGCTGAGAGGCCTGGAATCTCTCTGGGCTTCAGCTTCCCATCCAGGAAGTGAGATGATTGGTTTACTCTTTCTCCCAATATTTTTATACTGTTTTATTATTATACATTGTTAAAATGCATTATAAAATGACATTTAGAGCAGAAAGTTAGAAAATGCAGAAGAAAATTTAAATCACTCATAATCATACCACATAAAATGATTATTTACTATTTGGAGACACTCTTTACAGTCCCTCTAAGACACACACATACAAACACATACGCATACACACACACACACACACATTTATTAGGCACATTTATTAAGCAGAAGTATTTTTTGTGCTTACTATATGCCAGGAACTATTCTAAGCCTGTTATATATAGTCCATAATCCCTTATCTGAAATTCCCAGGGCCTGATGTGCTTTGGAACTCGGAAATTATTGTTTTTAGGAAGGTAAAACTTTCTGTTCCACATTATCATATTAATATTTCAGCAGCAGAACAGGATAAATAATTACTATACATAACTTCACATCAATTCAGGACAGGTTTTGCTGCCAAATGAGTTCACCACTAGTTTATGAACTTCAATTTCATAGCTTTAAGTTTCAGGATTCCAGCTGCAATCTTAGCAATCCTGAACCTGTCCCATTCCATTCAGTCCATTCAGCATCCCACAGGGTCATACTAAGTCGGGGTACAAGCTAGGAAGAGGTGGCTTTGAACCTGAGTGTCTTATAATAGGCCCACTATGCACTAACCACATGCTGTTTGTCCAACAAAAGGGGATCACACGGAACAGGAGGTTCTTGTAACCGTGCTCATTTCAGAGCATGTAAGCAGCGATTTTGCCACATCATGTAATGTTCTCATTAGCTCTGTTTCTAAGTGTTGCATGGGATTTCCAACCCTCAGGGACTGTTTCCAAGTCCAAGGAAAGGCCAAGTTCTAATCTCTGCCCTGAGATCAACCCAAAGGGGAGGAGATGGGAGGAGAGAGCTTAACACACAGCACGAGGTCATTGGATTCATATTCTCAGCCAGCCCTTGCCAGCTGGGAGAAAGGAGAGAAAGGCTGAGTTTGCATGATCCTATCAAAGACAGAAGAAAAATTTAAAGTTGGAGTTTCACCCCAGAACTAGTCTCCAAAGTCACAAGATACAAGGAGAAAGAATTTTATGAAAACAAAAATTTACTGCTGCTAAAGAGCAACAACTATAAAATGCCTGTTCACCTGTTAATTAATTAATTAATTAATCCATTCATTCATTCATCCATTCGTTCATCCATTCCCACACTCATTCATCACGTGTTTTGCATTCCCCTGTAACGTAGAATTCTGTCTTTGGCAAGCTTTGTTGCAGCTCATTTCATTCATGTATTTAGCAGATATTCAAAGCCTACCATGAGCCAGCACCAGCCTAGGCAGTGGGGAAAAACAGAGACCACTATAACTATGGCCCTGCCTTCAAGGAATTTGCTTTCCAGTGTAGGGAGACAGGTAATAACCAAGTAGATCATAAAAAAATAAAAGACATAATCTTTTAGGAGCCGGTTGTGGAGGCTCACACCTGTAATCCCAGCACTTTGGGAGGCCGAGGTGGGTGGATTGCTTGAACTCAGGAGTTCAAGACCAGCCTAGCCAACATGGTGAAACCCAGTCTCTACTAAAAATACTAAAAAAAAAAAAAAAATAGCTGGACATGGTGACGCATGCCTGTAGTCCCAGCTTCTCAGGAGGCTGATGTGGGAGGATTTCTTGAGCCTGTGGGGTTGCAGTGAGCTGAGATCGCACCACAGCACTCCAGCCTGGGTGACAGAGTGAGACTCTGTGTCAAAACAAACAAACAAACAAAAACAGACATAATCTCAAGAAATAATTAAATGTTGCAAAGACAACTAATCAGAGTGATTGATAAAGATACTGAAGGTGATTGGGGGGTAGATTTTTTAAATGTCAGAAAGGGACAGGGAAGGCCCTTTGAGGAAGTGACTCTGATGGGCAAAGAGCTAGCAGTAGAGGCAGGACCGGCTACAGAATTTGCAGGACCCAGTGCAAAATGAAAACACAGAGCCCCTTGTTGAAAAATTATTGTGAATTTGGGGCTGGGTGCAGTGGCTTATGCCTGTAATCCCAGTACTTTGGGAGGCCGAGGTGGGCAGATTGCTTGAGCTCATGAGTTTCCGACCAGCCTGAGCAAAATGGCAAAACCTCATCTTTACCAAAAATAAAAAAATTAGCCAGCTGTGGTGGCACGTGCCTGTAGTCCCAGCTAGTCAGGAGGCTGAGATGGGAGGATCACTTGAGCCCAGGAAGTCAAGGCTGCAGTGAGCCATGACCATGCTACTGCACTCCAGCCTGGGTATCAGAGCAAGATCATGTCTCAAAAAACAAAATAAAAAAGAATCTCAAGACGGCAACAACAGAGCGTCAAAACAAGCACGGGGTCCCTTGAAGCACAGGGCATGCTTGTGAAGCTGGCCCTGGTGGGAGGTCTGGGTTCAGGGGGTGGGAGAAAGAGAGTGTTTCAGTTCAGAGGGAACAGCCAGTGCGAAGTCCCAAAACGGGAACACAATTGTGAGAACGCTGGGATGCTCTGGGCACCGCAGGAAGGAGACAGCCCCTTGAAGACTGCTTCAGAAAGAGCTTCCTCCCAAACCACAGACTTAACACAAGCATTTTCCATCCTTGCCTTGCCAGTCTCCCAGCTACTGGCCTGGCAGGAAGAGGTGAATGTAGGAAGTGGCCTTCCAGGGTAGAGCAGCAGTGAAGTGACTGCCCAAGGAAACTGCAGAGAGCAGAAGCAGATCCACAAATACAAGTCACTTCTTCACTGTGGCTTCCACGTGAGTCAGAACCCTCAAATAAATACCCCTGGCCTCTTCTCCCAGGCCTTAGTTGTTTGTCTTGGAAATGGGGCAAGGGTTGGATCCTGTCTGGAAGGACTAGCTTAAACCTCTAGCCCCTGCTTCCATTTTGCAGAAACAGGACCTCAAACGGTTAGAAGATTAGCCAGAGGATACAGATTACTTAGCAACTTATCAAGAAAAAAAAATAATCATTTTTTTTTCGAGTCAGAGTCTCACTCTGTCGCCCAGACTGGAGTGCAGTAGCATGGTCTTGGCTCACTGCAACCTCTGCCTCCCAGGTTCAAGTGATTCTCCTACCTCAGCCTCCTGAAGAGCTGGCATTACAGGCACCTGCCACCACGCCCAGCTAATTTTTCTATTTTTTTTTTTTTTTTTTTTTTTAGTAGAGATGGGGTTTCGCCATGTTGGCCAGCCTGGTCTCAAACTCCTGACCTTGTGATCCGCCCCCCTTGGCCTCCCAAAGTGCTGGGATTACAGGCGTGACCCGCCGTGCCTGGCCTCAAGAAAAATAATATTTTTTTTTTCAGAAGGAGTTCCTGGATTCAGCTAACAGGGATTCTTGCTCACTGTATTTGCCTTTTTGGGTCAGGCTTCATTTCCTCAGTGCTCCAGCTGGTTACAGGCAACTGGCTGGCTGGCCTGCATGCACCACCCTTAAATATAATTTATGCTTGTTCTCACTTATAAGTGGAGCTAAATAAAGTGTACACATGGACATAAAGAGTAGAATAATAGATACTGGAGATTTGGAAAGGTGGCATGGTGGGAAGGGGTGAGGAATGAGAAATTACCTAATAGATACAATGTACACTATGCAAGCAATGGCTACGTAAAAGCCCAGGCTTCACCACTGGGAAATATATTCAAGTGACAAAACTGCACTTGTACCCCCCAAATCTAAAAAATTAAAACAAAATTTTAATATACGGGAGGCCATGATTTTGAGCTGAGCTCCTGTGTTTAGCCCCAACAGACCAAACCAAAACGGATCACTCCTGGCCAACTGCCTCGCAATCAATCTGAACTTTGAAACTGACCAGTTTTCCAAAAAACAGGAGATTCATAGCAACCAATCAGAAGGGGTCCAGTGTACCTGAGCCAACATGATAAGAAAGTTGCGTTTGTTTTAACCTTGTAGGGAAAGTCACTTTGAAACTATGAAGCGGGCCGGGTGCAGTGGCTCACGCCTGTAATCTCAGCGCTTTGGGAGGCCTAGACAGGTGGATCACGAGGTCAGGAGATGGAGACCAGCCTAGCTAACATGGTGAAACCCCATCTCTACTAAAAATATAAAAAATTAGCCAGGCATGGTGGCATGTGCCTGTAGTCCCAAGATACTCAGGAGGCTGAGGCAGAAGAATCACTTGAACCCGGGAGGCAGAGGTTGCAGTGAGCCGAGATTGTGCCATTGCACTCCAGCCTCCAGCCTGGGTGACAGAGCAAGACTCTGTCTCAAAAAAAAAAAAAAAAAGAAAGAAACTATGAAGCTCCCCTTTGTCCCTTGTTTCTGCTTTCTTCAGCCCTGTTCTGTCTATAAAGCCAAGCTCCTCTCTGCTCAGCTCTTCGGAAGACCCATTCTATTTTACAGAATGAGGTGCTGCATGATTCTAGAATTGTAAATAAATGCCAATTCGAGTGTTAAATCAAATTTGCTGTGATTTTGTCTTTTGACACCACCTTCCATGGCCCACACCCAAAACTGCTTGGGTGTTGACCTGTGGACACCAGGGAAGAGGTATTACTACCCTGCCTGTATGTGTGCAAAAGAGTCAATGGCTAACCAGCAAACACCAGGCTACCAAGGGTCCCAAAGATGCCAAAATCCAAAGCCAAAAGCTCTACAAGATAATAGAATGCTCAGCCTCATTTTATTTATTTATTTATTTATTGAGACAGAGTCTCACTCTGTTGCCCATGCTGGAGTGTAGTGGCGTGATCTCAGCTCACTGCAACCTCCACCTCCTGAGTTCAGGTGATTCTCCCACTTCAGCCTCCTGAGTAGCTGGGACTACAGGCATGCACCACCATGCCTGGCTAATTTTTTGTAGTTTAATAGAAATGGGGTTTCACCATGTTGCCCAAGCTGGTCTTGAACTTCTGAGCTCAGGCAATCCACCCACCTCAGCCTCCCAAAGTACTAGGATTACAGGTGTGAGCCACCTTACCTGGCCTCGTATTATTTTTTATTTTTATTTTTATTTTTTATAGAGACAGGGTCTCATTATGTTGCCCAGGCTGCTCTCAAACTTCTGGGCTCAAGGGATCCTCCCACCTCAGTCTCCCCAAATGTGTGAGTCACTATGCTGGACCTCAGCCTCATTTTGATATGTGTTGTTTCCAAAGGCTGGAACACCCAGGTTTGGACGTAATTTTTTCATCCAGCCAAACACCAGAGGCAGCAGGCACCAGCACACATGTCTAAGGCTTGACTCCCTGAAGATTCTTTGATGTGGGATTCTCACTACAGTTCATTAGAAACAACAAACACACATGAGTCTCCTCTGTCAGAAGCCCCCGATTCTGGGGCTGGGAATGTTCCTCGAGGAAATGCCAGTGTCTCGGGAGGTGCCAGCAGAACCACCCGCATTGCCCCTGGGTGCTAAAATTCTAAATTCTCAACTCTGAAAATGCAAACATACTGGGGACAAAAGAACTAACTGTATGTCAGTGAGCTTTAGGGCCACAGGTCACATCTCAGGAGTCTGGTGCAGCCTCCTCATTCATTTTTTTTTTTTTTTTTTTTGAGACAGGGTCTGCCTGTGTCACCCAGGCTGGGATGCAGTGGGGCAATCTCAGCTCACAGCAACCTCTGCCTCCTGGGCTTAAGTGATTCTCCCACCTCAGCCTCCCTAGTAGCTGGGACTATAGGTGCACACCACCACAACTGGCTAATTTTTATATTTTTTTGTAGAGATGGGGTTTTGCCAGGTTGCCCAGGCTGGTCTTGAACTCCTGAGCTCAAGCGATCTACCCACCTCGGCCACCCAAAGTGCTGGAATTACAGGTGTGAGCCATCAGGCCCAGCCTCAGCCTCCTCATTCTAAAGATGAGAAATTGGAGACTCAGAGAGGGGAAGGGACTCACCCAAGTTCATGCAGCACATCACTCCTTCGTTCACCATATCATAGCCTTTGAATCGCCCACAATCCTACAATGTCATTCAGCTCCACATTCACTGCCTTTCCAAGTCCCTCTGTCCCTCCTGCCAGCTGTTTGCTGGGACAAAGTAAGGATAAAAGATTGATCTACAATGTTAGGTTTCTATGCCATGAAGACACGAGGGCAGGAAATTCACTCAACATTTTGGTTTCATTTTCCCTGTGAAAGATAGTTAAGTAGGCTAGACGTGATGGCTCATGCCTGTAATTCCAGCACTTTGGGAGGCCAAGGCGGGTGGATCACTTGAGGTCAGGAGTTCAAGACCAGACTGGCCAACATGGTGAAACCCCGTCTCTACTAAAAATACAAAAATTAGCCAGGTGTGCTGGCACACGCCCGTAATTCCAGCTACTTGGGAGGGTGAAGCAGGAGAATTGCTTGAACCCGGGAGGCAGAGGTTGCTGTGAGCCAAGATCATGCCACTGCACTCCAGCCTGGGTGACAGAGTGAGACTCTGTCCAAAAAAATAAAAAAAGAAGAAAGAAAGAGAAAGAGAGAGATAGTTTTCGCCTTTATAAATGTACCAGCTCAGAAAAGCCTTGGTTTAAGCTCAAACCAGTAAAGACCCCTCAAAATGGTGGCAGGAAGACAGTGGGTGGAAAGGTGGGAGACTTGCCCCCCTTTCTATTTATTATCTACCAAATATGGATGCTTTATTCTCTTGCCAAGTACCTGAGAAATATTAGTTCATTTAATCTTCACGACTATTTTGGCATCCGAGACTCAGGAAATAGTAATAATAATAATCATGTTATAAGTTTGTTGGTTTGATACATTCTTTTTTGTTTTTTTGTTTTGAGACAGAGTCTTGCTCTGTTGCCCAGGCTGGAGTGCAGTGGCACAATTATAGCTCACTATAACCACAAACTTCTGGGCTCAAGTGACCCTCCTGCTTCAGCCTCTCAAGTAGCTAGAACTATAGGTATGCACCACAATGTCTGGCAAATTCTTAATTTTTTTTTTTAGAGATGAGGTCTCACTATGCCCAGGCTGGTCTTGAACTCCTGGCCTCAAGCGATCCTCCTGCCTCATCCTCCCAAAGTGCTGGAATTACAGGTGCGAGCCACCATGCCTGCCTACATTATCCCATTTAATCCCTTCCACGTTTTACAGAGGTACTGGGGCCTGGAGAGGTGAAGGGTCATGCCCAAGGTCACACAGTAGGGGGTGGCAGAGCCAAAGACTGAACCCCACTCCAGCTGACTCCACAGACTGTGCTCTTTGTACTAGATTCTGAGACTTTCTCTTCCCTTAACCCTTCTAGAAATTCAAACACTCTTCCCCTGAAAAGTTTCAGTATATGGAATACTTTCCTCCTCCTTTTTCTCTGTCTTCTACTTCTAGTTACCAGGGTTAAAACCAAGCTCACTGCTAACATGGACATGTATGGAAGACCACCTCTAGATTTTTCTAATTTGGGAGAGAGTACAGGAGATGCTTAAAAGAATAGCCAGTAAAACTTCACTCCAGAGGAGAAAAACACACTAAAAGGAAGAAGTAGAACAATGAGAACAGAGGTTTCCCTCTGGCTGGTGAAGTTTTGGTTGGTGGCTCTTTTCTTCTCTATGTTCTCCTATATTTCCCAAATTTTCTACCTGGAAGTGCTGTATTCCATTTGTAATTTGGGGGTGGCAGAGGAGAAGGTGGATAACAACAACATCAACAACAAAGCCACTGACTGCAGCCGCTGGGATAGTCCCACCTGTTATGAACCTACAGGCATTCATTTCCAACAATCAAATTGATGGAGACCTTTAGAGTGTTTGAGTTTCTGCTTTTCAGGCATCACTGGGGGAAGGCTGGTTTTTCAGTTGTCAGTTACCTGCTGAATGAATGAATGAATGAATGGGCTGGGTGTGGTGGCTCATGCCTGTAATCCCAGCACTTTGGGAGACCGAGGATCGCTTGAGTCCAGGAGTTGGAGACCAGCCTGGGCAATATGGTGAGATTCCCATTTCTATAAAAAATTTAAAAATTAGCTAGGTGTGGTGGTGCACACCTGTAGTCTCAGCTGCCCAGGAGTGCACTGAGGTGGGAGGATTGCTTGAGCCCGGCAGTTTGAGGTTGTAGTGAGCTATGATCCTACCAGTACACTCAGCTAACAGAGTGACAGAGTAAGACCCTGTCTCAAAAAAAAAAAAAAAAGAATGAATGAATCAATGTCTCTTCAGGAGGCAGAGAGAACTGCCCCTCCCTCTAGACTACCATCATCACTTGTGGCTCTTGCCAGCCTTGGCTCATTCAGCTTAAATTATAACTACACACAAGGTCATCTTCCCCAACTAGGCTGAGGTCTTCTAGAAAGTCAGTTTCATGGCATCGAGCCCTGTGCATGCAGTAGATGCACAAGGAATGATTTCTTTCCTTTTTTTCTTTTTTGAGACAAGGTCTCGCCGTGTCACCCAGGCTGGAGTGCAGTGACGTGATCTCAGCTCACTGCAACCTCCACCTCCTGGGTTCAAGAGATTCTCCCACCTCAGCCTTCCGAGCAGCTGGGATTACAGGCACATGCCTGCATGCCTGGTGAATTTTTGTATTTTTAGTAGAAACAGAGTTTCACCATGTTGGCCAGGCTAGTCTTAAACTCCCAACCTTAAGTGATCTGCCTGCCTTGGCCTCCCAAAGTGCTGGGATTACAGGCATGAGCCACTGTGCCCAGCCTCAAGGAATGATTTTGAAAGGAGGGAAGGAAGGAAGGAAGGAAGGATGGAAGGAAGGAAGGAAATAAGGAAGGAAGGAAGGATGGATGGAAGGAAGGAAAGAAGGAAGGAAGGAAGGAAGGAAGGAAGCTTCTGAGAAGGCTCGTGTCTTCTCCTTTTGTGCATAGCCACCCTTGAAGCTTTGGCATCAGCAAACGGCTTGATCAAGGTGGGCACGGGTTGGGAAGGGTGTGGACCCCACCTGAACTCTGCAGTCCTCGGTTACAAGGAGAAAATGCACATTACCTCATAGTGGGGACGCGGGTCTCAGCTTCACCTGTGGTCAGATAAGCCTCCAGGGACAGGGCCCCCAAGCTGGCCCGGCTGCCCTTCCGGGTAGACTCACGAGATGAGCCAGCAACAGAGTCCTCGTCGGAGGAGTAGTCATCAAAAGAGCCCAGGATGAAGTTGGTCATCAGCTGCCTCTTGATGTTTGCCTGCTTCTTGTCTTCTTTGGAGGGGGAGCCAGCTTGCTGGCCCTCGGGCCTGGCTGAGGAGGACAGGCCATTGGTATCTGTGGCCTCCACACCTTGTGTCCCAGTCCCGTTGGCTTGAAGCTCTGGGGAGGGTGCTGCGTCACTGGAAGAAAGGGGGTTTCTTGGGGGCTTCTGGTGGGAGGGTGGTAGGGAGTTTCTCCGCCGACCGGCATCTTTGGGGCCTTTGTGGGAGGCTGGCTCGTCCTGGCTGGGTGTCTTGGGCAGAGTGTGGCCCTCCCCATTTCTCTGCGGTGTCTCCCCTGAGTTATCAGAGGCTGGAAAGGGCTCCTGGCTCGGGATGAAGTTTGCTTCTGATTTACTCTTGGTGATCGGCTTGGAGTCCGTCATTTTCCCCCAGATTTTTAACCAGGAAAAGGTCAGACAGGAGAAAATCAGACAAGATAGACAAAGAAGCAAGACCATTCAGAAAATCTGTAAGGAGAAAAGGAGAGACATTTTAGGATTTACATAATCAAGTGATTTCTCTCCTAAAGAAGCTAGTGGGGCAGGAGGCTGTTGGGGTGCTGTGTATTCCTGAAATACTGGACGAGGGGAGAGATGGGGTTCTCCTCCCTGCTCTGCCTGAAACAGGCTTGGACATATTCCTTCACCCCTCTGGATCTTAGTTTCCTGCCAAGGTTCAAGGAAGAACCTTGAAAACTGCTAAGTTAAAGAAGCCAATCACAAAAGGTCACATATTATACGATTCCAAGTATATGAAGTGTGCAGAACAGGCCAATCTTGAGAGACAGAAAACAGATTCGTGGTTGCCAGGACCTAGTGGGATGGGGATGATGGCTACAGGGTGTAGGGTTTCTGTTTGGGATGATGAAAATGTTCTAAAGCAGATTGAGGTGATGGTTGTACAACTCTGTGAATACAGTTAAAAAACATTGACTTGTCCTTTACATGAGTGGATTGTATGCCATGTGAATTATCTCTCAATAAAGCTGGGGTTTTTTTGTTTTTTTGTTTTGAGATGCAGTCTCCCTTTGTTGCCCAGGCTGGAGTGCAGTGCCACAATCTCTGCTCACTGCAAACTCCGCCTCCTGGGTTCAAGCAATTCTGCCTCAGCCTCCTGAGTAGCTTGGGCTACAGGCATGCACCACCATGCCTAGCTAATTTTTCTATTTTTGTGGAGACAGAATTTCACAATGTTGACCAGGCTGCTCTCTAACTCCTGACCTTGGCTTCCCAAAGTGCTAGGATTACAGACGTGACCCACCGCGCCCAGCCAAAGCTGTTATTTTTTTTTTAAAGACTCTTAATTATATTCCACTTTATAAATGAAAGGGAATTGTTGCTTTTGTCATCATCATCATCATTCTAGTATTATTATCATATAGTCAGTCACCATCATGGCCCTGGAGGGAGGGAGGGCGCCATCATCCCCAGTGTGGGGTATGCTTACAACTAGCATAGAAGCCCAACAAGCCTCGGGAGACTGTTTTCTGTTGCAGGGTCTAGACCAGTGCCTGGTATGCAATGAGGGCTTACAAGTGTGTATTGAAAGAATGAACCTAGGTATTCCAATCTCTAAGCCACACCTCTTTCTATCACCCTAACTCTGCCCTACTAATGAGTAGATCATTGTTATTTGAAGGAAATCTTGTTTTAAAAATGAGCCCAGTGCGGTGGCTCATGCCTGTAATTCCAGCACTTTGGGAGGCTGAGGCGGGCAGATCACCTGAGGTTGGGAGTTTGAGACCAGCCTGGCCAACATGGTGAAACCCTGTCTGTACTAAAAATAAAAATACAAAAATTAGCTGGGCATGGTGGTGGGTGCCTGTAATTCCAGCTACTCGGGAGTCTGAGGCATGAGAATCACTTGAACCTGGAGGTGGAGGTTGCAGTGAGCTGAGATCATGCAACTGCATTCCAGCCTGGGCAACAGAGTGAGACTTTGTCTCAAAAAAAAAAAAAAAAAAAAAAAAAAAAAGAAAAAAAGAAAAAGAAAAGAAAAGCCCAGGAGGCAGAGGTTGAAATGAGCTAAGATGGCACCACTGCACTCCAGCCTGGACAACAGAGTGAGACCCTATTTCAAAAAAAAATTTTAAATGGGACCTCTCTCAACAAATTTCAAATGTGTTGAAATTTCTGAACCAATTTTGCCACAATTATATACTAGAAGCATTACAAAAGTGGACCACAAAGCTCGGCAGGTCAGTTTGGTATCTAAAAATCCTTTTTTTTTTTTTGAGTCAGAATCTCACTCTGTCGCCCAGGTGGGAGCATAGTGGCGTAATCTCGGCTCACTGCAACCTCTGCCTCCTGGGTTCAAGAGATTCTTGAGCCTCAGCCTCCCTAGTAGCTGGGATTACAGGTGCCCACCACCATGCCCGGCTAATTTTTGTATTTTTTGTAAAGATGGGGTTTCACCATGTTGGCTAGGCTGGTGTCTAACTCCTGACCTCAAGTGATCCGCCCACCTCTGCCTCCCAAAGTGCTAGGATTACAGGCGTGAGACACTGCGCCCCGCCATAAAGCTTTTTCTTTTTAAATTTCAACACAATGTTTTTAAGGGAAGTGGAAAAGTTCTCAATATTTCCCAGAACTAAACAATCCAAGTACTTCTTACACACTTTCAGCAGCAGAATTTGCTGATATGTTGCCAAGGCTATTTTCTAGGTAGTACACAGGGTCAGAGGGGTTTTTTCCTTTCAAGATCATCATGTGTTTTTTTTAAAGAAAAGTCAGTCAAGGGTGGCTCAATGTCAATGTAACATGCCACATTAATGGAACAAAGGAAAAAAAACCACATGATCATCTCAATTGATGCAGGAAAAGCATTTGACAAAATCCAACACCCTTTCATGATAACAACATTCAGAAAATTAGGAACAGAAGGGAACTGCAACTTAATAAAGTACATTTATGAAAAATCCACAGCTAACATCATACTAAATGGGGAAAGGCTGATAGCTTTAACCAGGTATAAGACAAGGATGCCCACTTTCACCAGTGCTATTCAACACTGTACTGGAAGTTCTAGACAAACCAATTAGACAATAAAATGAAATAAAAGACATAGAGATTAGGAAGGAAGAAGTAAAGCCACCCCTATTCACAGATTACATGGTCCTATATGTAGAAAGTGCCAGATAATACACACACAGAAAACCTTGGTATTGTAGAGGTAATAAAAATAATTAAGCAAAGTTGCAGGATACAAGATAAATACACAAAAATAGTTGTGTTTCTATACACCAGTGGTAAATAATCTGAAAAAGAAATTAAGAAAACAATTCCATTTATAATAGCATTCAAAAGAATAAAACACCTAGAAATAAATATGTTTAATTTCAATGTTTCCTTTTTCTATTATTGCCTATCACACTTGTTTCCTACCTAGGAATAAATTTAACCAAAGAAGTGAAAGACCTGTACACTGAAAACTACAAAACATTACTAAAAGAAATTAAAGAAGAATTAAATAAATGCAAAGACATACCTTGCTCATGGATTGGAAGACTTATTGTTAAGATGTCCATATTATCCAAAGGAATATACAGATTTATATGGAATTTCAAGAGGCCCCAGTCAGCCAAAACAATCTTAAAAAATACGTTTGAAGATTCACATTTCCCAATTTAAAAACTTACTACAAAGCTATGGTAAACAAAACAGCATGGTATTTGGCATAAGATAGACATATAGATCAATGGAATAGAAACTTATACATCTATGGTCAATCTATTTTTGACATGGATATCAAGACCATCCAATGGAGAAAGAATGATCTCTTCAGGCCAGGTGTGGTGGCTCATGCCTGTAATCCCAGCACTTTGGGAGGCTGAAGCGGGTGGATCACGAGGTCAGGAGATCAAGACTATCCTGGCTAACATGGTGAAACCCCATCTCTACTAAAAATACAAAAAAATTTAGCCAGGCATGGTGGCAGGTGCCTGTAGTCCCAGCTACTTGGGAGACTGAGGAAGGAGGATGGCGTGAACCCGGGAGGCAGAGCTTGCAGTGAGCTGAGATTGCACCACTGCACTCCAACCTGGGCGACAGAGCAAGACTCCATCTCAAAAAAAAAAAAAAAAAAAAAAAAAAGTATTATCTCTTTAACACCACATGGTGCTGGAACAACTGGATTTCCACATGCACAAGAATAAAAAGTTGGACCCCTACTTCATACCACATACAATCATTAACTCAAAATGGATCAAAGACCTAAATATAAAAGCTAAAACCACAAACCTCTTAGAAGAAAACATAGAAGTAATTCATCATGACCTTGGATTTGTCAATTGATTCTTAGATATGACACCACAAGCATTGGATGCTTCTTGATGAAGTCCAATTTACCATAAGAAAAAATAGGTAAATTGGACTTCATCAAGATTAAAAGCTTTCGTGAATCATAGGATGCTATCAAGAAAGTGAAAAGATAACCTACAGAATGGGAGGACCACTTGCAAACCATATATCTAATAAGAGTCTAGTGCCCAGAATGTATAAAGAACTCCTAAAACTCAACAACAAAAAGACAACCCAATTTTTAAGTGGACAAAAGACTTGGATAGACATTGCTCCAATGAAGATATACAAATGGTCAATAAATAGATGAAAAGATATTCAACATGCTTAGGTGTCAGGAAAATGCAAATCATATAATCACAGTGAGATACCACTTCACATGCACTGGGATGGCTATAACCCAAAAGAGAGAGAGAGAGAATAACAAGTGTTGGTGAAGAGGTACAGAAATTGGAACTCTTAACCATTGCCAGTAGGAATTTAAAATGTTGGAGCTGTTGTGGAAAAGAGTTTGGTGGTTCCTTAAAAAGTTGAACATAGAATTATCATATGATCCAGCAATCTCACTCCTAGGTATATCCCAAAAGAATTGAAAACAACGACTCAAACAAATACATAGCAGTACTATGGGTATCTTTCTGATGCCCAAGCCTTGTTCTTACCCCAGGATTTCTCAACCATGGCACTACTGATATTTAGGGCTGGAAAATTCTTTGTGGTGGGGGCTCTCCTGTGCATTATAGTATGTAGAGCAACACCCTTGACCTCTGCCTGTTTGATGCCAGTAGCATCTACCTCCATCAGCTGGGACAACCAGAACATCTCCAGATATTGACAAATGTCCCATGGGAGGCAAAACTGCCCTTTGGTTGTGAATCTCTGGTCTCAACTCCTCTGCCTAGTCCTTGCCTTCCTGTCTCCTTTTGCCTCTGAATGGTGAGCTAGGAACCTCTGGGGACAAAGTCTATTTCATACTATTACTATTTATCTTGCGCATAGTAAATTCTCAAGAAAATCTTTAAAATTGTCTGCAAGAAAGGTCCGAGTCCTGAAACAGCTGGCTCACACATGCCCTCAGGAAAAATTTTGAAATTAACAACAGCCAGAGAACATTGCCAAAAATGTTGCAAAAGCTATCCCGGCTTCCCCAGAGGCCCAACAGATTAAATCCTACATCCTCCCCAGGAAAGGAGGGCATACGGGGCCCTCTAAACCTGACCCCTGCTGAATGGCCACTCCCTCTCATGCCCTCTGCTGGCCACAGTGGCCAAATGCTTTAGAAATTCGGCAGTCCACTCCCTTGGGGCTCTTTGCCCAGTCCATCCTGGCCTGGGAGGCCTGGGTACAGACTTCCATCATGATGACACAGAAAACATGGCATGGAAGTGGCTTGTTCGGTTGTCTGTTCTCCCTGACCGACTGGGTGGTCCTTGGGGACATAGACCAAGTGTCATTCATTTTGGATCCTTGTACCCAGCTTGGTGCTTGGCACAGAGTAAGAGCTCAAAAACTGTGTGTAAGCTGGGGGCAATGGCTACGTCTGTAATCCCAACACTTTGGGAGGCCAAGGCGGGAGGCTTACTTGAGCCTGGGACATCAAGACTACAGTGAGCCATGATGGCACCAATGCACTCCAGCCTGGGCAACCAAGTGAGATCCTGTCTCAAAAAAACAAAACAAACCAAATGGAAAAAAAAAAAAACAAAAAAACTGTGTGCTGAAAAAATGAAAAAAAAAAATATATATAGATATATATATATATATGCACACACATTAAGCACCAACCAATGTCTTGAACTAAGCTGGAATTTTGATTTTTAAAGTTCTCATTTCTGAAACTGCATTCAGGAACACCAAGAGAATGAGCCAAGTATCTCCATGACAGTTTTGAAAGAAAGGGCTGAAGAGAACAACTCATACAAATGCGACCAATCTTAGGCAAATTTTAAATGTGGGCATTTGAAATTGTGAGATATAAGAAACAGCAGATGCATAAAATTGATAGGGTGGGCATCCCTCTACCCCAGTCAAAAAATACTTGAATTATTGCTTAGAAAAGTGCAGCATCAAGGCCAGGCACGGTGGCTCATGCCTGTAACCCCAGCACTTTCAGAGGCCAAGGTGGGCAGATCTCTTGAGCTCAGGAGTTTACAACCTGCCTGGGCAACATGGCGAAACCCCGTCTCTACAAAAAATATAAAAATTAGCCATGGGCAGTGGTGTGTGCCTGTAGTCCCAGGTACTCAGGAGGCTGAGGCAGGAGAATTGCTTGAGCTCAGGAGGGGGAGGTTGCAGTGAGCCAAGATCACGCCACTGCACTCCAGCCTGGGCAACGAGAGAGAGAGAGAGAGAGAGAGAGAGAGAGAAAGAGAAGTGCAGCATAAAGACAAAAGTGTGCTACAACGGTTGTGAATTATGAGGTGTGAGAATACATTGTTTACATTTATTCCTGTTGGAAAGCCAATCAAATTATGCAAGTTTTACATGATGTAAGTTCTTCAGGAACTTGCTTAGAAAATCCTGGCTGGCTGGACAAATGGATGGCTGATTAACTACGGATAGAAGGATGAGTAGGTGGTGTGTGGAGAGAGAAGGTGAGTGGATGAGTCGATGGGCAAGATGGTTAGACACACGCATGGCAGGTGATAGAGGGATGGCAGGTAAAGCTGCAAGTTGTACAGCAGAGGCTCTGATGAATGCAGTGGCCAGTTCTTCTCCCCAGTTCAGCCCTTCTCTCACTCTGCAAATCCTTTACAATCTGTTATTCTGTTGGATCTAATCCCCCAAACCTTCCTTGCCAGGGTTACCTACATGAAAAACCTCAGAGCCTTTCCCTTTTCTTTGCAGAGTAATGACGTGGGACCCAAAGGTCACCCCATACAAGAACTTTTCCCAAGTGAATACACAGAGACAAATCGGAGGACTGTTTGAGAAAGCTACAGAAGAAACTCTCTGAGCCTCAGTTTCCTCATCTATAAAATGGGGATACGAATTCTCACCCCATTCACCTCACTGCTGCTCTCTGCATAACATCTGTACCTATATAGCAACCACACATACAAGCCATCAAATTTGTGGAGTGTCTTCAAGCTCCCAAGACCCTCATCACCACCTCCCTCCAATCCTCAAAACACCTCCATGGGACTGGGCGCGATGGCTCACACCTGTAATCCCAGCACTTTGGGAGGCTGAGGCAGGTGGATCACCTGAAGTCAGAAGTTGGAGACCAGCCTGTCCAACAAGGTGAAACCTCATTCTACTAAAAAATACAAAAATTAGCTGGGCGTGGTGGTGCACGCCTGTAATCCCAGCTACTTGGGAGGCTGAGGCAGGAGAATCACCTAAACCCAGGAGGCAGAGGTTGCAGTGAGCTGAGATCATACCACTGCACTCCAGCCTGGGTGACAGAGTGAGACTCCATCTCAAAAAAAAAAGGAACAACCCAATGGATGTTATTATTGTCATTGTCACTACTTGACTTCCATTTTACAGCTTGGTAAACTGTGGATCAGTAACTTTCCCTTGCTCATACCTTTTCCACTGTCCCACCACTGCAGTGGAGATAAGTAAATTCCATAAGGCAGCAGGTGGTACAAGGAGTGCGTAGATATGATCCTAAAAGCAGACAGACACCTGGCTGTGTACCTTTAAGACACAGCCGCAGATTGACATGCAAACTAACGGTGCCAGACAGGGGGTTGGGGGGGCTGTGGTCGAGAATGAGCACCGATCACGCAGTTTGATTCCATGAGCAGGGAAGGCCAGACGAGCCCTTCCAGTGAACCTCTGTGGACGCTATCATGACAAGCTGCTGCCCTTCGCTGAAATAACCCAGCGGACCCGAAAACCAGATGCCAGACAAAGCTATTTTTATGTCTTGCAAACCTAACCCAAGCAACAGCTGCCTGGTGAAAGAGTGATCGTGGCCTTCACCACAATGAACACGAGAAACTGCTCAGTCCTGGTAAGTGCTGGCCAGTCACCAGGCAAGGGCAGGGCAAGGACGGGAGTCAGGAGTCTGTTTTCCAGTCCCCCCCAACCCACAGCACACTCATCCCCATGCCTGGTGAGGTCTTTAAAGGACAGAGGGGACAGAATATCAGCATCCAGCAATCCCCATCCATGCTTGGATTTTTCCTCCCACCAAGATTAACTCCCCAGCACTTGTTGCCACTTACCATCACTGGGGATGCTGCCACCAGCTCCATTCTTGAGTGAGGCTGACAGGCGCCCACAGGGTGACTAAGGGAACCCAGCTGGCAGAGTGTCACCTTTCAGCGGGAGGCTGGTGGCGTGCATCAGGCCATGGGGGTGGGGCTTGGACCGGCCAGCACTCCGACATGGGTGAGCGTTCCCCCAAGTTGGCAGTGCAGCATGCCTTTATCTGTCACCCATAAATTTAAGCCATTTCAAAGGTCCTCACTCAGCCTTCTCCTGACCTCAAGCTTAGGTAGTTAAGAGGCTATCTGTGCTCCCAGGGGCTTCGTGGGCTTGAGGGCCACCTCCCTCCAGCTTGCCACATTTCTGTACTTAGCCCTACTTCACTGCTCATGCAATTGCCCTCTTGCCCAACTCTCCATCTCTGGAACAGGCTTTAAACAGTCCTGTAATCACAACAGCCCTGGGTAGACAGGAAAACAGCATCGACAGATATTCCAAGGGGTTCATCTGTCAGACGCCTGTCCAGAAGGGAGGGTGAGACTCAGCACAACTTGTGTTTGGCTATACTGGGCACGAATGGCCAGCTGGACACACAGGTCAGCCCAGGCAGGAAAGAGAAGCAACAGTATCGGGACAAAGAGGGGGTGGTCAGGGGCCCTTCAGCAAGTGGCGCAATGTCCTTTTGCAAATTCAGAGATAATTAAACTGATGGGGACAGGCCAAGTGTGGCTGCTGGGGCGTAAGAGGCTGACTGGTGGACACCTTCACCTGCACTCGGCCTGTAGATCCAGGGTGTCACAGATCAGAGTGTTTCTCAAAAGCCACCTGCTGCAACCTACAGCTGAATGCGGGGAAGCACAGGGATCATCGAGTCCAGCGTGCTTGTGTTGTAGATGAGCAAATGGTGGCCAGGAAGGCCACATGTGCAATTAGCCACAGAGCCAAAGACTGGGACCAACCAAGATCCCCGGCTCCAGGCCAGTTCTTCCGCTATATTGAGGCATGATTGGCGGCCAGAGTCGACTGTCTCCGGGCACCTTGTTTGGTCCCCTGGAAACTGACCTGGGTTCATATGTCGGTTCTGCCACTTACAAGCTGGGGAAGCCTTGGGCAAGTTAAATGCCCTCCCTGATCATCAGTCTCCTCATCTGCAAAATGGGGATAAGGATGGTACCTACATCATTGCTGGGCTGTTAAGAGTTCAATGAGTTCATCCCCCCTGGGGCACTGAGTGCAGTGCTGGATGCAGTTGGGCTGTACACATCTGAGCCATCAGCATTCACCATCTGCACTCAGAGCACCATGGGCAGTGTGAGCCACCGCTCCAGGACTCTGCCACCAATGGACAGTGTGATCTTGAACAAATCACCTCCCCTCTCCAAACCTCAGTGTCCCCATCTAGAAAAGGGGGCAAAATACCCAGCCTCGCCTACCTCACCTGCCTTATTGTGAGAATCAACCAAGATTCATGTAGTCACTCAACACCAAATAGAGCCTTCCCCTTCCTGCTGCACCAAACAGAAAGAACCAGGCAGGTGATAGTGATGGCGGCTTCTGCTGTGAGCATCTTCCTCCACTCATGGACAGAAAGGATTCACATTTGGTTCACAGCACCTGTCAGTCCTGGTCAGGTGTCAGAGCCACTCTCTAAGGATCGGCTAGCCCAGGCAGGAAAGGCAGATCCCCCCATCAAGGACAGCTTCCCAGGCCTGCAGCCTAGAACTGCTTTGGGGGGGCAGAGGGGATGGTGCCCTGCAGGGGCAGGCATTTTTCCAAAGGGGAAAGTCTCTGGGCTTTCAGCAGCATGGACCAGGCTGAATTAACATCCTATCTGTTCCCTGATCCAGTGAGGATGCTCCTAAGGACTCTGGGTGTGTTTGGGGGCCCAGGGAGACCATTTTTTAGGTTATTTCAACAGAGGATTATTTTTTTAATGCCCACATAGGGGTTGAAGAAGGGAAGAAAGGAAATGTTAGGGAGTGTTGCAGGGAAGAGGAAGTGATTCCTAATAAGTCGCGACAAGTGTTTTTCTGTGTCACTGGCATGTGTGTGGCCTATGACAGCCACTGTGCTAAGAGCTTTACATGCAGGGTCCTGCTCCTTTCACAGGCGAGAAAAGCGAGGCTCAGTCACTCTCTAAGCCCACACTTTAAGACCCACGTGGCCTCACTTTGGAGCCTGAGCTCCTAATTCTCGCACTCTCCTGCTCTACATGCGGAATTTCTGTCCACAAACTCTAGAAAAGGTCCTAAGTGATGGTCACGGTCACTGCCTTGTTTTTTAGAGTTGTGGGCTTGTTTTTAAATCTGTATCCACTCTTTTTTATTTATTTATTTATTTATTTCGAGACAGGGTCTTGCTTTGTCACCCAGGCTGGCCTCAAGTGATCCTCCCACTTTGGCCTCCCAAAGTGTTGGGATTACAGGCCTGAGCCACTGTGCCTGGCCTGTGTCCAGGCCACAAATAAATAAGCAATGTTTATTTGTCAATTAATAATTTATTAAGTTGACCAGATGCAGTGGCTCATGCCTATAATTCCAGCACTTTAGGAGGCCAAAGTGGGAGGATGGTTTGCGCCCAGCAGTTCAGGACCAGCCTGGGTAACATAGCGAGACCCTGTCTCAGAAAACAAATTAATTAATTAAATTGGGGAAAAAAAGTCCATCTATTATTGCTTTAAAAAAAAAAAAGAAAGCAACAAAAGTACTTCTGTAGACTTTGGGTTCTTCTTGGAAGGACTTTTGGGGAGATAGCTATGTTCTGCCCAAATAAAGAAAAACTTTTAAAATTAAAATCTAATTACTGACTGGGTGCAGTGGCTCACGCCCGTAATCCCAGCACTTTGGGAGGCTGAGGGGGGCGGATCACTTGAGTTCAGGAGTTCGAGACCAGCCTGGCCAACATAGTGAAACCCCGTCTCTACTAAAAACACAAAAAATTAGCTGGGCGTGGTGGTGGGTGCCTGTAATCCCAGCTATTGGGGAGGCTGAGGTGGGAGAATCACTTGAACCCAGGAGGCGGAAGTTGCAATGAGCCAAGATTGTGCCATTGCACTCCAGCCTGGGAAACAAGAGTGAAACTCCGTCTAAAAAATAAAATAAAATAAAATTTAAAAAGTCCAAAAAAATTGGCCAGGTGTGGTGGCAGGCAGCAGTAATCCCAGCTACTAGGGAGGCTGAGGCAGGAGAATCACTTGAACCCAGGAGGTGGAGGTTGCAGTGAGCCGAGATCACACCACTGCACTGCGGCCTGGGCGACAGAGCAAAACTCCATAAGATCTAATTGCTAGAATCTCAGAATCAGGAAAAGCCACATCTAGAAGGCAGTTCAGAGAGGATACCTTCCGGGTTGGAGACAGACGTGAGGGAGAGCAAAAAGTAAAGAGCATCTGCACTGGGACTTTGAAGGTTGAATAGGAGCTCGCCAGGCTGCCAAGGGAGCAGGACATCTCAAGCAGAATTTACTCTTGGGGACTCTACCAAAGTTCTTAAAGCAGGAGCTGTGATTAGCAAATCGGCTATGTTGTGAAGGATGATCCTTTAAGATTTTTGCATCTGAAGAAGATACGTGACAACTTTTAGCTGGCAGCGGAGGGAGGTCTACCCTCCCTGCGAACTGTAAGACTTGAAAAGGCACACCCCATGCTGTGATCCAAGAACTTCGCCTTCCCCTGCAACTGTGCTTGACGGCACTGGTGACACACCATGATCCCTTACACCAGAGGAACAAATGTTCGGGGACAGCAAAATAATTGCAACTGTCATCTCTAGGAATCTAGGGAGTGAGTCTGCTCCCTGACACTCCCTGACTGCAAATACTAAGAACTTAATTCTTTTTTTTTTTTTTAGGCGAATTCTGGATCTATCACCCAGGCCAGAGTGCAGTGGCATGATCTTGGCTCACTGCAACCTCTGCCTCCCAGGCTGAGGCCATCCTCCTACCTCAGCCTCCAGAGTAGCTGGGACTACAGGCGTGTGCCACCATGCCCAGCTAATTTTTTTTTTTTTTTTTGTAGAGACAGGATCTCACTTTGTTGCCCAGGCTGATCTTGAACTCCTGAGTAAGAGCTTTGTCCTAATAATTAATAATACCAATAATGCCTTCCATTATAAGCATCTTGTTTACAAGTATCCCATTTCACACATGAGAATCCAATGTCCAGAGAGGTGGAGTGACTTGTTTGAAGTCACACAGCTTGGAGGTATACATGGCATTCGACCCTGGGCTACCTGACTCTAAAGCTAGATTTGTCATAGGCGGAGGTGACCAGGTCGTTGATTCAATTGTTTAATGGGCTACCCTATTGGATTGGTGGAATCAGAGCCTGAAAAAGACACCCAAAGAGGGTCAGCGTTTTCAGACTTACAACATGTCAGAGCATCTGGGTCTTCAGGGAATCCCAGCCAGTACTGCTAGAGTAAGCAAAAGATTACTACATCTCTGGTTTTGTGCCAAATCCCAAACCATTCCATCCTAGAGTTGAGTACGGGTGTACAGCATTCAAGGCCTCTGATTTTGGAACAACTTCAGGGAGCAAAACATATTTAAGAGAAGCCTGTACATTTCAGCTTCTCCCTCAGCCAGGAAATTACTCAAATGATTGAGTCTCCCAGGGCCCTCTGAGAGTATAGACCCAGAAAGATGCACATCCATAATGCCTGGTACACTGTAGGTGCTCAATTAATGCCTGTTGAGACAAACCAAACTTCTTTTTTCTTTCTTTTTTTTAATTTTTTTTGTGTGTGTAGAGACAAGGTCGCTCTCTGTCACCCAGGCTGGAGTCCAGTGGCACAATTGTAACTGACAGCAGCCTCGAACTCCTGGGATCAAGCAATCCTCCTGTTTTAGCCTCCCAAATAGCTGGGACTACAGGTGCACACCACGACATCTAGCTAATCTTTTTTATATTTTGTAGAGATAGGGTCTTTCTATGTTGCCCAGGCTGGTCTTGAACTCCTGTCCTCAAGCAATCTTCCCACCTCTTCCTCCCAAAGTTCTAGGATTACAGGCATAAGCCACCATGCCTGGTTCAGATCAAATTCTTGATGTGGTGAATCTGCCATCCCAAGCAAAACTGGCCTGAATGGTTCCAGATCGGCCCCTGCCTTGAAGGAAGGTAAGAGGAGCCGTTTTTCCACCTCCAATGGAAAACATGTTCCGCAGTCTAAAGGCCTATCAGTCTGATCTGTCTGGCTAGCCTCTCACTTGAATTATCCCTGCAGAAATTGCTGAAGTCCACTGTTCAGCTCTCCTAAGTTCTGGTCCTTGCCATCTTCACAGGTGGAATCCTATCCTTCTTCCCTTCTCCCCCTGCTGTGCTGTGAATTTGCCTTCTTCAGCCATTCACTCATTCATCAGCAGGTATTTCCTGAGCACCTGCCAGGTGTGGTACACGCTGCTGGAGACATGGAGCAAACAGGCAGGAATGGCCCAGCCCTGCCTTCGTGGGTTTATGATCTCACTGGGAAGCAAATAAAATCACAAACCTAAGGGCACAACCAGGAGAACTGCCATGAACTCATGATGGATCAGGTTTTGCACCAAAATGTAAGTCATTTTTGAGTGTGAAACCAAGAACCCTCTGGGCGACACAGTGCATTGGTTAGAGCACGAGATCTGGATTCAGGTTCTATTTCTGCTGTTCATTTCTTGTGTGACCTTGAACAAGCTTCCTCACCTCTCTGAGCTTGGGTTTTCTCATGTATACAATGATAAGGAAGTCTTCCTCATACAGTTTTGGAGTTTAAGTAAACTAATACAGATCAAGTCATTGATGAAAGAGTGTGCTACCATTTATGGTGCTCTCCATCATGTACCAAGCACTGCGCTAAGTGATTTACCTAAGATCAAGTTCAAGCCACTGTTATATCTCACTTGGGCCACTGCGAAAGTCTCTTGACCTGTCTCTCTGGCCTGGTCTTGTCCCTCCAGTTCATCATGCACAGAGAAGCCAAAGCGATCTTGTAAAAATTCCACAGACATCGTTAGTGTCCAGATTATAATGTCTCTAAGAACATTTCCCACTGAAAGGAACCAGGACTCCTTGGAGAAATGGCTGATTCTAGGGCTGGGGCAGAAATGTACATGATGAGCTGAGATATCTTCTTGCCTGAAAACAAGGACCCTCCAGGGGCATGGGCTACCAAAGAGAGGCTGCAAACGGATGATGACTGCAGTGGATTGAAACACATCAAAATATCTTTAAAAACCATAAGGTCATAACACCACTCAAAACAAAAACAACTCGTTGACACTTTTCATGGCTGCTAGGGCTACTCATTACTCTGAAAATAGACTTAGCCCCGCCCACACGCAAAAAAAGGACATAATCAACCATGTACTCTGCCTTTCAGGGACTGTATTTCAGGGTAAGCAAATGCTTGAGGAAAGTCGTGTGGTAGAGAACAATGAGAGTTGGGCCGGGCACAGTGGCTCATGCCTGTAATGCCAGCTCTTTGGAAGGCCAAGGCGGGAGTATCGTTTGAGCTCAGGTTTGAGACCAGCCTGGGCAACATAGTGAAACCTCATCTCTATCAAAAATACATAAAATTAGCCAGGCATGGTGGCGAGCGCCTGTGGTCCCAGCTACTCAAGAGGCTGAGGCAGGAGGATCGCTTGAACCTGACAAGTTGAGGTTGCAGTGAGCCAAGATTGTGCCACTGCACTCTAGCCTGGATGACAGAGAGAGACCCTGTCTCAAAACAAACAAACAAACAAAACCAGAAACAACAACAACAACAAAAAACAACAAGAGCTAATAAGCACAGAAAGATTGATGGAAGTAGAAAATCACTATAGTAATGAAACAATAATCTGGGCTTTGCTCATCAGCAGGCAGTAAAGTCATTCAGCAAGAGGGTGATAGGGAACTTTACGACGGAGGTCAGACTGATACCCTAAACTCGCTAATGAACCAAAATCACTAAAAGTGGGATAACTGAACTTTATGTTCTTGACGTGATGCAAGAGAAAACAGAAAAACACCTTCAAAGTATTCCTGCCAAGGATCTGCACCTGAATTGATTCAAGCCTCTTGACCTAGTACTTATTTATAGGTATAGAAGAACATGTTAGATGACACTTGGAAGATGCAATCAGCCAAATCCAGAATATGGAAAATTCTACGGGACAAATGACCCAGTTTCAATAAGTAACTGGCATTTAATAAAGGGAGTTGCTGATTATTACAGATGAGGAGACTTAAGAGAACCCCTGTGGGTCCTGATTTGAATAAAACCATTCAAAGACATCTTTGAGTCACCTGGAGGACAGTCAGCATGAACTAGGTACTAGATTAAGGAATTATCATTCATTCTGTTAGATAGATATAATTATGGCAATGGTTTAAAAAAAAAACTTGTGTCTTTTAGAAATGTGTGCTAAAGTATTGCGGGCAAAACAGTGTGATATCTGGCTGTGAGAATTGCTTGAAAATACTCTGGGGGCCAGATGCAGTGGCTCACATCTATAATCCCAGCACTTTGGGAGGCCAAGGCAGGAGGATCGCTTGAGCCCAGGAGTTCAAGACCAGCCCGAGCAACATGGCAAACCCTGTTACCTAAAAAATAAAAATTAAAAAAAAAAAAACATTAGCCAGGCGTGGTGGCGTGTCCCTGTAGTCCCAGCTACTCTGGAGGCTGAGATGGGAGCCCAGGGTAGTAGAGGCTGCAGTGAGCCGAGATTGTGCCACTGCACTCCAGCCTGGGCGACAGAGTGAGACCCTGTCTCTTTTTTTTTTTGAGACAGGGTCTCACTCTGTCACCCAGGCTGGAGTGTAGTGGCACAATCTTGGCTCAATGCAACCTCTGCCTCCCAGGTTCAAAAGATTCTCCTGCCTCAGCCTCCTGAGTAGTTGGGATTACAGGTGCATGCCACCAGGCCTGGCTAATTTTTGTATTTTTTGTAGAGATGGGCGTTTTTCCATGTTGGCCAGGCTGGTCTCAAACTCCTGGCCTCAAGTGATCTGCCCGCCTCGGCCTCCCAAAGTGCTGGAATTACAGATGTGAGCCACCACGCCCGGCCTAAGACCCTGTCTCTTAAAACAAACAAATAAACAAAAAAAACTCTGGAGCTCTAATTAATGATACGCATGTTGAAGTATTCAAGGATAAAGACACTGATATCTGCAATTTACAGGTGACAAATACAGAAAAATGGTAATGGCAGAAGCTAATCAGGGGTATATGGGCAC
Source organism: Pan troglodytes (assembly GCF_028858775.2). Lineage (NCBI taxonomy): Eukaryota > Metazoa > Chordata > Mammalia > Primates > Hominidae > Pan > Pan troglodytes. Next base: position 115,933,058 of record NC_072408.2, on the reverse strand, counting down.
CCACTGTAAAATTCTTTCAACTTGTATGTTTAAAATATATATATATATTTTTTTGAGATGGAGTCTCGCTCTGTCGCCCAGGCTGGAGTGCAGTGGTGCGATCTCGGCTCACTGCAAGCTCCGCCTCCCGGGTTCATGCCATTCTCCTGCCTCAACCTCCTGAGTAGCTGGGACTACAGGCACCTGCCACCACGCCCGGCTAATTTTTTGTATTTTTAGTAGAGACGGGGTTTCACCATGTTAACCAGGATGGTCTCGATCTCCTGACCTCATGATCCGCCCACTTTGGCCCCCAAAGTGCTGGGATTACAGGCGTGAGCCACTGCACCCAGCTTAAATTTTTTTATAATAAAATGTTGGGGGAATAATATAGGGAAAATGGGTATAGGAAGATGAAACTAGAAGGGCAGAAAGGCAATGGTTATTGAAGCTGGCTGATGAATGCATTGGGGGACCACTGTGCTATTTACTCTGCTTCTGAAGGTGTTAAAAAAAAAACAGGTCAACTTTTTTTCCTATACCAAAAAGTTAAAAAGTTCATAAAATACAATGCAAGTACCCACCAGCTGATTGAAACCTGAATATTAATAGCTAATACTTATGAGTACTAATTTGTGCTAGGCTCCGTATTCAGCATCTTTTTTTTTTTTTTTTTTTTTTTTGAGACAATGTCTGACTCTGTCGCCTAGGCTGGAGTGCAGTGGCACAATCATAGCTCATTGCAGCCTTGAATTCCTGGGCTCGAGCAATCCCCCTCCTCGGCCTCCCAAAGCACTGGGATTACAGGCATGTGCCACCACGCCCAGCAAAATTTTTTATATTTTGTACAGACAGGGACTCAAGCAATCCTCCCGCCTTGGCCTCCCAAAGCACTGGGATTACAGGCATGAACCACCATACCTGGCCTATATGAAGCATTTTATAATCATTGTCTCATTCCACCTTGTGAGACCAGTAGCAGGGGAAGCCTTGTTTTATTGATGAGGAAGTTCCGGGTTCGAGAAGTTGAAGTGACGCAAAGTCACTCACCCGGGTAGTAAGCAGATGAACTGAATTTCACCTTTTCAATGATTGCTCACTGCACCCCTTTCCATGGTCTACACGGCCCTGGCAAACCGGCCTCTGCCACACTGACCCCTCTGCGTTCCTCTGCACATGCTGCCTGGAATGTTCTGGAATGTTCTTCCCCTCCCTGCCCCCACTTCTGTCCTTTGCATGGTTATCTCTTGCTCTTTTTCTGATGGTTGGCTTCAGTGTCCCCACCTCAAACCCACCCTGATACTCAGTGGTCTTATTCTGTAGGACACGTGCCATTCATCACGTGCTGACCTGACTCTGTGCATTCACCAATGAGTTTATGCCTCTTCTCCACTGGAATAGAAGCTTCCTAAGGGCAAGGAGTGGCTCTGTCTTGCTCTGGGCTCTCCAGCACAGTGCCTAGCACACAGAAGCGTCAGGGTCAGTGAACACTTGCTGGAGGCCTGCACCCAGCTCAGGTGTGTCTGTGCCACCCCCACCCCTGCTGCCTACCTGGGGAATCCTCCTGCTCCACTGAGTCCTTGGGGCTGGGAGTGTCCAGGTGAGGCCCTGGGCACAGGCATCTGCACGGCTGTTGAACCCCTGCTGGCTGCTCCCTCATACTGCTGTATCAGGGGCCACCAGAGAGACGCCATGGAACACCATGCTCTTGCTCTATGCCTCACAGTTCCCTGACCTCTTCCTCCTGGCACTCATCATAGGTTGTAGTTATGTGGGTCATTATTACACATCTACCAGTGTCCCCCACTAGAAGGTAAGATCTGTGAGAGCAGGCAAGGCTTAAAACCCAGAGGGGCACAGATTTATCATCAATTTCTGACTTCATCTCCCCCGACCCCTTCCCCAGTCTATTTGCAACTCTGAAAATAGGGTTCTTTTGTAACTCCAGTATAGATACACTAGGAGGCATATAGTAGTCCCTCAAGGAACCCATAAAAGCATGTTGAATAAGAATGAAAGCTGGCAGGCGTGGTCTCTCATGCCTGTAATCCCAGCACTTTGGGAGGCCTAGGCGGGCAGATCACTTGAGGTCAGGAGTTCGAGACCAGCCTGGCCAACATGGTGAAACCCTGTTTCTACTAAAAATACAAAAATTAGCCGAGTGTGGTGATATGCACCTGTGGTCCCAGCTACTTGGGAGGCTGAGGCAGGAGAATCGCTAGAACCTGGGAGGTGGAGGTTGCAGTTAGCTGAGATCACGCCACTGCACCCCAGCCTGGGCAACAGAGCAAGACTATGTCTCAAAAAAATAAAAAAGAAAGCTGATGTTTGTTGAGCACCTCCTACACACTGAGTCTTATGCTGTGCACTTTGTGTGTGTTATCTCTTTAAATGTTCACAAAAATGATAAGATGAGGCACAGAGAGAAAGTCTGTTGTTCAGAGTCACATCAGTGAGTGGCAGAGCTGGGCCCTGGGCTGGGCCCTCCAGCTCCAGGTGTGCACGTGTGTGGCACACGTGTGTGGGTGTGTTTTCTCCATCCCTTCCCCTACGCCCACCATTGCCTCACTCCAAGGCTGAGCTAGTGCAACAGCCTGTTAGCAGATCTCACTGAATCAATTCTACTTTCTCCCTGTTCAAATTCATCCAGAACCCTGGGAGACAGTGCTCTATTTACACACACACACATACACACACACATGCACGCACACACACATGCACACACACACCCCTTGCACCCTGCTCAAGAGCTCGAGCCTGTGAACCTCATCCACTCCATGGTCCTGCCTCCCAGGATCCTGCAAGGAGATGAGGAAGGCATGGAATGAAACGGTTCCATGTTTTGCAAGAGGTGGCTATGAATACCAATCCTGAAAGATGGTCCCCACCCTTGCCAAAAAATAACATTTCTAGGGCCAAATCCCAATGTCACATCTTGGAGAGTCCCACTGCATTTAGCATAGTAAAGGCTCTGAGAAGTCCTGCTGTAAACCACAGGCAGCCTGGTGTTTCCCAAACTGATTGGCCCTGGAGGCCTGTTTCCACCTTGCATGGGCAGCTCTCCATATCAGAAGAGCTCCAAAAGCCTCACTTTGTGGGGAGTATGGAAATAAAAGACCGAGGCCTTCCTTATAACACAGCAGAGAAAGCCTTCTAGGTCAGTTGGGAGGGGCATGTCCAACAACTGATTATTCTATAATAGCTAGTATTGAAGTCTGCAGCTGATTTGCTTCTAAATAGAAAGGAGAGTGTGTTCAAGTTGTCCTCTGATATCACCTTCACTCATTATTTAATTTAAAAATATGGAGCTTAATTAGTTCAACAGGAGTGGTGGAAAATCCTTTAATCCTTTTTTTTTTTCTTCTGAGATGGAGTCTCGCTCTGTCGCCCAGGCTAGAGTGCAGTGGCGCGATCTCAGCTTGCTGCAACGTCTGCTTCCCAGGTTCAAGCGATTCTCCTGCCTCAGCCTCCCAGGTAGCTGGGATTACAGGCGCACCACCATAACTGGCTAATTTTTGTATTTTTAGTAGAGACAGGGTTTTGCCATGTTGGTCAGGCTGGCCTTGAACTCCTGACCTCAAGTGATCTGCCTGCCTCAGCCTCCCAAAGTGCTGGGATTATAGGCGTGAGCCACCCAGCCCTGTCTCAAAATCATTTTTTTTTTTTTGAGACAGAGTCTTGCTCTGTTGCCCAGGCTGGAGTGCGGTGGCACCATCTCGGTTCACGGCAAGCTCCACCTCCTGTGTTCAAGTGATTCTCCTACCTCAGCCTCCCAAGTCACTGGGATTACAGGCACTAGCCACCACACCCAGCCAATTTTTGTATTTTTAGTAGAGAAAGGGTTTCACCATGTTGGCCAGGCTGGTCTCAAACTCCTGACCTCAAGTGATCTAGCTCCTCAGCCTCCCAAAGTGCTGGGATTACAGGCGTGAGCCACTGTGTCTGGCCTGAAGAGACCTCTTCTATGTGTAGTTGTTTTCTGGGGCCCCAGCATGGGTCAGAGTGGCTAAAGTATGAGCCCAGAGAGCAGGACTTCTGGAGTACAGCAGACCTGGGTGGAGGCTTTGCCATTTGTTATCTGATTGGCCTGAGCCCATCATGGAAATTCTCTGAACCTTGGTTTCCCGGCCTGTGGAATGGAATAAATAAAATCTCCTTCCTAGGATTGTCCTCAAAATTATGTGAGATCCCATAATTATTATGGCATACCTGGGGTATGCCACCTACCCAATAATCAATACCTTGGTTTCTCTGCTGTGCCCAGCCTGGATTGTCTGATACAAGGATCCCTGGATTCCTGGAATAAATGAACACGGTCTATCTTCCTAGAAAATCACCTTACTCTACGGTCATAAATTTACTATTATCACTGCAAACAGAGAGATCTATTAGGATAGGATGTGAAATGTGCATACATTTTTCCGATCAAATGCAATATTTCTAACTCTGTTTCCTGGTTTCCCTGGGTACAGGTGAACTCTACTTTGAAGTAACAAGTCACTGAATCACAAATTCAGAGGAAGCATGAGAACAAGGTATTCCAGGCCAGGTGCAGTGGCTCATGCCCGTAATCCCAGCACTTTGGGAGGCCAAGGTGAGCAGATCACTTGAGGTCAGGAGTTCGAGACCAGCCTGGCCAACATGGCAAAACCCCATCTCTACTAAAAATACAAAAATTAGCTGGGCGTGGTAGTGCTTGCCTGCAATCCCAGCTACTCGGGAGACTGAGACTGAGGAATTGCTTGAACCTGGGAGGCAGGGGTTGCAGTGAGCTGAGATTGTGCCATCGCACTCCAGCCTGGGTGACAGGACGAGACTCTGTCTCAAAAAAAAAAAAAAAAAAAAAAGAACAAGGTCAAAGTTTCTACTGGGATAAGACTTCAAGGAAACCTCCATTTCAAAAGATTAAAATGTTTATTTCCCCATGAAGATTGGGTATCTCATGTAATGTAATACTCAAATTTCTGTCTCAGACCTAAAGGTGTTGAAAGTATGAGCGAGTTTACACAACACCTGAGCAGGAGCAAATAAAACTCTTAAGAGCTTCTGAAAGAAAGTTACAGATTAGAGATATTTTCATCTCTAAATCACATGAATTAGGATTGGCTGGGTCTTTCCACTTAAAACTTGGAGAAGTCATAAAAAGAAATGTTGTAAAGAACTCCATGTCACTATTAGCAGAAACATGCAATTTATAAAATGATATCTTTGGCCAGGCGCGGTGGCTCATGCCTGTAATCCCAGCACTCTGGGAGGCCGAGGCGGGCAGATCACTTGAGGTCAGGAGATCGAGACCATCCTGGCTAACACAGTGAAACCCTGTCTCTACTAAAAATACAAAAAAAATTAGCCGGGCGTGGTGGTGGGTGCCTGTAGTCCCAGCTACTTGGGAGGCTGAGGCAGGAGAATGGCGTGAACCCAGGAGGCGGAGCTTGCAGTGAGCACTCCATCTCAAATAATAATAATAATAATAATAATAATAATGATAATATCTTCACCTTTCAGTTTTTAAATTGCAAGTCCCATGTCCCGGGAATTCCCCGGTCCTGGGCAAATTGGGATGGTTGGTCACCCAACCTATATGGATGCCCATTGATATTAAAAAATAAAAGTAATCACAATAGACATGAGGGAGATAGTTGTGTACAGTGTGAGTGTACAGAATAAAAGGTCTGGGGGGTTTATACCAAAATGTGCACAGTGGCTACCTGGAGGAGGAGGGTTAGACAGGAATAACAGAGCAAGGAGACTTTTGCACGGTGCTGAGTGACTTTTTAACTTGCATATTATTTTGGAATGCATTTTTTCAACATTTAAAGAAAGTCATGTCTTCCTAGAAATATAGGATATAGGACCACTACAAACGCTTTACTCTTAGTCTCCTTTTTTTCTTTTTCTTTTCTTTTTTTTTTTTTTTTGAGACAGAGTCTTGCTCTGTCAGTCAGGCTGGAATGCAGTGGCGCAATTTTAGCTCACTGCAACCCCCACCTCCTGGGTTCAAGCGATTCTCCTGCCTCAGTCTCCCAAGTAGCTGGGATTACAGGTGCCCATCACCACATCTGGCTAATTTTTATATGTTTAGTACAGATGGGGTTTCGCCATGTTGGCCAGGCTGGTCTCGAACTCCTGACCTCAAGCGATCCACCTGCCTCTGCCTCCCAAAGTGCTGGGTAGCATGAGCCACCGCGCCCAGCCTTAGTCTGCTTTAAAAAAAAAAAAAAAAAAAAAAGAACAACCATTTGAGGAAACAGAAACAGAATACTATTCCTTAAGACAGTAGCTTTGGAGGCAAAAAACAAAAAACAGAATTGTTTATAAAACGTTGTGGAACTTATATGGGAGCATGTCCAGGGATCCACACCACCATTTATAGAAGCAAAGAAAGGCCCTTCTCTTTCATCTGCGTTACATTTCGAGCTCTTCTGATCAGCTTCCTTCAAACATGACGGGAGTCGTTTTTCCCCGGGGACCCCAAGTGCATGCCTTCAGACAGGGTCTGCTCTCACTATACATTGGGTTCGAATTTACCTGGACGTTGGCAGAATGGTCCGGACCCCGGGGAGGGGCGAGCTGACTTACCACTTTATTCCTGCCGCTTTTCTCTTGCCATGTCCTCCCCACCGTGCATTCAGGGTTACATTTTCCAGGTTCCTTGTTTGCTGAGGGCCTGAATCTAAGCCTGCTAGCTGCTTACTCTGGGGACTGCAAATGTCACTTTTAGATTAATCGGCCCCTGCTGTTTAAAAATATCCCTGGAGCACTTAACCTTCAAAGCAGCAACAACCCGGGGCAAAGATGAGAAAGATCCCACGTCAAACCACTTGTGCAGCCCTGGCTACTCCTGGGAGAGTTCTGCTATCTGCCTTTTAATCCCATAACTCGCTTTATTTCATAATTCTTAGCTGTTGAAGCCATGAGGCATCTAAAGTCCATGTTGTCGTAAGCAGTAGGCAGAAAGTCATCTGGGCCCTCCTGTGACATGCTGAAAATTAACTGCCTACAGGTGTTGGTCATTTGAGAAACAAGCCCCCATTGAAAACCGTGAATGGGAAGGTGATCGCTATCAGGTCACCTGGCTTCTCTCCCCTGAAAATATTTGGCGAAACCCTCTCAAATCACGCCACTTAATGGAATGTTTCCAATTTCTTGTGACTTGGGGATAAAAGAAAAAAACAGCTCCATTGCCACATTCTCATTCAGGGTCGACTGGCTCTTGCTAGGGTTGAGCACAGAAGAGGAAATTCAGCACACGCTGCAGTTACATAGTGTTCTGCAACGTGGGGAGGGCTGGCATGTGGGACAAAGGTCGCCTCCAAGGCCCAGCTGGAGAAGCCCAGCCAACTAGGCAGCAGGAAAGTGGAGACCACATAGGAGCACATTGTGCTCAGGCAACAGGGAAGGTGGAACCCACTTCCTGCCAACAATGATGGCCTTACTAAACAGCAAGTGGAGAAACTGGCGAGAGCGCTGAGCACGGGATCTGTGCAAAACGGTTTAAATGGAAATTGCTGCTGGGGCTGGTGCAGCCTGTTCACAGCTACTTCGTTTCTGGGCTTATTTTGCAATAAGGAACAGTCATTGAATATTGGACTTCTTGGGATTTTCTCCACTGGACTTGGAAGCATGTGCTCTGGAAACCTCAGCGTTATCAGTTGTAACCCCACAGCACCAGGTACATGTTACAGGAACCGGGGGTGAAGGAATGCAGGTCAAATGCCTGCACAATGCCCGGCCCGTGTCATATGTTCTCTAGCCACAGTAGCCCTTGTGATGGCTCTTAGTCTATTTATTAAGACAATGAAAGAGGTGACTCTCAAACAAACCTATGTTTCCAGGGAGAGCCATCTGTGATTCAAGGACATTTTTGTAAAATTCCATTGAAAAAAATTCTTAGACTTCTAACTTCATGAAAAAAAAATTCTTTCCCAGTGATTCCAAATAATCATGATCTAGGCAGGGTGTTGACAGTGGCAGGACTATTAGGCTTTGAAATCAAGCTGATGTGGGTTTGAATCCTCCCTCCATTAGCCATGACTTTGAGCAAATGGCTGAGCTTCAGTGTCCTCATCAACTACTTCACCATATGGGTGAGAAAATGAAATGATTTATATTGAGTTTCTGGCACAGGGGCTTGCTCATGACAAGCACTTAATATCTTTCTAATGAAATTCATTACTTTCAAAAAGACTAGACATACCTACACATACAGGTGAAGAACTCTGCGGTGATTCAGTTCTCCCTAGACACTATCTCTTTAAGACACAGGTATTTTCCGGAATATAATTGGAAGGCTTGAAACCAAAGTTATTCATAAACTCTTTCCATCAAACACAAGAACGGTAATAGAAATATATTTCTTCAAACAGCTGTTAGTTTCAGAAAGTCACAGGTATCAAGTTACATTTTTTGTTTTGTTTTGTTTTAGAAATAGGATCTTGCTCTGTTGCCCAGGCTGGATGGAGTGCAGTGGCATGATCATAGCTCACTGCAGCCTCGAACTCCTGGACTCAAATGATCCTCCTGCCTCAGCTTCCCAAGTAGCTAGAACTACAGGCACACACCACCCCTGGCTAATTAAAAAAAAAAAATTTTTTTTTTTTAGAGACAAGGTCTCATTATGTTGCCCAAGTTGGTCTTGAACTTCTGGCCTAAAGTGATCTTCTTGCCTTGCTTCCTAAAGCACTGGGATTACAGGTGTGAGCCACTGTACCTGGCCCCCAAAAAATTATTAAGTGACCACACGGTCTAACAAAACAAGGCACCTGGAAAGAAATCACCAGTCCTGCTGCAAACCGGACCCTCTGGGAGAATTCAGATGCCTTCCCCCACCAATTAAATCAGAATTTCCAGGGATGGGGTCTGGCTTTTGCATGTTTTAGCTTCTCTAGGCTGGAGGAGCACTAGCTTCTTGTTGGAAGGCTCCCTACCTTCCTCTCCCACACCCTCACTCCAAACATCATTAAGAGAGACAAAAGAACATGCTATATACACAACTAACAAGCAGAGAACAAAAATTATTGATCTCCTGGTCTGCTCCGCTCACCAATATTTATATTTCCAAGCATATTTCAAAAACTTAAAAACTGGTTCCCTAGCCTGGGCAACTTAGCAAGACCCCATTTCTATTAAAAACTTAGCCAGGTATGGTGGTGCATACCAGTGGTCCCAGCTGCTCAGGAGGCTGAGGCAGGAGGATCACCTGAACCCAGGAAGTTGAGGCTGCAGTGAGCCATGACTGAGTCACTGTACTCCATCTTAAGAAACAGAGTGAGACTCTACCTCAAAAAAAAGAAAAAAAAAATTGGTTCCCATTGACTTAAACTACAAAGGAACTTCCTGTTGTCAGACCCAAATTACAGTGTCAGAAGGACTCTAAGCAAGGAGGCCATCTCCAGCAGAAGAATGTTCTAGCTTTCCTCAGCTTGAGTCAGCACAAGTCAGCATGTGAGGTCTTTTCAAAGTAACCCAGAGCACCTCCCTGCAACCTGTTTTTCCTTGTAAATCTTGAAGGTTTGGCAAGGATGAAAAGCCAACACCACACGCATATGCCAAAAAGTTTGCTTCTCCACCAAACATATTTGCTAAGACTTTTATATGAGAAGCAAACTGAAGCAGAAAGTGAATTTGAACGAAGAGATGTATTATCTAATAATGCAAGCATACTAGCAACATGCTAAAGTCTATCTTTAAAAAATGCAAACAATTTATAGTCCCTGACCTTGCCCTGCTGGACGTAGATCAAAAGCAGGCAGTGACTTTCACACAATTAATTATTTTATAACTGGACGTTTCCAGTACAACATTTGCTAATAACTGACTTCCTTGTGTTACCAATTCCAAAAGCTGTTAGAGATCTCCCTAACTCACCTGAAAAGGGAGGAAACAGGAATCATTAGGCCAGGTTCTCAGAAGCCTCCCAAACCTTGCCACGTGGAACCATCCAGCTCCACATCCAGCATGTGGGTCCTGCCTTTGCAGAGGCAGGCTCCTCAGTGTTGAATGCTCTTGTTCCTCTTTGTGGCCTGGAAAGTTCAATATCCACTCAGACATTCTCTCCACTGGGAAATGTCTTCTTTCCTGGGCTGACCCAGCCGTTGCTGCCTTTTTGTTCCCACCGCACTGACAGTGAGTACACACAGGGGTCTGCAGACTGTGGTTCCAGATGCCTGTTTTCCAATAGCTCCCAAGCTAGGAGTGGTTTTTACATTTGTTAAATGCTTAGGAAAAAAAAAAAGATTTCGTGACACATGAAAATCATATTAAAATCTAATTTCAGTGTCCATAAATAATAAAGTTTTATTGGAACACAGCCTCGCCCGTTCCTGTACGTTTTGCCCACGGCCGCTTTCTCTGCAGTGAGTTGTTGAGCAGTTCCCACGGAGAACGGGTAACTGCAAACCCTCAAATATTTACCATCTGACCCTTCACAGAAAGTTTGCCAACCGCTGACCTAAAAGGCTAAGACTGCCTTTTATGCATCTTTGCATACTGAGTGCAGGAATATAGCAGACTTGACACATGAAAAAAGCAACTACCACATAGCTAAGAGTTCATCAAAATGAATTGCCTGGTTTTTTTTTTTTTTTTTGAGACGGAGTTTTGCTCTTATGCTCTTGTTGCCCAGTCTGGAGTGCAATGGTGCGATCGCCCGGGTTCAAGTGATTCTCCTGCCTCAGCCTCCCAAGTAGCTGGGATTACAGGCATGTGCCACCACGCCTGGCTAATTTTGTATTTTTAGTGGAGACAGGGTTTCTCCATGCTGGTCAGGCTGGTCTTGAACTCCCGACCTCAGGTGATCCACCCACCTCGGCCACCCAAAGTGCTGGGATTACAGGCATGAGCCCCCACACCTGGCTGAGTTGCCTAGTTTCTAAAGAATCAGTAATTAAATTTTTGGAGGGTCATGGACCCAGAAGCTGCTCTGTGTACTGTTTAAAGTGTCACCACATGACTAAAGTTCAATATATACACATATATATTGAATATATATAGATATACATACATATATAGTATACATACATATATATTGAACTTATATACATATATATTCAATATACGTATATTGAACTTTTGTATATATTATATAGAAATGTATGTATATATATTTAAAATATACATTTTATATTTTAAAATATAAAATAATTGTGTTTTGAATTATTCCTGGAAACTTGGAGCTCACTGCTCCCCCTACCGGCAGTGCTGCACCGGGAGAGAGAGAAGTGTGAAAAGCTAACTGGTGTAGCACAATTATCCCTTCACTTCTCCCTTGGCTAAGGGAGTCCACTGTTGTTTAGAGGAAGATCCCAAAGTTACCAGAGGGCAAATCGACCATGCATCCTCCTCCCGTGAAAGCCAGCTTGCTGACCACAAAATGTAGAATGATAAACCCTTCCCTACATAGATAAGGAAAGGAAGCAATATTTTCAAGCAAACTCTGGTCTCCCTCCCTGCCCTTTTAAGAAATGCATTTGCTAGTCTCGAGGTTCTGGCGGGATGCATTCTTTCTTGCCCATTTAGTTAAAAGTTTCTCTACTAAAAGTACAAAAATTAGCCGGGCGTGGTAGTGCATGCTCGTAATCCCAGCTACTTGGGAGGCTGAGGTGGGAGGATTGCTTGACCCCTGGAGGCAGAGGTTGCAGTGAGCCGAGATCGCGCCACTGTACTTCAGCCTGAGCGACAGAGTGAGACTCTCTCTCAAAAAAAAAAAAAAAAAAAGAAAAAAGAAAAAGAAAAAGAAAGAAAGAAAAAAACAACACAATTGTGGCTTCTTTGTTGGAACACTGGGGGATCCCACAGATCATCCTGACAGCTCCCACTACCTGAGCCTGGGCTGCGGACCAGTGCGTCATCAGGGAGTCTTCCTGGAGCCCTGGCCTCACTTCCGAGTTCCAGATGTCTCGGAGTCTAGAAACACTGGCTGAGCGGGGGATGCAGGCGGCTCCCCTCCAACGTCACAGGGCTTGGCAGAACGTAGCCACGACGGGCACGCCATGTTCCCCGAAGAAATGCCTTCCTCAGGCCGTTAGTTACCCCTCTGGGGTCTCAGCTGGCAGCCGGTGCTCCACGGTTCTCGGAGTTGGGGCGCTGCTCCAGGCCGGGGGTTGGGCCCAGCGCTCACCGCAGCCAGGGGAGGGTTGGGCCGTTCCACTGAGCGGCAGGGCGGGGAGGAGGGGCAAGGGTGGCCCCTCCTGCAGACAGTGGTTGCTATGGGAACCCTGGGAGGCGCCAAGGGAAAGGGCAGCCCAAGGACGTCCATGGATGCCCCGGCCTGGACGCACAAAGGACACTTGCACAAAACAAACTTTTAACAAACTTTTATTAACAAACCTCGCGTAGAGCCAACTCTAACCCTACTAACAGCAAAAACAGCATTGCTAACAAGATCAAGGATGGAGGTGCAGACCCAATAAAGATTCTCTTAAAAAAAGGACTGGGAAAAAATATATATATATATATCTGCATGAGTACTTTTTAAAAAACTAAAACTTTCCAGTGTTGCAGAAAAAAAATCCCAAAGTGATTTCAGTCGGTTAAAAAAAACAGTACTTGGCAGTCTGTGCTGCCTTAAAAACCCCAACTGGACATAACCCTACGAGAAAATCACCCCACCCCATAAAGACAAAATTCCCTTTTCTCCTCTTCCTTGTTCAAATTCCACTGCTTATTCCACCAACACCCAAGGAATAACAAGACCCAGCTTACTTCTCTCGGTCCCTTATCTGATAAGGCTCACAGCAATCTTAACCTCTACTACAATCAGGAAATTGAGCCCTAATTTCTGGGCCAGATTCTGGAAAGTTGCAAAACATCCTTATGCTGCGAGGGGCCTGAGGACTCCTTCAAAGATCAAGGGGGCAGTGGAACTGGCAGACTGGCATGCCTGCCCTGCAAGGCTGAGACAAGGGGACCTTTCTAAGCAAAAACACCCCAACATCTGTCACTGAAAGTCTAACCAGGTAAAACCAAGGAGCAGCAGGCGCCAAACTAGGGCTGTGCCTGAAAGGTGCACATCTCCCCTGTTTCACCAAAAAGGCAAGGGAGATAAAGAGAGCCAACTGAGTATTTGACCTCATCTGTCTTCTGCGTATTTTAGGCCGAAGCCATGTTGCAGAGAAAGACATTTGGTCAAAGGGTAGCCTTTGTTGTTTGTGGTTGGATACAGCTGCCATTCCTGGACAGCCTGGTTCATGGCTGCTTTCTGGAAGCTTTTCCCCCTTATGCAGAGTACTTAAGAATTAATAGGAAAATTTTCAGTGGAACTTCGTAACTGGCAAATACGTTAACAGCAGCTTCTCAAAGGCCACCCCTCAGCTGATGATCACAGCTCCTTCCAGTCGATGGGCTTCTTGCCAGACTTCTGCAGCAGCTCATTGGTCTTTGAAAAGTGTCTACATCCAAAGAACCCTCTATACACTGACAAAGGGGAGGGATGAGCCGTCTGTAGTACATGGTGCCGCTTCTGAAAAAGATCAAGAATAAATGGTGGCAGATTTGGGACTTTTAAAATTTTTTTTTTTTTTTTTGAGACGGATTCTTGCTGCAGTGGCGTGATCTCGACTCACTGCAACCTCCGCCTCCCAGGTTCAAGCGATTCTCCTGCCTCAGCTTCCCAAGTAGCTGGGACTACAGGCGCGTGCCACCACACCCAGTTAATTTTTGTATTTTTAGTAGAGATGGGGTTTCATCATATTGGCCAGGATGGTCTCGATCTCTTGACCTTGTGATCCGCTCGCCTTGGCCTCCCCAAAGTGCTGGGATTACAGGCGTGAACCACCATACCCGGCCGGGACTTTTTTTTTTTTTTTTCCCCAAAAAGGAAGGACTGTGGCTGTTGCACTTTAAGACCCTGTGTGATTCCCCTTTGCCCTCTAAATTCTCCCCCTTCCAAAGTGGGGCATTCAGCATTTGCATTAGAACATTAGTCCGTTTGTTGAGCAACTACCTACCTTTGCTAGGCTCTGAGATGCAAAGAGCACCACCCTCTGCCTTCAAATTGGCAATTATCTATGCAATTTTCAAGTGTCCCTATCGTACCGCCAGCAATTTCCACTGCTAAGACTGTATTTGCTAAAGGACACCATGATGCATACACACACAGATAAACTCCTCAACTTATTAATACAATGGATGTGGTTAACATCTTGGAAAACCCATCCTAAGTAGAAAATATCCTAAGTTGAAGATATATTTATGACATATAACCTGCTGAACATCATAGCTTAACCTACCCTACCTTAAACATGCTCAGAACACCTACATTAGCCTACAGCTGGGCAAAACAAAGCTTCTTTTACAATGAAGTGTTTAGTACCTCATGTAACTCATTGAACACTGTACTGAAAGTGAAAAATAGAACGGGGCCAGTCACGGTGGCTTACACCTGTAATCCCAGTGCTTTGGGAGGCCAAGGTAGGAGGATTGCATGGGACCAAGAGTTTACAACCAACTGAGGCAACATAGCGAGACCCCATCTCTACACAAAAATTAAAAAGTTAGCCAAGTGTGATGGTATGCACCTGCAGTCCTAGCTACACAGAAGACTGAGGTGGGAGGATCACTTAAGCCCAGGAGTTCGAGGCTGCAAAAAGCTGTAATCGTGCCACTGCACTCCAGCCTGGGTGACAGAGCAAGATCTTTTTTTTAAATTTTTTATTTTTTGAGATGGGGTCTTACTCTGTCACCCAGGCTAGAGTGTAGTGGTATGACTGTGGCCCACTGTAGCCTCCACCTCCTAGGCTCAAGTTACTCTCCCACCTCAGCCTCCTGAGTACCTGGGACCACAGGTGCGTGCCACCACACCAGGCTAATTTTTTGTGTTTTTTAGAGACAAGGTCTCACTATGTTGCCCAGGCTGTTCTCAAACCCCTGAGCTCAAGTGATCCGCCACCCTGGCCTCTCAAAGTGTTGGGATTACAGGCGTGAGCCACTGCTCCCAGCCAAGAGACCCTGTCTCTTAAAGAAAGAAAAAAAACAACAACGTGTGAGTGCTCAAAGTATGGTTATACACCATTGTAAAGTCGAAAAAAATCAAGTCAAACTTTATAAGCCAGGGACCAGTTGTACCTACACAAATAGGAACATATAAAAGGACTCACTGACACACTGCTTATGTCAGCTAAAACCTAGTATACAATTCAGTGTTACAGAACTGGCTAAATGTATTTTTCTAAAGTTCTTACAATGTAACACCACATAACTCCTAGAAAAACATGTGAAAGATAAATATACTGATGAGATGACCTCCAAAATTTACCAAGTGAACAAAATGCAAAATAATTTCATTTTCTAAAAACTTTAGAAAAACACCCAAGACACTGTATTTAGTAGTTCCTTTAAGAGAAAGAAATAGTGGAAGCCATTTACTTTCCATTCTGTGCCTTTCTGAACTCTCTGAATCGTCTTACAGCTCCTAAGAAGGAAGAATTAAAAAACAAAAACAAAAACAAAAAAATCTCGCCACAAAAATGGAATAGTTGGCCAGACGTGGTGGCTCACACCTGTAATCCCAGCACTTTGGGAGGCTGAGGTGGGTGGATCACCTGAGGTCAGGAGTTCAAGACCAGCCTGACCAACATGAAGAAACTCCGTCTCTACTAAAAATACAAAATTAGCTGGATGTGGTGGTACATGCCTGTAATCCCAGCTACTCAGGAGGCTGAGGCAGGAGAATCACTTGAACCCAGGAGGGGGAGGATGCAGTGAACTGAGATCACGCCATTGCACTCCAGCCTGGACAACAAGAGTAAACTGTCTCAAAAAACAAAAACAAAAACAAAAACAAAAACGGAATAGTCAGTGGCCAGGTGTGATAGCTCACGCCTGTAATCCCAGCACTTTGGGAGGCCGAGGCAGGAGGATCGTTTAAGTCCGGGAGTTCAAGAGCCAGCCTGGGCAACGTGGTGAAACCCTGTCTCCACAAAAAAATACAAAAATTAGTCAGGTGTGGTGGCGCACGCCTGTGGTCCCTGCTACTCAGGAGACTAAGGTGGGAGGATTGCTTGAGCCTGGGAGGTTGAGGCCGCAGTGAGTTGAGATGAAGCCAGTGCATTCCAGCCTGGGTGACAGAGCTAGACCCTGTTTCAAAAGAAAAAAAGCAATAGTCATACATCACCTAATGACAGGGATGCATTCTGAGAAGTGTGTTGTTAGGCAATTTCACTGCTATCCGTACACCACAGGGCATCTTTACACAAACCCAAATGGGATAACCTACCACTACACACCTAGGCTATATAGTGTAGCTTATTGCTCCTGGTCTACAAACCTGTGTAGCATGTTACTGTACTAAATACTATAGGCAACTGTGACACAATGGTAGGCATTTGTGTATCTAAACATAGAAAAGATGCAGTAAAAATATTTTTTATTTATATATATATATATATATATATATGTTTTTTTTTTTTGAGATAGAGTCTCACTCTGTTGCCAGGCTGGAGTGCAGTGGCATGATCTCAGCTAACTGCAACCTCTGCCTCCCGGGTTCAAGCAATTCTCCTGCCTCAGCCTCCCAAGTAGCTGGGACTACAGGCACACGCCGCCACACCTGGCTAATTTTTTGTATTTTAGTAGAGACAGGGTTTCACTATGTTGCCCAGGCTGGTCTCAAACTCCTGAGCTCAGACAATCCACTCGCCTCGGCCACCCAAAGTGCTGGGATAACAGGTATGAGCCACCACACCCGGCCAGAATATTATAATCTTATGGGACCATCGTCATATATACAGTTTATGACTGAAACATCATTATGTGGCAAATGACTACTTTGATTTTTTAAAAATATCAACTATAGTTATTTTAATAGGGAGATATAGACCATTTTTGTTTTCCTCTTCTTTTCTGTATATAAAAACTAACGAACAAATCACTGTTTCTCAAAACGCTCCTGCCTTCAAGGGGCTCAGTCCAGGAGGGGCGATGAGGGGTGATGACTAAAGCCAGGCAATCCAGTGTGGTTAAGAGTACAGAGCCTGGAGCCAGACTGCCCGGGGTTGAGGCCTACCTCTACCATTCAGTAGCTGTATCACAGGGAAGTTGCTGCAACTCTAAGCTGCTTCAGTTTTCATCTGTAGACTGGGAATAACAATACCGCCCAGCTTATGAAGTTACTGTGACCAATCAAATGAGGATCACAGGTGCTGAGTGTGATAAGAAGTCATGCACACCAAATGCTGAACACACACACGCAAGCAGCACAGGCCCCTGTAAATGTCAGCCCTGCAGAGCTCTAAAGAATCCCAGAAGCAAATGACCTCCACACTGTAGGCAGAGAAAGCAGGATATGCAAAGGCAGGGAAGTGGGGCACCGTGAAAAAGTAAAGGGGAATGGGTCAGCTTAGGGATCGGAGTGCAAAGAGGGATAGAGTTAAGTCTGGGAGGCCGATTGGGGGCCACCCTCCTACCCCCCTGAAATCAGATCTTCGGCCTAAGGCAAGGCCTTCCAGGGAGAAAGCATCAGAACCCTCCAGGCAAGATCAGGTGAGGGCCTGAATGAAGGCAAAGGTGGTCAGGCAGGGGTAGATTTGGAGGGGGAAGAAAGAACACAGATATGAATGACTGACTGACTGGGAAGGGGGAAAAAAAGGACAGAAGAGGGGAGAAAGAGAGGTAGGCAGGTGTCAGTAATAGATCTGGCTGGACAACTGGGCAGATGATGGTGCTTTTTGCTGCTAGGGAGTGCAGAGGAGGAAGTTTAGTGAAGCATGGATGAGAAAAGGAGAAACTTCGTTTGGAAAATGTTGAATTTGGCATGTTTATGGGGCAGTAGTAACAAGGCACTCTATAGATCAGAAGAGACACTGGGCTGGAGATATGCAATTTGGCTTTAATGACCAAGCTACTTTAACAACTGTTTACTTTCAGACCAAACCATGATTAAAGATTACCAATATACTGTGGAAGAGCAACACTGGCCGTAAACCTCCCTAAGGGATAGAGATTAGCAATTACTCTCACGCACACTTCTTACATACCTAGATCATCACATCTTAGCAGTTCATACCAGTCAGATCTTAGGTCACTCATACAAGTGTATGCCTACCTCAAAGCCTTTCTGAGAGTTAAGTAAGATTCTGCATGCAAAGTACTCAACCTGGTCGGGTGCGGTGGCTTACATCTGTAATCCTAGCACTTTGGGAGACCAAGATGGGAGGATCGCTTGAGGTCAGGAGTTCAAGACCAGCCTTGGCAACATGGTGAAACCCAGTCTCTACTAAAAATAAAAAATATTAGCTGGGTGTGGTGGCAGGCAACTGTAATCCTAGCTACTCAGGAGGCTGAGGCAGGAGAAGTGCTTGAACCCAGGAGGCGAAGTTGCAGTGAGCCGAGATCATGCCACTGCACTCCAGCCTGGGTGACAGAGAAAGACTCCATCTCAAAAAACAAAAGTGCTCAACCTAGTACCCACACAAGGTAGGGGTTAAATATACGTGCGCATTTCTGATACCCCCGTTACCTCCTGCTGATACACCAAAAACTATTGTCAGGTTACCTCTGCTAAGCCCTTGCCTTCGATCATTGAAGCATTTACTCTATAATTTATCCCCCACCCAATGTCTCTCCCATTTGCCAGGGATGAACACACCCCTGGCTCGTCTCCTTCCCACCCCCTATCTCTCCCTCCTCCACTCTGCGGCTCTCCATCAAGCCTCCATCTCTAGTCCATCATGGTTCTCCTGGAGAAAGATGATGGTGACACATGCCTCAAGGGCAGCAGTGGCGAATGAGAAGCAGTAGACTGGGGTGTTTTGGGAGGCAGAGTTGATGGGATTTACTGATGGGATGGAGGATTCAAGGATGACTTTAAGGTCTCTGATTTCCACAACCAGGTGTAGAAGTGCTTCAGTGAGTGAAGGGAAGGAGGGAGGTAGCAGATAGGGGGAAGATGCAGGGAGGGGAGCCACTGGTTTGGTCGTGTTGGGTATCTGCTATTAGACCTTGGGGTTAATAATGATCACCGATAGGCCGGGTGTGGTGGCTCATGCCTGTAATCCTAGCACTTTGGAGGTTGAGGAGGACAGATCGCTTGAGGTCAGGAGTTCAAAACCAGCCTGGCCAACATGGTGAAACCCCGTCTCTACTAAAAAATACAAAAAAATCAGCCGGGCGTGGTGGCGGGCGCCTGTAGTCCCAGCTACTCGGGAGGCTGAGGCAGAATCACTTAAACCCAGCAGGCGGAGGTTGCAGTGAGCCAAAATCACACCACTGCACTCCAGCCTGGGCAACAGAGCGAGACTCCATCAAAAAACAAAAAAAAAAAACCAAAAAAAAAAACCCCAAAAAACCCAGAAACAAAACAATAATGATCACTGATAGTATTTTCATGGGCAAGTTAAATTTGTGATTGAGTGGAATTCTTTGTGTTTTCTATATGCTCCCAAATTTCTTGGAAGCCAGAAACATGCCTCATCCATCACTTGTTAAGTGAATGGTACCCAGGGACTTGTATCTTGTAGACACCAAGTTCATGCCTACAGCACCAACTGCATTCAGTCACAAGTTGGCCAGTTGCTTTGCTTTCCTCATACACAACTCATCACCCCTATAATTTGTCCAAATTCTTCTCAGTTTTCAATGGGAAACCCTTATAACAGGCCTAAGGGAAAATAAAAGTTATTTTATAACATGGATTTTCCAGGACCAAACACAGCAGGGACTCCTAGAATTCTTTACATTGTTTTTATAGTGTTAAAAAAAAAAAAAGAAAGAAAACAAAACATACCCTATCAATGGCACTGCCCTTCTTCTGAGCATAAGAGCCCCAGAGCAAGAAAACAAGGCCATTCGAGTTCTGATTTAGCCAGGACACAACTGCATCAGTGAACTGCTCCCAGCCTCGCTCCTTATGAGAGTTGGCTTGATGGGCACGAACCGTGAGGACAGCATTGAGAAGGAGAACACCTACACACATGAGAGAAACAGGTTAAATGTAGGCTCAGGCAAATCAGCCCAATACCCAGCAACAGGAGCTAAATCCATGATGAAACCAGTGCTTGATGGGATCCAGTGTAGCAAGGTGTGCTTCCCTGCTGCAGCCGGCATAATGGCAGCAGCCACTACCATCAACAATGGAGTCGGGGCTGGGTGTGATGGCTTACGCCTGTAATCCCAGCACTTTGGGAAGCCGAGTCGGGCGGATCACCTGAGGTCAGGAGTTCGAGACCAGCCTGGCCAACATGGTGAAACCCTGTCTCTACTAAAAATACATTAAAAAATTAGCCAGCTATGGTGGCTCATGCCTGTGGTCCCAGCTACTCAGGAGGCTGAGGCATGAGAATTGTCTGAACCTGGGAGGCAGAGGTTGCAGTAAGCTGAGATTGCACCACTGCACTCTAGCCTGGGCAACAGAGTGAGACTCGGTCTCAAAAAAAAAAAAAAAAAATCTAGCAGTCGCTGGCTTACCTTGCTTGGCCCACCCAGATAAATCTCCATGGCCAGGATGAACAAAATCCTCTATGTCTGTAGACAACTCTTTATAAATGTTCTCCAAACTGAAAGCAAGCCACAAGAAAAACAAAAAACAGAATCTTAAGCATAATTTTGAAAGCTCAGTAACGTCTAAGACATATGTGAAAAGGTTAGAAGTTACAGCCAGCCCTTGGAAGGGACACTGGCACATATGGCGCCGATTAATGAGATCAACACTGCCAGTCCTCCTTCTAACAGGTGACTCTGCCAAAGACCTTTACTTTAGTCTGTACTTGGATTTAACAGCACTCTGGAAAACCTAAGTAAATCAACCCAGCAGTTATAACCCAGACCCCCACTGTTGCTCAGGGACAGTTTTCTGTCCTTAGCATATTTATGTATATCATACACCAAATCCTCCAAAAGCAGTGGTTCTTGTTTTTTTTTGAGTCTTGCTGTGTCACCCAGGCTAGAGTGCAGTAGCAGGATCTCGGCTCACTGCCACCTCTGCCTCCCGGGATCCAGCGATTCTCCTGCCTCAGCCTCCCAAAGTGCTGGGATTACAGGCGTGAGTCACCGCGCCCGGCCCAAAGCAGTGGTTCTTAACCAGGGGTGATTTTACCCCCCCAAGGGACTTTTGGCAATGTCTGCACATTTTTCATTATCACGAGCTGGGGGTTGCTCCTGGTTTCCAGTGGTAGAGGCCAGGGATGTGGCACAAGATCCTGCAATAGCACAGGACTCCTCTCCTCCTCCACAACAAAGAATGACTCAGCCCCAAATGTCAATGGTGCTGAGGCTGAGAAATCCTCCTCCGAGGCTAGTGAACAGTGCCCCAGATAGTCCCACTTGTAATAAGCTAAGTACACATCTGAAAGGAATCATGTCTGGACTGCAGTCACCTGTAAAGCAACTGTACCTGGGCGGAGGCGGAACAGGCCTTTGAACACTAAAGCAGAGCCCGTGAGCTTGATTAGGTCCATGATATGGATCCTGTCCCAGGATGACAACCTTCACCTGTGAACCACCAGGGGTCAGGAATTAAACAATACTGTAATGTAAGCAGCACAGACCCTGCCTCAAACAAACATAAACAAAACAAATAAAACAACTTCTATGGCATAGATTGCTAATAGCAGAGTTGCTGGTCAAAGGCTAAGCGTATTTTAAACTTGTAAAGATATGTACCTAGTTGCTTTTTTAATTTTTTGAGACACGGTTTTGCTGTTGCTCAGGCTGATGTGCAGTGGTGCCATCACAGCTCATGGCAGCCTCGCCCTCCTGGGCTCAAGTGGTCCTCCCACCTGAGCCTCCAGAGTAGCTGGGCCCACAGGAGTGCACCACTATGCCCACCTAATTTTTTTTTTTACTTTTTGTAGACACACGGCCTCCCTTATGTTGCTGAGGCTGGTCTCAAATTCCTGAGATCAAGGGATCCTCCCTCCTCGGCCTCCCAAAATGCTGGGATTACAGGCATGAGCCACTGTGCCTAGCCCCCAGTTACTTTTCAATGAATTAAAGCAATTTAGGGCCTGGCATGGTGGCTCACGCCTGTAATCCCAGCACTTTGGGAGGCCGAGGCAGGCAGATCACGAGGTCAAGATATCGAAACCATCTGCCCAACATGGTGAAAACCCATCTCTACTAAAAATACAAAAATTAGCTGGGTGTGGTGGCGCACACCTGTAGTCCCAGCTACTCGGGAGGCTGAGGCAGGAGAATCACTTGAACCCAGGGGGTGGAGGTTGCAGTGAGCCGAGATTGCACCACTGCACTCCATCTCAAAAAAAAAAAAAAAAAAAAAGCAATTCAGATTTCCCACCAGCAGCATATGAGGATGTCTGCTCCCCTATATCCTCTAACAGGTGGAGCCAGAAGAGAATGAGGTCAGATCAAAAGGGCCATGGGAGTAGGTGGCAAGAGACAATGAAATGAAATGAAGTTCCTGTCACGGGAGGTGTTGAAACATAGGCCGCCTCGTCCTTCCCATCCAGGGCCCACCCACCTAGTCTTCATTCTCAAGCTTCTTATCAAGATGATTTATTCACCTATTTCACTATGTCATTTCACAGATATTCATTAAATCACAAGATTCTTGCCCCAGTTTACAAAATGGGGGAGGAAAACGGGTAAGAAACCTAAAAGTCCAGTGTCAGCAGGTGCTAAATGCATCGTAGTGGCTCAGAGGAAAACTGGATCACAGAGGTGGCAGGCAACGGACTTCAATTCAAGGAGGTGCCACAGAGGCATCTACTTGATTTTTAAGAGACAGAAGTGGGGAGGGGTTTGCCACACTGTCCAACTCTGGAGTGGGAGAGTGGGAGGTGGAGGTAAGGCTGAGAGGTAGGACGTGGCCCTATTTAAAGAGGGTTGCTCTGCTTTCATAGTTCAACAGTGAGGAGCCACGGTTTTTTTTGTTTTGAGACAGGGTCTGGCTCTGTCGCCCACGCTGGAGTGAAGTGGTGTGATCTCAGCTCACTGCAACCTCTGCCTCCTGGGCTCATGCGATTCTCCCACCTCAGCCTCCCAAGTAGCTGGAATTACAGGCGTGCGCCACCATGCCTGGCTAATTTTTGTATTTTAGGAGAGACCAGGTTTCATTGGTCTTGAACTCCTGACCTCAAATGATCCTCCCACTTTGGCCTCCGACAGTGCTGGGATTACAGGCATGAGCCACCGTGCCCAGCCCCACGAACTTTTGAACACAAGATGGATGAGAGCCGCCAACCAGCAACTGTTATATAAGACAAACTAAAGCAAAGGGATCTGATAACAGAACCACAATACTGTTCAGGCCAGAAGTCAAGAGCTTGAAAGTGCTAACTATAAGGCAGTGTGGTCAGGTCAAGGTGGGGTTGACTGTAACAAGCTGCAAAAGATTTAACTGCTTTGTGTGTCAGTTTGAACTTCACCACCACCATGACATCTGACACTGCGGGAGGTTAGTTTCAGGATTTAAAAAAAATACAAGAAATAAGAGCACAGGATGTACATAGTTTTCCTTTTTGCCACATAAATACCACGTGGTAAACATTAAAAAGAGTAAATACAGGCTGAAATACAGTCAGCCAAACCTCGGGATTTCAGTGTTTTACTTACTACTGAATGATGGACTGTGGCTTAACTCCAGTGTCCCTAATTTAAAATTACTATTTGACTCCTTCTCCCCAATAAAAATTATCAACAAGTTGTACTTACATCTTTTATGTCACACATCTGGGTCCAGGTGAACACTTGGTGTGGGGGTGGATAAACAGTGTAATGCTTTCTTTCTTCTGCAACAAATCCCATTAGCTGATTTAAAGATAGACTTAAAATCAGATTCTCATTGGAAACCATAAGAATTCAATAAGAAAGCTTCTAGTGCAAGTTATTTGGAACATCATTAGTTCTTTGTCATGTTATGTCCAAATTCTTTTAAAAAACAACAAACAAAAACAGTGCCTGCCCCCCAACCTAAGTGGTTCAATCAGGTCAATTCCTTGCCTCTTTCTCTGGGCTGGGTCCTGACAGTGCCATTCCTCTCGGCTTTTTAAAGCTCAAGCCAGGTTTCATTCAGGATGGTTGGTGATTTTACTACGCCAGCCTTTCCTGGACAATAGACTATGTGACTTAAATGAATCCATGATATCATCTCGCGGGTCGTTAACAACTTTAACCAATATAAAGCTGCAGAGTGAAACATCATGGCTTTCTTTTACCCCCTTTGTGAGTGAAGGAGGTTGAAGGGGGTACAACCTAAGCCTACGGAAACATGAACTTGGCCGGCTACACTAACAAGACAAAAGGGCCGGCAGCCTCCACATTTACCCTTATGGAAGGTGCATTTCCATATTTACCTTGATAAAATACGGTTTCCCGAACTCCCCGCTGAGGTGCTTCTTCCAGCTCTCTCCAAAGCCCACGGGCACGTTGCGGGCCGCGAGTCTGAGCAGGGCCGCGGCCTTGTTCCTCTGGATCCGGTCCAACTGCTCGGCACTCAGCGGCGAGGAGGGCGGCGTCCCAGGCTCCTCCTGCCCAGCCGGGGCCTTCTTGGCTGGGATGGCCTGCAAGTGGTCCCCGCAGAGGCGGCTCAAGAGCTGCAGCGGCCCCTTCCTAGGCGTCCGCAGCTTCCGGCCCAACGCCCACGGCCCAAGGCAGAAGACGCCCATTTGTGGAATAGGTCCCAGCAAAAGCGGGCAGTAAGAGCCCAGGGCTGGGCCCGGTCGGGGAATTGGGAATTAGGTTCTAAACTGGAGCGGGGAGAGGGGCTAGGAGGCGCCCTATGGCTTCCCGAGGAGCGTCGCGGTGACTGGGAACCCTGCACAGAGGTGCCCCGCCCCCGCCAGACCCGCCCCACCGCGTCCCCACGTGGTCTTTTCGCGGCAAAAAAACCTCCCTCTGGGTCCCGCCCCCTCTCCCCTCTGATTGGACAGCGCACCGAGCCAGGCGGGCCTGCGACGCGCGGATTGGCGCCATGGGCCCCGAGACGCGTCCCCATTGGCTGGCCCTTTAGCATGGCGGCCCATGGGGGACAGCGGCGGCTATTTTGAACACGTGGAGGCTATTTGGAAAGCGGAGCCCGGGTTTACCGAGTCAGAGGCGCGATCCTGCACGCCCTCCGTCAGGCGGGGCCCACCGCCTTCCTCCCCCTTCACCCCCTAGCCCCGGCCCAAGCCGCGCCTCACCGCCGCATCTCCGCTTTCCTCAGGCACCCCAGCCACGCCGGTCCCCTGGACGGCCGGCTCGGGGCTGGGGGCGTGTCGCTTCCTGGCGGGGCTGGGGGAGAAAAAGGAGTAGAGCGTCTTCTGGCCGATCATCCTGGAGCTGAGGAGGCAGCGAACGCGCGCCACCCGGGAACCGGCGAGGCTAGCCCTGGCTGTGGCGGTCAGCAATTGGCGCCAAGCGGCCCGCGCATGCTCCGAGCGGGGGGCTTTGCTGGGGGCGGGGGGCGGTGGAAGGCCCAGTGCGCATGTGCGGGAGGGGCTGGAGTGCAACGCCCCTGGGAGGAGGTGGGGCGTGCAACGGTGCCCGGGGGCCTATTCTTTCATTCGCTTTGTACCTTCAGCCCACCTCTGCTCTTTGGACAGGCTCTTAAGGCTCAGCTGCAGGAAGAGAAGACTGGTCAGGCGCGGTGGCCCACGCCTGTAATCCTAGCGCTTTGGGAGGCCCAGGCTGGAGGATCGCTTGAGGCCAGAGGGTCTGAGCTGTAGTGAGCTTTGATCGCGCCAATGCACTCCAGGCCTGGGCGACAGAGCGAGACCCTGTCTCTCAGTGGGGTCGGGGGGAGGGGGGTGGGAAGAAAAGTTCCTGCCCCTTAGGGGTGTTGTGGGAGTGCAATGAACAATATAATAATATTGTCCGGGCTTGATCGCTCACGTCTGTAATCCCCGCACTGTAATCCGAGGCATCTCAAAAACAAACAAACAAACAAATACTATTATATTTTGTGTGTGTATTTTGTTTTTGAGACAGAGTCTTGCTCTGTCGCCCAGGCTGGAATGCAGTGGTGT
The DNA here is from genome assembly GCF_028858775.2 of Pan troglodytes. NCBI lineage: Eukaryota > Metazoa > Chordata > Mammalia > Primates > Hominidae > Pan > Pan troglodytes. Next base: position 115,907,181 of record NC_072408.2, on the reverse strand, counting down.
GATCTCAGCCCACTGCAACCTCCGCCTCCCGGATTCAAGCGATTCTCGTGCCTCAGCTAGGATTATAGGCGCGCGCCACCACGCCTGGCTAATTTTTCTATTTTTAGTAGAAATGGGGTTTCACCATGTTTGCCCAGGTGTGTTTTGTATTTTTTTAGTAGAGATGGGGGATCTCACCATGTTCGCCAGTCTGGTCTCGAACTCCTGACCTCAGGCGATCTGCCCACCTTGGCCTCCCAAAGTGCTGGGATTACAGGCATGAGCCACCACACCCAGCCAATATTATTTGTTGAACTGTTATATACATTTTCTCACGCAATTTTCATGGCCTATTTTATGACGATAAACTAAGGCTTAGTGCAGTCAAACATTTTGCCTAATGTATCAGGCTTGTGGGAGACTTTCGGGTCATAGAGGTTAAACACCAACGATTTGTCCTCCAAATGACACCACTGTACCGAACCTCCTCCCACCACTACTAATACACTTAGGATTCTCTTTCCCTCCCTCACATCCAAACCATCCATATCTGCTTTTGGTTCTTTCTCCAAAGCAAACCTCAAATTCAACTGCTGCTCTTGCATCTCCTAGCTACAGAAGACCAGCTGGGAAGCTGGTGTTCTCTTTTCTAGAGAGAGATTTTTACATCATGACAATACCTGGGGCCTGGCCCAGCTCGGTGGCTCATGCCTGTAATCCCAACACTTTGGGAGGCCAAGGAGGGGCGTATCGCTTGAGCACAGGAGTTCGAGACCAGCCTGGCAAACATGGTGAAACCCCGTCTCTACTAAAAATACAAAAATTAGCCAGGCGTGGTGGCATGCATTTGCAATCCCAGCTACTCAGGAGGCTGAGGCAGGAGAATCACTTGAACCCGGGAGGCGGAGGTTGCAGTGAGCTGAGATTGTGCCACTGCACTCCAGCCTGGGTGACAGAGCAAGACCCTGTCTAAAAACAAAAAAAAGAAAAAGAAAAAAAAGACAATCCTTAGGTTAAAACCCTTCTTTGGTTTTCAAAAAGGCTTAGAATAAACCCCAGCTTCCTACCCAGGTCTCAGTGCTGCCTCCTCTCTGATGGAAGCCCCCACTACTGAGTCCAGCTCCCAGCACAATTGCTGGACACACCCAGCTTGTCCCCCTGTGGCCTGCACACCCTTGCATTCACCGTCCCCTTGCCTGGAAAGCCTCAGGTCTCAGCTCAGGATCTTTCCCTGAAAAGGACTTCTCCTCCTGCCCCACTTTCTAGCCCATTGCTCTATAACTGCTATACTATACAAAAGCATCTTATTTATTTTTTCTTTTTACACAATTTCTTTAGAGACAGCATATTATTTATTCTTTCCTTGTGTGTTTCTGTCTCCATCCCCAAAATGTAACCTGAGTGAAGAAAGGAACTTGCTGCTTCTTGTTGCTGGTGTGTCCCAGTGCCTAGGACAAGAAGCTGAAGTCTAAGGGAGAGAGGCTCAAAGCTGAAAATCATTTGCCCTTAGAGCCACTATGACCCAGCACTCCCACACCTAGGCATTTACCCAAGGGAAATGAAAAACTATATTCACAAAGCTTGTATGTGAATGTTTATAGTGATTTTACTCATAGTAACCTAAAACCAGAGAAACAACCCTATGTGGGGCCTACTCCTGTGGGGCATCCCTTCTATACCAGTAATAAAAAGGAACAAGTAAGTAATACAAATGTGCGTATACGACTGGGCACAGCGGCTCACGACTACAATTCCAGCACTTTGGGAGGCCAAGGCAGGCGGATTTCTTCAGCTCACCAGCTGAAGACTATGGAGACCAGCCTGGGCAACATGGCAAAAACCCATCTCTACAAAAAATACAAAAATTAGCCGGGTGTAGTGGTGCATGCCTGTAGTCCCAGCTACTTGGGAGGCTGAGGTGGGAGTGGAGCCTGGGAAGTGGAGGTTGCAGTGAGCCGAGATCATGCAACTGCACTCCAGTTAGGCAGTAGAGGCAGACCTTGTCTCACAAAAAAAAGCGGGGGGGTGGGGGGGGCGCATAAATGAATCTTAAAAGCAATATGCTTCAGTGAAAGAAGTCCCACAAAGGCATTTCTCATAGAGGCTGAGAGGTCCGAGGTTGAGGGGCTGCATCTGGTGAAAACCCTCTTGCTGGTGGGGACTCTGTTGAGTCCTGAAGCCGTGTAGGGCATCACATCGCGA